>NC_141691.1:1548590222-1549072740 GCF_964263255.1 Lissotriton vulgaris | reverse complement strand
AAGACCCCCTGGAGAAACTTTAAGAACACAGACCTGAGACAGTAGACTCACGGACGGTTAAAAGACCACACTTATTGAGCCTATAAACAATAAATACGATGTTATACCGAAGCCTCGACCTAGAGTCCTTCCTGGTGGGTGACAGGCAGCTTTCACAAGAACCTTTTTTTCTCCCTGTTTTCTGGAAGTGTTTTTTTCTAACATTTTGCATTTTTTTATTTTTAAAAATGGCAAAGAGGGGGGAAAAATTGTAACCACAAACATAAAAACTGTGCAAAAACAGAGATAAAAAATTAGTAAGTATGTTGCCTTGCTGCTTCTAAGATGGCATTGACAGACTGCTCACCAGCTTTCAGCTTAGTGGTGTAGTCAAGGCAATATGTGCCGACTTGCCTTAATTCAGGTGCAATTTGTGAACACCGTCTTTCCACTTTGGATGGCACTCTTCCCCCCAGGAGCCGCGGGTACAGCCCTGGATGTAGAGGGCCCATCTCCATCTTTCTCCCATAACGTGCTCTCTTCAAGTTGTTCCTGTGGTAGGTTTTAAAGTGCTACAACATACTAGTTGTACCATAGGAATACTTCTTGCTTGTTCCTCTTGAGAGGGTCTTGTTGCACAAGCTGCATTTAAAACACTTGGCAACAGTCTTTTTTATTTTCCAGATGGGATTGTAAAAATAACCCAGGCAATACTTTACCTTTAAGGTGCCAGCCTCTCATCACCAGAGTCTTTCTGTTGTACCTCTGGCTGCTGTGGCACCTTCTTCTGGTCACTGCTTCCTGTTGCCATTTTGGATGATAAAAAATGTTCTGTACTAGTAGCACAGGACAGCTCTAAAGAATGATCCAGATATGAATTGGAAGATTCAAGAAGAAAGAAATGCGTAGGATCTTCCTTTATGAAAACTGTCTTCTTCAATCAAATATCTTTGTTACATAGTCACATGATCTTCGTGAATACTGACGTCATCGCGACTACCGAAGTCATTGTAAAGACGGGAAAAACAATGAAAAAGTGCTTTACATTAAAAATTATTACAAAAATAGAAGTTTAAACGCTATATTTGTAAATAGCTACTGTCAAACATTAATTACAGTATGTGTATGTATGTGGTTTACGCTTTTTTAAAAACACCCGGTCTTCCTGACTTCAGCAAAATTGGAACATACCTATTGCGACAAATTCACGATGAATAAAGAATTTGGGAAAAGCACAGCTATTAATCCACTGAAACAAATGATAAGGAGTGGCACAGGGAAATACATAAATGTGTGACCTGTAAATCAAATGCTACTTGTGGGCCTTCAGCACTGATTGTGCCACCTACAAAAGTAGCCTTTCAAACCTGTCTCAGACCTGCCATTGTAAGGAATGTGTGTACATTTTACTGCCACTTTGACTTGGCATTCAAACCCTTGGCCAAGCCTTACACTCTCCTTTTATCACCCCCTAAGTCACCCCTAATTTAGGCCCTAGGTAGCATATAGGGCAGGGTCCAGTGTACGTAAAAGGTGGGACATGTACTTTTAGGTTTTGCATGTCCTGGTAGTGACAAACAACTAAATTCCTTTTTAGGTTTCGCCTGGTCGAAGCCTGCGCAGCTTTTCGGCGCAGGCGAAATCTTATGTTAGAACAGAGTGGGCTTGGGATTACGCCCTCTGTTCCATTGGCTAGCTCCATAAATGGAGGCTAGCCATTGGAACAGAGATCTGTCCGTCATGGCCGGACCAGATTCGTGGGCGTCCCCGCGATTTCTTCCCTCCCCAACGTCATTGCGGCCGTGGGCGGGGTTTATTTTTTTTGGGCGTCCAGGTTTGTGTTCGTCATTCCGCGGCCGACCGCCACCCGAGGAAGTCCAGGTGAGTGCCTTCCTTGACCCCTCCCGCTGTCCGTTCCTTTGCCGCCCCCCCTCCCGCTGTCCGTTCCTTTTCCGCCCCCCCTCCCGCTGTCCGTGTGCTCGTAGGTGCTTGTGCTTGTTATTCACAGGCATGCTTTGCGTTTATACACACATTGTTCTTTTGGCTGCTGGGTTGCACAGTTGTTTGTTTTTCTCAGTGCAACAAAAGTGGATTTACCAGGCCGGTGCTGGCAGGAAGTGCGTGGCTTTGGTCCCTGACTGTGACATGCGTGCGGACTGGTTTCTAAAGGCTTGTACTCCTGGTGGAAGCCAGTGAACAGGGTGAGTACTGGCGCGAATGTTTAACGACTGCTGCAGGCCGCGAAGTTTACGTTCGTCGTCTCCTGCACAGAAGCGCCATTCCTTCCCCCAGGGGCTGCGAGCTGAAGAGATTGGCTGGCCCAGGCCCGCTGAGACCTGCCTTCTTCCCTCACACAACTGCGTATTTGGGATGTCGAGTCTCGCACGTACCTGGCCATGTCACCCACGGGGGCGGCCATCGAGGGGTCAGGCACGTAGCGTTGGTCACCCTCCAGAGACAGAATTCTGTGACTGCGTTTGTTCTCGTGAAACACCTAAGTGCGACTGGTATGCACAGGCGTGAGTGAGCTCAGTGCTGTGGGGCTCGAGCTGCGCCCTACTGACAAGCCCAAATAAACCGAAAACGGTCGGGGGTGGTTTGTGTTGTGTAAAGTCGGATCCCGTCAGGCAGGGATGTTTTGCAGAAGGCGGGCCTCTGTTTAAAGTGCCATAGTGGGGCAAAAACTATGGACTGCAGCCCCGACTGAGCACCAGGGTCTAATGATAATACTAGCATTTATCCATCACCTTCTTTGCTGCAAGTTCCACAGGGGCACAATGTAGAGGACGTCATCCGGCTGAGGTCACAGACGTAAAAGCAGATTAATGCTGCTTGCCAGTGGAACAGCTCATGGTGTCTCTGGATGGGAGACAGCTGTTTACTTTGTAGTGTAGTTCCTATTTTCCCAATAGGCCCTGCGCATTGGAATAACATAAACAGTAGTATGGACGTAGAAGTGCGGATCTTCCAGGTCTCCACTGACTATGCTAAACTTAATTGGGTTTGTTACCAACTAGCTCAGAGGTCACTGGAAACTTTCTTGACTGAATAGGAAGTGATCAGCTTCCCTGGTACAGACAAGAAGGGATTCAGTTTTCCAACAACCGCATAAACATGACAACTTTGCTCCTTAGAATAAGAGTCAATCTCTAGAGTCGTGTGAAACAATAGACAGTTATTTTACTCAGTCAGTTTTGTGCAGATTACTTTCACCAATATGCAGAGAATAGAGAGACGGGCGTTTTCAATAAAAAGGTATTATTTATTGAACAGTCTTTCTTCTCATACTAGAGAAATGAATTGCCACAATTGCAAGACTAGTTATTATAAAAAGTGCATACAGTAAAATGAGTATTGCGAAATAATACTGTAAAAGCATTGATATGGTTTCTTAGCCATACAATGGTTTAAAATGAATAAAACATATATACATTAATATATACATTAGGCTAAAGTACTCAACTGGTGCTTCTAACTACGCCTACCCCAGTGTACCTGACCTAAGCCTAATACTTGGGAGGGAATAAGTAAGTAGCAGTTTACGTTAAGTTGGTTTTGCCAAGGTTTGCTTCAAGAAATCTCTCTAAGGGTTTAGTCAACACCATACCTCTGGAATAGAATGTTGGAGGTCTTGTAGCTCCTTCCAGGACTCGATATCCCAGCCACTCGCAAGAGTAGGCTGGAAACGCCGGAGCTGGATTTTCTCGGCAGGAGAAAAGACAGCGTCTCTCTCAGCGTGTCGAGGAAGAGGAGGAGGGGCAGCGTCCGTGGGCAGCTTGTATCTGCTGGGCTTTGCAGGGGGACAGCTGTTCTGCTCCTATGTTCACCACACCATCGTTCGCCGATGTCGTTGAGGCAGCGATAGCATCAGTATCAGCGTGGCAGCGTTTGCTTAAGGCAACGTTGGTAATATTTATACCTGAAAGGTGCCTTGTTTGACGTACGTTTTTGGACATAAGACGTCAATAAAGATGTCACTAGGAAGTGATCGTCTCTCAGTGCTCATTAGAGTTCTATTACTAATCAAAACATAGCAAGCGGGGCTTTCCCAGGTTGCTGAGTTTTTATCTTGTTGAAGAACTCGGAGTGTAATCTAGGAATCTTAGATAGTGGCTTCTGCTGTGTCATTTGCTCTAATGAGCTGCAGAGGAAGCTGCAGAGGAAGAGATTCTGAAATTTGGCTCTGATCGTGTGAGGCCAGAGACGAGTTTCTGAATATTGCATTTGATCGGTTATGCCGATATAGGGGTACAAAGGGATTATAGCCGTATAGGGGCATAAGGTCACAGTATTGATCGGGGTCCTAGATTAGAAGGCGACACCCACTCCACGAATTTATGTCCATCAATTTACTAAAACTATATAGCAAAAGATGCATGTGTAACATTACCCACCCCAAAATACATATTTGCATTTGAAATGGCGTAGTTGCAATACATGGAATTATTTGTACTGTACGTCTTTAAGCATCAAAATCATTCAAAATCATAGCATATGTAATCAGTGAACGATTTTGCGAAAAAATTACACATGAAATATCTCTTAATACAGAAAAGAAGGGCGAGATAATTTCATCACATAGAAATGCATTTGTTATAAAATGTAAAGTTATATGTTATTAAGTTATTATGTCTCTAGAATTACCTAAAAATAGAAGCTTCGGTTCTTTATGAATAGGTCTACTTTAAGCAAAGAATTTTCGTGCCAGAAAAGGTAAATATTTTCAAAAAAGTCTTCAATTAAAAAAAAAAAAATTTCATGGTGAATAGTCTTCCAATGCTTTTTAGCAGTTTTTGTTGATCAAAACTGAAGGCCGAATTCAGAGTTCATGGGAACACTGTGTGTCGGAATGCTTTTCTAAAGTTATTGTTTCTGTTCAGGGGAGAACATCATATCAGACAGGCTCTCAAAAAATTGGTCTACAAAATCAGGTGACAGTTCGACCAAGTTCGATAGTGCTGTAACTTGGCAGGTGTGAGAATGATTGCTATCATCAAAGTCTGGATCAGCAATGCTCACAGAAGGTCGTACCTGGGTGATGTTGCTTTTGTTTTTCGCTCCACTGTCACCACCTAGACGTAGCACAGGAGTCTCAACGAATGCCATCATCAGGATTGGTAGCCGCTGGGGACAACACAATGCGTGAGCCGTTATCGGACTTAGCAAAGTATCGATATCCATTGGTACTGCTGATGGAAGTGCAAGACAGATGTCCAACACGCACTCATCTCCGCATAGCATACATCGAAGCACAGGTAAGATGCAGGTCTGCCATATCGGTCTCAATGAAAGAAACCAGGTCATGTTTAAATCTCTCAGCCTGGCCAATCCAAGGACTCTAGTTATTCTGTCCCGGTAGCGGATTGCTAGGATCGTTTCTTCCATCCTTGTAGGAGTCATGTCTGAGCTTTGGCTTGCCATATAGAAGCAGGAGGGTCAAAAATAAAATCCCTGCTACAAGTCCCAAAATAGGGGGGATGCCGCCAAAAACTGAAGGGACAAAATTGGGAATGATTCCCAGAATTGCTTTGAATGGTGTTAATAGACCCGAGAAAATGGTCTTAAATACGCCTGGGATGCCTATGGCACTAACAATGTAAAAAACAAGGACGCCCTGTTCGGAATAATAATTCTTAAAGCAGGGAAATACACAATGTAAAAAAACATGGCATAATATTCACAAAATAGAAAGGGAGAAGGTGCATAAAGGAACCGAAGAAACCAATAATTATAAAAAACTTTGTTTCATTTAATAAGTATACAGATATTCATATTAAAATCAGTCAATAAAACAACAAAAATAGAAAACAGATTACAAGGAGACCAATATACAATTTATATACAGTAAATAGAAAAGTATAAAAAAATTATAAAAAAATATAGTGGCAATCAAATTTATTCTCGACGCGCGTTTCGGAGTTACAAAGAACCCCTTCTTCAGGAGCCACCAAATCTGGAAAATATAATTTATTTCAAATTAATACAAATTAATAAAAACAATATGTTGGTCTTTTTATTCTTAGCAACACATATTAATTACAACAATATACTCAACTATAAACATCCATGAATCAAAACAGGTTCCTTAATGATACTCTCCGTACTTGTATAGCCACTTGAATAATGCTAAACAAGGTACAAAACTAACATAGGTATATTTGAGCAGTAGTAATCAAATGAAAAAATAGTCAGTTTGAAGGGTGTACCTGTATCCACGGTCTCTACCCAGCATTTGAGGACAACACAAAATACTGCCCTGGATGTCTGTGTATCCAGGTTGTGATTAGTAAAAAGATATTATAAAAGGGAAAGGGAAAAGGAGGGGAGGAAAGGGGGGGAAGGGAGGGGGGGCAGAGGGGAGGGGGGAAGGAAAGGGAGAAGGAACATTTTCCTGATTAGACATTAAACCCCTAGCATCACCTACTACCAGATATGTTTAGGATGTGGGGAATTATTTCAGATATATATCAGATAACCCTACGAGAACACTGGATGGAATTGCATAGCGGGTAGTGGCATCTTGTATTCACACCATCTATACTTTATAATGGAAGATGACTCGTGGGTTAATTGGTAGTTCAAGGTACATATTTAGTGCCTAGCTCACTTACCTAGTCTTAGTTTCTGATGAAATTAGTGAACCCAGGACTGTACTTTCTTCGTTTTTTCCTTTTACTGTCCCTCGATTATGGTCTTTACATGAAATAAAGCAATAGGAAAAAAGGGGAGAAAAACTATAAACTCTACTGACAGGTAAATCTCTGTAATGCGCAAAACATCTTTTTCGATTAATTTGAAAGCAACAGTTCTCATGTCAATTACAAAAGGGCTTAAAGGCAGCAACGGTAATCATGTCCTAAAGCTGAAGAAAGCATGTTCGATGTTAGTCGATTAGATACGTGCATGTAGTTGAACTCAAATGTGTAATTTTACCTAATCTATGCATTAAATTATCGCTCTCATGCTATAAGTTCCCAGATGACAATGGGACGCGTTTCTCTTGTTTGATTGCACGGATAGATCGCCTTATGCTTTCTATTAGGGTTCCTGACACTACTCTGGCCGGTTCTCCACTGCGATCTCTGTTGCAGTCTTCACAATTTTTTGCAAAATCATAAATTCCTTCACTCATTTCCGGCCACCAGTACTCTGATTGCAATTCTCTCAGAGAGTCCCTGATTGTTTGGCGTCTCAGACCCAACCCCATATGTGCTTCCTGTAATAGGAAACCTCTCCTGTTCATGTTTGGAATTACCCTATCCCCCACTCCAGGGATTCGAGCAAAAGGAACGGAGTTTGCATCAATTACGTATGCATAATTGAGTGGATAGTTCACGGGTAGTGCTGCACAGTCGCCTTTTACGGACGTTTTTACTGCCAGCATGGTTTCCTCGTCTATGTATTTTTCTGAACGCTTTTTTGTGGCTACGGAAGCCGGTTTAGTTGCTTCCGCTATGGCTGTATTAGCCAATGAATTCCCTGCAATGTGAACGTCATCACGTTGATTGAGTGTGTACCACGTGAGTCTTTTGTAGTTCTTTCTGTAAAAGAGCTACCTGTTTCCAAAGCATTTTATGCTTTATTGTGGCACCTGTGTCATCTTTGTAATCATTTTCAATCCAGCTCTGCAACTTATTATTGTAAGAGTTGATGCAAAAATGCGAATCGCACACGATTAGTGTCGGGAATTCACGTTCTGCATTTTCAAGCGCCATCTTTAAACATCTGATTTCAGCTCTCTGAGCCGAACAGTTTCTAACTGATTCAGTTTTTGTTATTTTCGGTCTGAATTTACCGCACAGCCAGCGACCTTTAACAATCGCACAGGCTGCATCGTAGGATTTGTTCTCTACGTTAAAATGCTGTACAAATCTATTTGTATAGAATATACAGGCGTACTGTGGGAGAGGCAGAAGTTCGATTGGCAGAGGATATTCTTCTTCATAAGTCAAATCATTCAGTTTTTCGAATTGTGGGGCGAAATAGTATTTCACATCTTCCACTCCAAGAGAATTTACACACTGTATCCATTTCGGATCCAGTGACACTGTAGGCAGGTTTACTGGGCTGAATAGCGCCTTGAAGGCGGATTCCGCTGTGAGGATATTGATCCTTTTGCCATGTGCTAGTTCTCGTTCATTCGCTAATGCAGTTTCTACTGCTTTCACAGTATTTTCTGTGAGACTGAATGTTTTTTCCGCTTGTGTGTACAAGTGAGATTTAATTGAAATTGGTACCTTTTCTCCCTCATTAGAGGTCAGGTACGTGAATCCGCATCTTCCTGGGATGATTCGGATTACAAGATTGCGTATGTTGTCAAGTGTGTCTAATTTTGTTTTTGCTAACATGTCTGTTTGCAGTGATCTCAAAATTTCTGTGTGTTTTTGAGTCCAATGGATTGGTTTAAAATCAGGTTTAATTAGTTCATAGAGAGGTTTAACCCTCTCTGCATAATTTAGAATGTAAGTTCTACCGAAATTCAGAAAGCCTAGAATCGATTGTAAGTTCTTCAGCGTTTTTGGACCTTGGAGTACAGCGCACTTCTCTAAGAAGTTGTCCGCTAGGCTTTTTCCTTCACTTGACAATTCGTATCCTACAAATAATACTGTCAGATGGGCAATTCGAGACTTTTTAAAGTTGAATTTGTAACCCTCTGCTGCGAACCCAAGTATAATGGCGTTCACTCTTTTCAAATGAGTATCCAAGTCGTCGTCTGTGAGATAGATATCATCTACATAAGATAATGCCTCATCATCATATATTTGTAGTAACTCTGTTACTCTGGCTGAGAATAGTCCTGGGCTGTTCTTGAATCCCCGTGGGAGCCTACAGAAATTTTTCTGAGACCCCATTACTGAGAAAGCGGTCAAGTATCTGCTTTCTGGTGCAATATTTTGACAAAAGAAACCATTAGATATGTTAATGTTGTTTTATATTTTTTCCTAATTATGTTATTCATTAGTGCAGCACTATGCGAATTTTGTACTGCAAATGTTTTGCATCATGCGTTAAGGTGTCTGTAGTCCAAAACTAGACGATATGAATTGTCTGGTTTGGAGACAGGAAACAAAGGATTGTTCATTTGAGAGGTGCATGTTTCAATCACCCCCTGGTATTCAAGTTGATCTAAAATCTCCCTGACTTGTTTTTTAGCTTCTTGCTTAATGGGATACTGCCTTTGTGCGGTCGGTTGATTTTTTAACTGGATTTTGTGAGGAGGAGAGTCCTCATCCCATCCTACATGATTTTTATATAATGCTGGTGCCTGGGCTACTGCCCATTTCCTTGCATATGTATATTTTTTGTGGATCGGAATGTGATTCGAGAAGGCAGGCATAATCATTTCTTCGCCACAAGGGCACTCCCTGACAAACTCTGGGGGCCAATCTTTTTCAGCTAACAGGATATCATAGCCTTTTGAGAGTTTATCCCAAAATAGACCCCTTATTTTTTTAGTCTTATCACCCTCTATACGCAATGTTATTTCGTATATCTTATGAGGTTCGCTAACTCTGGTGTCGGCAGTTTCAACCTGAATGTATTCATTCGTGTCCACTGTCTCCAGATGACTCATCAGGATCTTGCGGGCTATACTGATTTCTGCTGCACTGTCTAACATTGTCTGTGCCCACTCCCCGTTTTTCAACTGTGTCCACAGTATTCTCGGCATGTTCGATTACTCTAATACTGGCCACCTTCTTTTTTGGAAATTGTAACTTTTTACTTTGAGCAGGTTCCTTGTCTTTGGACTTGGTGTGCTCTCCTGGGTCTGACCGTCCTCTTCTTTCCGATTTCTGCGAAAAAGATCGAGAGGGACGTGTATCAATACTTTGATATCTATTAGGCTTCTTCAAATTATCCCTATTTCTAAGGTTATATCTTTTCTCAGAGTTCTCCCTCTGGGGAGACTGGTGTTCTCGAGTCGGAGTTCTTTCCCTCCGTCGAGGAGACCTTCCTCTGGACTGGAAAACTTTTTCCTTGGGAGTGGATTGTTTATTTCCATCCCAGCTCTTTTTAGGAGTGTTTGAATTATTTTTAATAAATAATTTTACTAACTCTCTATATGCTTTTGCTAATTCTCTTATTTTAACTAAGAGTTCTTCACTTGACATTTTTTCAATGTCTGGATGTGGTGTATAGATGGCTAGAACCAGCCACGTTGCTCCTGGTCTACCTAGTGGACCGAGCCTGGTAATATGATCATTATGTTTTAGGGCGCCTTTAAACCAGAGCAGGTGCTCTTGGTATTTTAATGGGATTTCAATCTCCTCGAAAGAAGCGTACTCTTCCGTGGATCCCCTATTTTGTAATAGTGGAACTCGTGTGTTGCGGTGTTTGCCGCTGGAAATTTTAACCGTGAATAGAATACCTCTGTCTGCCGATATTCGTGTGCCTCTATCACGAAGACGACTGTGCCACCTTGTGTGGTCAGTCCATTTTCTATAAGTTTTGACGTTATAGATTTTCTTAAATGTGCCGGGATGATTATTGCACCCGGTTCAGTAATACCGGTGTCCCGTTGATTTGCATCTACTGCGGTTTCAACGGTCCCATTTTCAGTGTCTGACATTTTACTGTCAGAAAGGTTTTGCAGAGCAGGTCTCCAAGGAGACAAAGATTAGGTGCACAATATTTTGGAACACTGTATCCTTCAACGTTGAATAAACCAGAGCTTTACATAGGAATCTCTTCCTACTAAGGTCGGGCGGATTTTAACCTTTCACCCACTCCAGACGTCTATTGGAGTATTTACGGGAGAAAGGGGTTTGTGTGAAAAATGCACGACTGAGTTACTCTAACGTCTTGCGTTAGTTTATCGCCTTACCAAACGTTGGGCGCCATGTAGTGTAGTTCCTATTTTCCCAATAGGCCCTGCGCATTGGAATAACATAAACAGTAGTATGGACGTAGAAGTGCGGATCTTCCAGGTCTCCACTGACTATGCTAAACTTAATTGGGTTTGTTACCAACTAGCTCAGAGGTCACTGGAAACTTTCTTGACTGAATAGGAAGTGATCAGCTTCCCTGGTACAGACAAGAAGGGATTCAGTTTTCCAACAACCGCATAAACATGACAACTTTGCTCCTTAGAATAAGAGTCAATCTCTAGAGTTGTGTGAAACAATAGACAGTTATTTTACTCAGTCAGTTTTGTGCAGATTACTTTCACCAATATGCAGAGAATAGAGAGACGGGCGTTTTCAATAAAAAGGTATTATTTATTGAACAGTCTTTCATCTCGTACAAGAGAAATGAATTGCCACAATTGCAAGACTAGTTATTATAAAAAGTGCGTACAGTAAAATGAGTATTGCGAAATAATACTGTAAAAGCATTGATATGGTTTCTTAGCCATACAATGGTTTAAAATGAATAAAACATATATACATTAATATATACATTAGGCTAACGTACTCAACTGGTGCTTCTAACTACGCCTACCCCAGTGTACCTGACCTAAGCCTAATACTTGGGAGGGAGTAAGTAAGTAGCAGTTTAAGTTAAGTTGGTTTTGCCAAGGTTTGCTTCAAGAATTCTCTCTAAGGGTTTAGTCAACACCATACCTCTGGAATAGAATGTTGGAGTTCTTGTATCTCCTTCCAGGACTCGATATCCCAGCCACTCGCAAGAGTAGGCTGGAAACGCCGGAGCAGGATTTTCTTGGCAGGAGAAAAGACAGCGTCTCTCTCAGGCCGTTGAGGAAGAGGAGGAGGGGCAGCGTCCGTGGGCAGCTTGTATCTGCTGGGCTTTGCAGGGGGACAGCTGTTCTGCTCCTATGTTCACCACACCATCGTTCGCCAATGTCGTTGAGGCAGCGATAGCATCAGTATCAGCGTGGCAGCGATTGCTAAAGGCAACGTTGGTAATATTTATACCTGAAAGGTGCCTTGTTTGACGTAAGTTTTTGGACATAAGACTTCAATAAAGATGTCACTAGGAAGTGATCATCTCTCAGTGCTCATTAGAGTTCTATTACTAATCAAAACATAGCAAGCGGGGCTTTCCCAGGTTGCTGAGTTTTTATCTTGTTGAAGAACTCGGAGTGTAATCTAGGAATCTTAGATAGTGGCTTCTGCTGTGTCATTTGCTCTAATGAGCTGCAGAGGAAGCTGCAGAGGAAGAGATTCTTAAATGTGGCTCTGATCGTGTGAGGCCAGAGACGAGTTTCTGAATATTGCATTTGATCGGTTATGCCAATATAGGGGTACAAAGGGATTATAGCCGTATAGGGGCATAAGGTCACAGTATTGATTGGGGTCCTAGATTAGAACGCGACAACTTGAACACGCTGCTGACACCAAAATCTTACACAACATAACTCGATCTGTGTAATCGAGAACCTTGTAAGTCATTTTCAACAAGAAAGATGTTCGTGTCCTGTATTAACGCCATCACTGTATAATCGGATTGATCACATCCCTAAAATAGCTAGGGCTAGCAATGCTGTGCTTGGGACATTTACAGTATCCGCAGGTCTGGGCTACTCAAACTTTGGAAAAAGCTCTGACTCGTTGTACCCAAACCAGATCAACCTTTAGAGGACCACCTTTTTCACTGTATAAGAGGACTGTCTCTGTGTTACCAGTCCCAAGAGGCACTGGCCTATCTTGAATCTTAAAGCCTAACCACACACGCCCCAAGCATGCTGGCGTGTCCGACACAGGTGCAAATAAACATCTCCACGCATAACAAACTCGCACTGGCTTAATCTTTAGAATGAATGCCTGATGGGCATATTCGCTACTGGTCCTGTGCTTCTATTCTCCCCCCAGTCAGCCTATTTTGTACTGCTTGCACCCTTGGTTTTGTCCTGCACACTCAGCTGCCTGTTTTGACCACTTCTGCTTCCATTGAACATGGCGCAATTACATACATTACCTATAGATGGAAGATCTTTCTGAATTGGTTGGAAGCTGTGGAAAAAGGGTAAGGCTATGACCTTTTTCAAGATTTGCCCGGCGCTAACCGCCTTTGTACCATTCAAATTACCAAGCAATGAGGCAGGCGCCGGAGACCAGAAGGCAGGAAACAGAAGTTTTATTCCGACGGAGCAGAACACATCAGATCAGACAACAAGGTATCGTCTCGAGGTGCTCTAACAGCTTCTCTGAGGCCTGGCCTCTTATACACTGGTTTATGGCATGTGACCTTTCTTTATTACAATCAAGGTATTGTGAAGTAAGGAAAAGACATCCCCGTAATCCTCGTGTCAATCCCACCCCACATACATCCACAATAGAGGTCCTCACCCTGCTGATAACAGGAGGGGGCTATCACGCGGCTGAGTGTTCCGCCGATTCTTAGGATGTGTGCGCCTGATCGCATCCCATGGGGTGGGGAGGCCATGATCAATAGTGGGTCCTTTGAAGAGGAGCGACTCCATACAATAAGGGGCAGTAAATGATATCTCCCGGCTTAGGCGATGGCCTCGGACCTTTGTGGACAGTCGGACTCGGGGGAAGGGGTCATCAAAGGAGTGGTATTCATGCCGCGTGGACAATTGAACGCGGAGGGATGGCTTATCAACAGAGGGGTATTCATGGAAGGAGAGGAGGTGCTGGTCAGGCGCGGACGTGATTTCCAAGGACAGGGTCATGCAGGAGGAGAAGGGTTATGCTCATGTGAGGGAGGGAGGGGGGAGCCAGGGTGCGCGGGGGATGCCTGCAGGGTTAGAGGAGCGCGCTGGCGATCGATCGTGGACAGGGACACCATGATACCTAAAATGGCTGTTGTGTACGTTGTACGTGGGTGACAAGCTGGCGCAGATGATGTTCAGCTCGTAAACTAAAATTCCACAGTCCTCCCTTTTAACATGTCTCGCCAACTTGTCAGTTCGGATTTATCCCCATAAGGCCACGTATTTCTACTTCATAGAGGGGGCTCATGTGCTCATTTCGGAGGTCCAAAGTCTTTGGGCACATACAGTTAGAAACGAAGCTGCACAAAGATGGCAGACATTGAATACCTAAAAACACCCACATAATATCACAACAGGTATCAGTACGAAGGAAAACAACTTCCAACCCCAGTCCTTCAAAGTGTCCCAAAACCAGCTCCCAAGCGACCATCCTTCTTGTTCTTGGTGAACCTCCGAAGAAAGTCTGTGGAGGTGCTCAATTGCTCTGTAGACTGAAGGCGAGTTATCTGGCACGTAGGTGCAGCAGCTAGATCCGATGATGCGGCATGCTCCTCCTCGATCGGCTAGAACAACATCTAGAACAAGGCGGTTTTGAAGGGCCACAAGGCGGACCGCCTGAAGCTCAGCCGTGTTGTTAGCGAGGATGCCAGCCGTGATGTTGATCGTTGTTTCTACTGCCTGGGTCAGGTGTCGGATAGCGCGGCTGTTTGCCATTGGGCCCCACAGAGGAACAAGTCCCTTTGCGGCATCCAGGAACTGTGCTCCAGCGGAGTCGGCTTGTTCAATGTCATTTGCGCGCCTCTGCCGGTGATGGTTAGCAGGGGCTACATACGTGGGGGGGAGAACGAAGGCAATGTAGCAGATACCCTTCCAACCTTTCGGGAGCCAGGTGTAAGCTTTGGTGCCACACACAAAGTACATGTTTGGAGAAGCAACAAAGGAAGGGGGGTCAACTGAGTCCAATGTTCTGACGATTCGGCAGGAACTGCGACCCACCAGCTGTGTTCCCTGGCCTTCGAGACACACAAGACCTGTGACATTGATAACAGACAGAGCCACAGTCAGAGTGGCGGTAGTTTGTTTTCGCAGATGAGAGAAGGTGGATCTAGCTGGATTGTGGAGCACCTGTACTTCGACACGTTCTTTGGCTGGAATTTCTTTAAGGAAGGTGGCGCCTGTGAGCGCAGGACACAGGGGAGCGGAGGTCTTTCCGGTTTTGTTCAGCCAGAACCCAGAGTAGAAGTGCGACACTGTCTGGCTGGAAGTGGCGTTGTCCTTGTGGCTCTCTTGCATGAGGATCAACCAGGCGAGGCAGGAGCCGTGAACTGAGAAAGGAGAAGGGATGAAGGGGATGGAGTGTCCAGTGGCATGCGGGAGCAACCCGCAGATCCAGCAGTTCGTAGCATTTGCAGCAAGGTTGTGTTGGTGCAACAGTTGCACGAAGGAATTGTTCCAAAATTCCCTGCGCCTTTCTCGGAGCTGAGGCGACAGGGAGATTAGGTGATGCTCTTTCATGGGGGTCGGTTGTGCAGTGGGCAGCAATGCTTGATGAGCCGGTGCGCTTTCCTCCAGGATCCAGAAGGAGGTCATGAGGAGGAGGCAGAAGAGGAAGACAATAAAGATGGCGATTGTCTTTGATTTGTGCAAATTGTCAGTCTTTGGATTTCTATAGTGGGTATTTCCTGTTGCTTCCATCACCTTCTTATCTGGCGCTTCCATCATCTTCTTATCTGGCGCTTCCATCATCTTCAAGGGGCTCGGTAGCGGGCAGAACCACAGACTTCGTTTAGCTTCTCTCCCGGTAACCCTTGGTTGCGTTTAGGTCACCGTTCTGAGATTCAACTTAGTCCGTGGCCTACTTAGCCGAAGCTCCCTCCTTTCGACGCAGGAAATACCCTTCTCTGGTTGGCACAGTTGGGTCAGAGAATTTTGCAAGTTCAAGTGCCTCAGTATCGGGATAACAGTTCAATGTTGGTCGATCTTTGTTCAGGAGCTCTTCTTGGGTGTTGACGTTGTCTGTCGTGGCCAGGGTCGAGGAGATCTTCCTGCAGTGGTGTGCGTGCAGCCAGTGCCGCTTCCCCTCCACTCGAAGCGCTGTCCGGGTGGTGATAAGCACTTGCCAGGGGCCCGTCCACCGGGGTTCCAGACTCTTGGTCCGTTGGAAGTTTCGTATTAGAACGAAATCTCCCGGTTGGATGTCGTGGCCGGGGCCCCTGGAAGCATCGGGGATGGCCTGCTGCACCTGTTGATGAATGACAGACAATGTTTTAGTTAACTTGCACAAATAATCAGATAGTAGGACGTCCGGGACGTCATGAATGGAGGTTGGTTTGGGAGCAGTCCAGAGGTTCATCGGTCGCCCGAATACAACCTCGTAGGGGGTCAGATGGTGTTTGGTGGGAGTGGAGCGCATCGATAACAAGGCCAGTGGGAGGGCATCTGGCCATTTAAGTCCAGTGGTGGCCACTATTTTTGACAATTTCAACTTCAGTGTGGCATTATGGCGTTCCACCAGGCCGGCGGATTGGGGGTGGAAGACTGCGTGAAATCTCTGTTTCACCCCCAATCCCTTTAGGATTAGTTGGATAACCTCAGCTATGAAGTGGGGGCCATTGTCGCTCCATAAAATTCGACAAAGGCCATAGCGAGGAAAGAATTCTTTCAGTAGCACTTTGGCAGTAGTCATGGCAGTGTTGTCACGGGTTGGATAGGCCTCTACCCATTTGCTGAAGGCGCATACAATGACTAGTACATACTTCAAGCCTTGGCATCTCTCTAGCTGGATGTAGTCCATCTGAAGGACCTCAAAGGGGTGATTGGGGGTCCCAAACCCTCCCCGGGGTACCACAGTTCCTTTCCCGGGGTTGTGCTGCAGACAGATAAGGCACTGCTGGACTAGGCGTCTGGCTGAGTCGGGGATTTTGTCGTTGTGCCAGACTTTGGAAATGAGTTTGATCATGGGTGCAGATCCTATGTGTGCGGGGGAATGAGCCATCGTCAGTATGGGGATCAGGTATGAGTCAGGCAGCAACCATTTGTTTGCATCTTTTGTTCGCCAGCAGCCCTCATCATCCTTCAAACCCACCCCTGCCCACTTAGTCAGTTCGTGAGGGGTGCAGGCCGACTGGATGTCTTTGATCATTTCCCTTGCGTCAGTCCATTTCTCTGCTTGTGACCTGGTCACATACATGCGTGTCATCGTCCTATTCTCAGCTGTGGTTCGTGCAGTGATGTCGGCCAGTGCATTCCCTTGTCCGACTAAGTCTGTCACCTTCTTGTGTGCCTGGCATTTGATCACTGCTAGTCGTTTGGGGAGGAGAACCGCTTCAATCAGGGCAGAAACCAGATCTCCGTGAAGGATAGGGGTGCCGTGGGACGTCAGGAATCCCCTCTCCCTCCACAGGAGCCCAAAATGGTGAACCACCCCGAAGGCATACTGGCTGTCTGTATATATGTTCGCAGTGGTCCCCGTGGCTATGATGCATGCTCGTGTGAGGGCTATCAGCTCTGCTGCCTGGGCAGATCGTTGTGTGATGCAGGCTGTCTCAACTACTGTTCGGGCTGTCGTTACTGCATAGGCAGCTGAAGTGGTGCCATCTGGGAGTTTGATGCATGAGCCGTCTACCCATAGCTCTCCATCGGGGTCAGTGAAAGCAGTATCTCGGAGGTCAACTCTACTCCTGGTTTGTTCGTCCGTGAGGGTCACACAGTCGTGTATGGGAGGAACGTCGGGGTCACTTTCAGGCAGGGGCAACAATGTGGCAGGGTTCAAAGTCGTGCATCTCTTTAGTGTGATGTGGGGTGCAAGTAGCGTCAATTCGTACCCTGTCAGTCGTGCGCTAGTCAGATGTTGAGTCTTGGTTTGGTTCAGAAGGGTGTTGACTGCATGGGGTACTAACACAGTGAGGGAGTTGGAAAGTACGATTCCCTCGCTCTGACGGATAGAGACAGCAGCGGCAGCTACTGCTCGAAGGCAGGCGGGCAAAGCTCTGGCTACAGGATCAAGAGTGGCGGAGAAGTAGGCACAAGGGCGCTGCTTTGGACCTATAGACTGAGTCAGGACAGACAATGCACACCCCTCCCTTTCGTGGGTGAAGAGGGAGAAGGGTTTGGAGTAATCCGGGGTTCCCAGGACGGGCGCTGAACAGAGGGTATCTCGTAATTCCTTAAAGGATGCTTGACACTCAGGGGTCCAAGGGAGCGGGAAGGGGGCATCTTTGGCCAACAGGGCAAGTAGGGGTTTTACAATGAGGCTGAAATTGGGTAACCATTGTCTGCAAAAAGAGGTTAGGCCAACCAAAGAGCGGACTTGCTTTTGTGTCTTTGGGACGGGGGTGTCTAGGATGGTTTGGATTCAGTCGGGTGTGAGTTTCCTCCCTTCTTTGGACAGGAGATGGCCTAGGTATGTCACTTGTGGCTGGCAGAACTGCAATTTCTTTTTGGAAACTTTATGACCATTTTCTGCAAGAAAGTGTAGGAGTTGAACAGTGGCTGCGATTGCAAGTGGGGTGGTGTCGGCCGCCAAAAGGATATCATCGACATACTGGATTAACACCACTCCATCCGGTAGCTGGACGGCGTCCAGCTGTCTCTTGAGGGCCTGGCTGTAAATACTGGGACTTTCAGTGTACCCCTGGGGAGCTCTACAAAATCGGTACGAGCGGGATTTCAGGGTGAAGCCGAAGAGATAACGGCTGTCCGGATGGATGGGGATAGAGAAAAACGCATTCTTGAGGTCGATAACAGTGAAGGTGGTGGCAGTGGACGGGATGAGGGTCAGAATGGTGGTGATATCTGAGACTACGGGGTATTGGGGTACAACCACTTTGTTAATCTCTCGCAGGTCGATGATGAAGCGGTACGCTTTCTCATCTCCTTCGCCTTGCTTCTTAACAATAGGTAGGATTGGGCTGTTGCAGACATTGCTAACCACTTCTTCAACCACTCCTGCATCCACCAGAGACTGAATGATCGCTACCAGCGCCTTCTCGCCCTCGGGCGATATCCGATATTGTGGGAGTTTCGGGAACATAGCGTCCTGTTTTACAGTTACATGAATAGGGTCAATCATCATTCGTCCCACATCAGAGTCATTTTTGGCCCACAGGTACGGAGGCAGGGTGTCAAGCAAGGATAGGTCAGCGTCAGTTATGGAGCACATGTGTCGTGAGGGGCAGGATTTGGGCATGCCTGGGTTGTCGTACAGGATGACTCGGATTCCATCTGGGGAACACCTAATGGTAGCTCGAAAATGTTTCAGTAAGTCAATGCCCATAATGGCGTCAGGGGAGATGGAGGAGAGCAAAAATGTTGTGTCAGTGGTGTTGTTTTCTAGGCCAAAGGTGATAGGCACGGACAGGGGGTTAGTGGAGGGCGTCCCATCGAAACCTATCGACGTAATGTGTGAGCCAGACAAGGGTGCCCTTGGAATCAGTCGTTTCGATAACACACTACGTGTCGCCCCAGTGTCTACCAAAAATGGAGACTCTGTACCCAGGACCTTAGCAGTGACATAAGAACCTTGCTGGTCAACACAGAGCTCGACTGGATCCCTCCCTTGCCCCTGGCAGTCCTATGCAAAATCGGGGGCATTCGCACCGTCGGATAGTTGATATTGGTTCTGTCGGGGGCGGTCAAATGTGTTCAATCTCCCTGATCTGTCATTGTTAGTGTTGTTTGTGTGCCCTCGTCCTTGTCCTCTATTTCTCGGACCACCCGCCACATCCCTGGGGTCCCTATTTCTGTTCATCTCTAGCAGAACCGGACACTGGGATTTCCAATGACCGAATCCTTTGCAGAAGGCGCATTGGTCATCGCTAATGTCTCTACGTCCAGTGTGGGGTGTTGGGGTGTGATCTTTAGGAGGTGGATTTCTGGGGGCGGTCGATTGATAGTTCCCCCTTTGGGGTTCCCGTCCTACCGCTATACCTTGTATCTGGGCTATCATCACCCTTTCTTTCAAATCTTTCTTCTTTTTCTCGGACGCCCTATCATTCTCATTCTTCTGGTGCTCGTACTACTGAGCCATCTGAAGGATAGCTGCGGGTTTGGAGGCCCCCCAACTACTCTCGCTCGTCTGCAATTTTTGGGAGACCTCCTGTGACAGGCCCTTCACATAGTTTTGTACAAACAGGTGTTGTCCGGTTGCGGTGGTCATGTCTTGGCCACTGTAGTCGGAGAACACTGTCTCGAATCGCGAGAAGTACTCTGATACATCTTCCTGGGGTTTCTGACGACAGGCCGTGACTATCGACCAATCTACCTTTTTCTCTGGGATCAGTGTCTTTAACTTCTGAACTAATTTGTCTGGGAGTTCTAGTATGTCTTTTACTGGTTTCCTTCCAGGCTCTCGCTGTCTATCTAGTTCACTGAGTTGCTCCCAGGTGTGCCCGAACAGATCTGTGTGGTCAGCCTTCCGGATTTGCTTCCACACGTCAGCAGGCAGGCATAACCCGAAAAACAAGTCAATGTCCGCTAAAGTCATTATCGTTGAACCCAGAGCTGTGTTCATCTCGGTATAGAACGCTGTCGGGTTCTTTCTTAAATCGGGCAGAGTTTGTCTAAAGGTTAGGATATCTTGTCGGTCCCATGGTTGGTAAACCCAATTGTACACAACCCTTCCTTTTGCATCTGCATGATTAATATCATCGTTTGTTCCCAGACCGCGTGGCGGAATCCAATATGGAGCCGCTTCTCTGATGGGCATCATAGTGTTGGCTACTTCTACTGAGGTCGTTTCAGGGACTGTAACCTTGGTTTCTGGTTTTTGTTCCGTGAGGTGGCGGAAGACCTCAAGTGTCTGCATGAAGAGCTCCGTCGCCTCCCATTCAGTCCCATCTCCGACATCAATCTTCCTATACAGTGTGGTCAGTTTAGCGGGGCCCTTACTTTGATACCTATCTTCATATGCGTTCAGGGTGTGGTAGCTGAATCGTAAAATGAAATGCCGTCTGTGGCTGTCGGCATGCGAGTTATACATGTTCATTGTGTACTCTTCGCTCTCCCTTCGTTCCACTAGTGTCTTTGCTATTTTGTCAATCCCATCCCGTTCATCTTTGCTCAATCTGTTTGGTCTGGCTGGTGGGTGCTCGCTAACCTCGGGGGCATCTGGTGGTACTGTTAATGTGGCTGGTGCGGAGGCCGTGAGGGCTGGTGCACTAGCGCTAAGGCCGTTCTCGCTCGTATTCAGGGCCTGCAGGTGTTGTTGGCAGGGAGCATATGGAGGGGGCATGTAGATGATTGGGGGACCTAGCAGTAACTCATCGTTCGCTCGCTGTTTGGAGGGCAATTCAGGGTAGAGCGCAGAGGGGGTCCTAACAGGACATTGACCTGTCGACCCTGATTCTTGGTTTTGTGCAGCTTCTTTTCTTTCTTTTATTTCTTCTTCTAGTTGCTTAGCGGCTAGGTGGGCTGCCTTTCGTAATTCTTTCCCTATTTTTGCTTCTTCTCTTTTCTGTCGTTGTTCCGTTTCTTTGCGCCACATGCCAATACTATCGAGCATAGTGGGCGTGGTCTTATTTTTCTGGAGCGCTATTTCTAACGTTTTTATTTTATTTTCATCAAAGGAACCTATCAGTGGCCACTGACTTTCGGGGTTCTTCTTTGTATATTTATGCCATAGCTTAGTATAAGCTATAGCGACTAGTCCATGCTTAGTGAACATGTCCTTATTAGGGGTGCCCTCCAGTGGAGCTGGATGGTTCATCTCTAATAAGCGGTCCGGGCTGTACAGGCTACCAATCAGTGGGGAGAAGATAGGCATGACGGGTTACAACGGGGACAAAGGTCTGCACTACCTATCTTATGACGGCGGACAAAGACTAGACAGAATATTTCTATTCTACGTTGTTTGTAGGCCGTGAATACCTCAAAAGAACCAATACCGAACACTTAATGTACGGTCAATCAAACAATCAATGGGGAGAATAAGTGGGTACGACGTGTTAAAGTGTTGCGTTACCCACTCTTTCTCTACCTGCAAAGAGAGACCTTGTTCTTCCCTGTTTGCAGACAGAGAATCTCCAGACAACAATCCACGAACGACAGTTCGGGAAAACAGTGGGGGAGGAAGATAGGCACGACGGATTACAATGGGGACAAAAGTCTGCGTTACCTATCCTTCACTGTTTGTAAAGAGAGAGCCTGTTGTTTCTCCGTTTGCAGACGGTGAATCTCCAGAGGGATCAACAAAGCGTAATACTAGTATTATCCAAATCAAACAATCATTTCTCAGTTTGTCGTGTTTACACGACCTTACCCGGACCGCATGGACGGTTTCCTGTCTTCCGAATCCAGCGCCCGATCGTCCTCTCTTCTTCGCGATGTTCGTGGCACTCCTGATGGTTCCCAGTCAGGACCGTAGATCACTCGAGAGAGGTCTGTTCGGAACTAGTGAAGGTCGGATGATCGGCTGTCAGACGAGGGTCTATCGGACACGAGCTCTCCCGATCGTTGCAGTCGTTCACTCTGTCGTCGGGACCTCTCCCACTGGATCCACGAGTCGCTGATGGGCCCCACGCTTTGGGACGCCAATTGGGGAAAAAGGGTAAGGCTATGACCTTTTTCAAGATTTGCCCGGCGCTAACCGCCTTTGTACCATTCAAATTACCAAGCAATGAGGCAGGCGCCGGAGACCAGAAGGCAGGAAACAGAAGTTTTATTCCGACGGAGCAGAACACATCAGATCAGACAACAAGGTATCGTCTCGAGGTGCTCTAACAGCTTCTCTGAGGCCTGGCCTCTTATACACTGGTTTATGGCATGTGACCTTTCTTTATTACAATCAAGGTATTGTGAAGTAAGGAAAAGACATCCCCGTAATCCTCGTGTCAATCCCACCCCACATACATCCACAATAGAGGTCCTCACCCTGCTGATAACAGGAGGGGGCTATCACGCGGCTGAGTGTTCCGCCGATTCTTAGGATGTGTGCGCCTGATCGCATCCCATGGGGTGGGGAGGCCATGATCAATAGTGGGTCCTTTGAAGAGGAGCGACTCCATACAATAAGGGGCAGTAAATGATATCTCCCGGCTTAGGCGATGGCCTCGGACCTGTGTGGACAGTCGGACTCGGGGTAAGGGGTCATCAAAGGAGTGGTATTCATGCCGCGTGGACAATTGAACGCGGAGGGATGGCTTATCAACAGAGGGGTATTCATGGAAGGAGAGGAGGTGCTGGTCAGGCGCGGACGTGATTTCCAAGGACAGGGTCATGCAGGAGGAGAAGGGTTATGCTCATGTGAGGGAGGGAGGGGGGAGCCAGGGTGCGCGGGGGATGCCTGCATGGTTAGAGGAGCGCGCTGGCGATCGATCATGGACAGGGACATCATGATACCTAAAATGGCTGTCGTGTACGTTGTACGTGGGTGACAAGCTGGCGCAGATGATGTTCAGCTCGTAAACTAAAATTCCACAAAGCAGCACTGAGGTCACTTTGAAGTTCAGAAGTTCAAAGTCTTGCATACCCCAATTGATTTTTTCCCTGCATTCTTTGAACAAAGGCCTCACACATCCCGTGCTCATCACAGGACTGTGGGTATGTCGGTCGGTTGGGGGCCATGCAAGAGCAGCCTTTGGGCACTCACGTGGGGCACAATGGATAGCTGAAGTTGTCGAAGAGTCTGCAGATTGAAGATTCAACAAACTTGACCAAGAGGTCAAATTGATTTTCGGGTTTCAATGGGGACTCTACCCACTAAGGGGAGATGTTAGATGTTTGCTGGTTAGTATATGATTTATTTAATTTTGCCCAGTCAATTATGAACCCTACTGCTGTACTTGATTGCATTAGAAACGTCTGTTTTCTAAGCTAATTGCTGTATCTTCAACCTAGCAGCTAAATGTATATCCTGCAGTGGTGGGGGTGTCACAGACAGTGAGTTAGGTTTAACACATAATGTCCCCTAGCAGCTCCAGTGGTCATTGATTTATCAATAGCGTCCTGTAAAGTGATTAAACGCCAAGTGCTAGGGCGAAGGAGAGGATTAAAATGGGAGATTGCTAGAGTGTTCCTTCATGTAAGATGTGCCGAAGGTGCAAGCATAGGTCACAAATTAGAAGTATCATTCTGATATGTGTCCAGTGATGTAAAATTCATAAGGCACATTTGTGCACATTAATAAGCCAGTCATAGTTTTCGGATGTGCAAATACATGTGCATAAGGAAGAATTGGACAGGAGGCTTGGCTTCCAGTGTAGATAAGCCCATATGAGGTATGGAAAACGTGCATACTTGGGCATCTGCTGAACTTTGGGAACTCTTTCTCCATTCTGACTGAGTCTGAAGAGGAAGTTAGAGGGAGAAGTCCTGCACATAAAAAAAACTACCTTCCAATATCTTAAAACTTGCATGTTAAGTTGAGCAAGTTTAAAGTATGATTTCTAGTGTCTGGATGGATGACTGGACAAACGAAAACAAGTGCATGGCTATTAACTGACTTGGATGATGCACAACATTTTAAAGCAGGATCTCTTAAATTGATGGCTTATTCAATGAACTCTGGGCAGGGTTGATCTGATCTTTGTGGCTTAGGCCAACATTAAGTTTGCTGCATGTTAATATATGTGCATGTTGTATAGTGATTGTTCAGGGAGAGGAGTAAGAATGCAGCTGAAATAACTCCAGTGCAATAACTGAACACTGTGGACTATCACAAACATCTGGGGTAATTGGAGGAAAGAGGATCTGCTGAGTCAGAGATAACCCTAGAAGGCACATTTGTTGAGTGAGTTCTTGTGAAAATTAAAGATCAGTTTCTCTAAGAGCCCGCAATTTGAACCTTCTGACCCAGCACTGGCAGCAAACCCATTGTGCCTGGCCCAGTGAAATGGAGAGGTGAATGATCAACTGGGTCCAAAAGCTGACCAACTTTTGTGATCGGAATAGCTGATTAGGACCACCAGCTTGTCCAGGAGGACTTCATGATCAATTGTGTCTAAGGCCACAGAGACCTTTTAGGAGTATCAATGGACACACACAACCCTTGTGGCACAAAGCTCCGCTCTGATGTTCAGGGTGGTGGTTCCTGTACTGCACCTGGAATGTAATACTAAATTGAAGGCACTCGGCAAGTAGATGTCTTCTAAATGTATGGAAAGTTGGAACCCGGAAACATTGGACATACCCTTGTTGTGTTTTTGAGGAGCAGAATGATTTTAGTTTGTTAGGAGTTTTGAGGAATGTCATTTGTTGAGAGAGGCATTACTCAGGTTGGTAACGCAAAGAGTAATCGAGGAAGGCAGAGATCCTGCAGACTGCGGAGGGACTAGGGAGGGCTAGGGACTGCAGAGGGACTGCAGAGTGACTAGGGCGGGCTAGGGACTGCAAGGGACTGCAGAGGGACTAGGGAGGGCTAGGGACTGCAAGGGACTGCAGAGTGACTAGGGAGGGCTAGGGACTGCAGAGTGACTAGGGAGGGCAAGGGACTGCAGAGTGACTAGGGAGGGCTAGGGACTGCAAGGGACTGCAGAGTGACTAGGGAGGGCTATGGACTGCAAGGGACTGCAGAGTGACTAGGGAGGGCTATGGACTGCAAGGGACTGCAGAGTGACTAGGGAGGACTAGGGACTGCAAGGGACTGCAGAGTGACTGCAGAGATTAAGCTAATGGCAATGTAAATGACAATGCCATTTATTTATCTGTTTTCAAAACCAACACATAAATACACATTTTGTCATTTACAATGCCAATAGCTCTAACTTTTCCAAAGGCGAAACCATTGCATTGTAAATGCTTGTTCACTACTGTGGGGCCTATTCCTCATAGGCTAGCAATGGGAATTCCTTAATACACTTTAAGCTGCAATTCCTGATCACAAAGGAGTTGCTGCATCATGTTTTGTATTTTTGGAATGGTAATGATAAATCTCCTTTAATGATAAAGTTGGATATAGCATTGCTGTTTTAGAAATGCTACTTTTAGAAAGTGGTCATTTCTCTACTTTTACTGCTTTATGTGCCTGCTGTCTGTCTCCAGTAGACGTCTGGAGTGGTTCACAGATACACTTAGTGTATTCCCTCTAGACAGCCGCAAACACAGGCAGGGTAGTTGTGACAGAGTACTAATCTGCGTTCAGATAGCTGTTCCTGGGAGCTGATACTTAACTCTGAATAGACAGTGTTCTGTTTCCCATACAAAGGGCTAATTACCCCCTACTGACAGTATGGAACCAAGGCTGGGAAAAAAGGGCATGTGTGCACTTCAAAGACCTTTCTTTGAAGTCACCCCCACTTCAAAGGCACAATTGGGTAGAAGTACTGGTGCTCTGACCCTACCAAGACAATGTACTACTGGACCTGTGATGAACTCTGCCAGGAATAAAGATTGCTGTGTTACAGGGATTGCCACTATGCTTGCCTGTTGCGCTGGAAGAACTGATTTTCTGCTTTTTTGTGTTTCCCTGCTGCCTGCTGATCTCTGCCCTGCTGAGGACAAGGACTGGACCCATCTCACTTGAACCCAGAGTGACTCCTAGGGCTTGCTGGCTTGCCCCCTGTTCTGAAGTCTCAGAGCCTACAAAGACTTTCTTCAACTATACCTGGACTCTGCCATATGTGAGTCCTGTCCTGCCAAGTGGTGCCAATCCAGTCCTGGCCCTTCGAAATGTTATTTCTGCTGTGTCGATCCAATGCATCAATGACACTGCTGATCTGAACCAACACATCCCCCTTCAGCGGAGACGCGGCTGCCGCTCGGCGACATTGCTTTGATGGACTGCGCAGCTCAACAACAACAGACTGCTCAGCTCAATGACGATGCGTCACCTACATCCACAGGATTGACAACGCCTTGCCTCCTCACTTCGAGTCTTCGACGTCGACACTTCCTCCACCCAGAGCACTTTTTCATCAGTACCTGCGTGAGTCCTGTAGCTGGCTTGCCCTCCATCGCGGTCGACCTGAACTTGGATTTAGCGCGGTCTAGTGCAACCAAATGTCCCTGGTTGGCTCTTTATGACTCAAAGCAATATAATTTGGTTTAATCTTTAAATGTTAATAACTTTGGTTGTACTTTTTGGATGTTTGTTGTTTTGGCCTTGTTTTACTCACAGAAATATAATCTAGTTTGCTAACCCTGTATGGAGTATTTTTGTGATATTTTCATTGCCCGTGTGTATGTGTTGCACAAATACTTGATACATTGCCTCTTTAGATAAGTCAGAGTGCTGTGTGCCAACCTATGAGAAAGTGAGCACAGGCTATCTTTTAGTGTGTATCTAGGTTACCCTGATTTGAGAGGTGGTTCCTTGTTTTAGAGGGTACATACTCCGACAACCAGAAACCCAATTTCTAATATTGGTGATCAATGGTGAGGATAAGACTTGTGTTTGTGTAATAAAATATTGTAACTCATTGTTCACTACAACTCTATACTAAGACTAATTCAAACCTTTTCCTATTCTCCCTAAATTAGCTTCTTTGATTTTTCTAAATGTCTTGATCCCAATACTTATTTTTTCAGCAATGTCTGTGGCCCTATCCGGCAATATGGAGTTTGAGCTGGTCAATCTGCTGACCTACACAGTAGCCCAGCTCAAGGGATTCTGCCAAGAAAGGAGGGTGTTCCCTAAGGGAAGTGGCAAGAAGGCAGAGCTTCAAAAAACATTAAGAATATGGGCAAGAACCCACCAGGCCAGCACATAGGATGAGGAGGAAGGATGAGAGTCTGAGGAGAAATTTGAGCAAGACCTGTCTGAAGGTTTTGTCATGCAGACTAATGATTTGGGGGAGGGGTTGTAACATCCACACAGGAGACCGGGCAGCAGTGTGTCTTCAAGGAACATGTCCCAAGAGGAGCTGGAGAACAGAAGCGACTGAAACTAGAGCTTGCAAAATTGAAATTGGAGAAGCAGCATGCCCTTGCTAAAATGGTAAAAGAACAAGCTCTAAAGGATAAGAGACTAGCCATGGAGTAGAGCAAGATGTTCCGTGAACTGAGTCTCAGAGAGGTGAACATAAGAGCCCTACAAATTCTGCCACCATTGCTATTGTTGGAAGCATACTTGCAGTGTCAACTGTTGAGTGCAGAGTCAGGACCCCAAGGTTGTGATCCCAGTTATGGAGTGGAGGATGACATGGAGAAGTGGTTTGCAGCCAATGCCTCTGCTCTGAGAATGCATAAGGGCCCAGGGGAGTTCTGGGGTGGTAGTCTATGGATGTATGTGCCCACAGTGAGAAAGGACACACTCCTTATACTACAGGTAGAGGATCAGATATGCTACCCAGCTATTAAGGCCATCTTAGTAAGTTTGAGTTGAGCCCTAGTTCAGGGCTAACCACAAACTCCCAACACGGACAGGGGTGAATTTCTTGGACTATGCTAGTAAGGCTCTGAAGTGCTAAATGAGGGGTCAGCAAGGTTGATGAATATGTAGGGCTATACAACATATTTTTAAAGGAGCACATGGTTGATACTTGTTTTTCAGAGCTGTGCCAACACCAGGTTAATAGCAAACCTCCTGACCCCTAGAAGCTTGCTGAGGAGGCGGATATCTAGGTCAGCACCAGGGTGTCTAAGAAGGTATATGGGGGGACTCTCAAATTGGAGGTCAGGGTTCCCACATGAAGGAGGGGGGAGATAAAAAGATTGAGTTCTGTAAAGGTGCCCAAAACAACACACGGGGTAAAGGGTCCGGTTCTCATTCCTATCTGGCCACTAGAAAACAAACTACATTGACAAGAGTCAGCAGCCCAAGCCCATCAAGTGCTATGAGAATGGAGTCTACAAGGAGTTCCCAACTGTCTAAAATGAGCACCATGTCCCACAGGAGGAAATATTCCAAGAGTGGCTAGTGTAGTGCTGGTGAAGGAGTTTGTCTCTGCTAATGAGGAAGGGGGCAGGTTAGTGGGGTTACCCTAGTGTCCCCGGGTGACAGTGAGATGGTGCCTAAGCTCCTTGTGCCCTCAAGTACTTTAAAGTATAGGCAATGGGCCACCATCAATGGGCATGGTGTTGAGGCTCTAAGGGATACAAGTGCCAGCATGACTATGGTAAAGAATGTACTGGTGTCCCCAGAGCAGGTGATTCCCAATACATTCCATCAGTTTGTGGTGGCTGACAACAGAGTGGGTCACAACCCTGTTGCACTTGTTCCATTTCAATTGGTGGGCAGATGATTTTCAGAAGGTTGCTGTGAGCCTTGCCATGTCTGTGGACTGTTTGTTTGGTAATGACCTTGAGCCCACTACCTGGAAGGAAGTGGAGATCAAGGCTCATTTGGGGATAATGGGTGTACCTGACTGGATCTGTTCTACGACAAGGTCCATGGCTTCCGAGGATCGGAGTCAAAAAGGGCTGGTATAATGGCCCAGCTAGCTGCGAAGAAGGGGAAAGGCAGAGGGCATAGGAAACCAGGCCCTGAATGTCTTCCCAGTGAGGTGGATGGGGCAGCTGCGGTGGCCACCCCAGAGCCCACTTAGGAGGGCATTGCTCACCTTGGTGCCAGAGTTTGCTGGATGGCATGTTGCCTGAGCTTGCTGGATGGCATGTGGAAGGAGGACCCACCAAGGAGGAGATCTGTAGGGCACAGAGAGAATGCCCAACCCTTGTGGGAAGGAGGTAATGGACTGAAGCCCAGGCAGCAGGTGATGCCTCTGGGAGTTACCAAATGTACTGGGAGAAAAACCTCCTTTACATTGAAACTAAGGCTCCTGTGCATGGGTAAACAAGGGCCCTGTGGTCCCCCAATGCTACAGGGTCTTCCTACCGGAGCTGGCTCATGACATTCCCCTGGCACGACACCTGGGCCAAGACAAGGCCTTTGCAGGGCTTCTCCTCCACGTTTATTGGCCTAGGATCAAGACTTCCCCAGATGTGTTCTGTAGGACTTGTGTAACCTGATAGCCCAGTGGGAAGCCGGGGTACTGGCTTAAACCCCCCCCCCCTAATCCCTTGCCTGTCAACGGCATACTCTTTGAGAGGGTGGGCATTGTCCTTGTTGGGCAGGTTTATCCTGGTTTTGGTGCATCATGCCACTAGGCACCCAGAGGCAATCCAACGACTCCACCTGCAGTGGGGTATCAACTTCATGTCTGCTTATATGCAGTCAATGTCAAAGGAGTGTGAGGCGTAATCCTCAAGTTCTCTACTCCTTATCATCTACAAACTAATAGGCTTATTGAGAGATTTCTAAAGGACCTGATTAGGGACCTAAATGAGGCCTTGAGGAAAAAGTGGGACATCCTCTTGTCAGGTCTATTGTTTGCCTACAGGGAGGTACCACAGAAAGGAGTTGGCTTCTGCCCCTTTGAGCTTCTGTAGGGACAACTTGTCATTTGAAGTCAGAGTTTGGTGGCGGAGGGGTGGGAGCAAGCTCCCTGGAAGATTCCCCAGGATGTAGTGAGCTACATGCTGGCCTTCAGAAGCCAAATGGCTAAGTTGTGGAAGTAAGCATCCGACAACTTAGAAGTGAGTCAGGAGGTCATGAAGCAGCGGTACAACCAACATTCTACCACTGCAGAATTGACTCCTGTACAGAAAGTGTGGGTGATGGAACCAGTAGAGCCTACGGCCCTCAAGGACCGTTGGACTGGGCCCTATGAGGTGATTGAGAGGTAGGGTGAGGCCACCTTCCTGGTGGACCCGGTGGCTCCATATCAATCACCTCAAACCCCATTTTGAGAGGTATGAGCTCACCATGCTGTTAGTGACAGATGGAGAAGAGGTGGAGGAGACTTAACCTCTCCTTGACCTCTTAGACTCCAAGGAGAAAGATGGATCAGTGGAGGGAGTAATGCTGCCCCAGAGGGTGACTCCTGAACAGCAGATTGACTGCCACCAAGTGTTGGGTCAGTACTCCTCTCTATTTTCCCTCAGACTTCCCACCTGTATACTCATGATGTGACACAGAAGACAACCTCCCTGCCAAGAATAAGTCTTAAAGGTTGTCTAATAACGTGAGGACCAGCATTAAGAGTGAAGTCTCTAAAATGCTGGAATTGGGAATAATAGAGCACTCCAGTCGCCCCTGGTCTAGTCCTGTGGTTCTGGTACCAAAAACTACTCCAGTGGGCACTACTCCTGAACTCAGGTTCTGTGTGAATTATAGAGGGCTACACTCATCATAAAGACAGAGGCTCATCCCATCTCCTGGGTTGATGAGCTGATTGACAGGTTAGGGGCTGCCCAGTATTTAAGTATTGTTGCTCTTACTTCAGGGTACTGACAGATTGTCTTAACAGAAGGTGCCAAGGAGAGGTCTGCTTTCTCCACTCCAGAGGGCCACTACCAATTTTATGAGATGCCCTTTGAACTAAAAAATGCCCCAGACACCTTCCAAAGGTGGTAAATCAGGTCATTGCTGGTATGGACGCCTTCTCAGCTGCCTACCTGGATGACATAGCTATCTAAAGTAGCAGCTGGAAGGACCACCTTTTTCACCTCCAGTAAGTGCATCAGGCTCTGTAACAGGCAGGCCTTACTATCGAGGCCAGTAAGTGCCAATTAGGGCAGGGGTCTGTGGTGTACTTGGGACACCTGGTGGGCAGGGGTAAGGTACAGCCCCTCCAGGACAGAGACTATCATGGCCTGGGAGCCCCTCAAAACCCATGCTGAGGTCAGAGCATTCTTGGGCCTCACTGGGTACTACAGGAGGTTTGTCAAGGGTTATGGCACCAGTGTTGCACCCTGACAAAGCTGATTTCTGAGAAACAGCCCAGAAATGTTAATTGGACAGAGGCATGATAAAAAAACATTTGACTCCCTTAAACAAGCCACGTGCACTACCCATGTGCTCAAGACCCCTAACCTCTCACAAGAGTTTATCATTCAAACAGATATCTCAGAAAATGGCAAAGGGACAGTTTTATAACAGCTAACTGAAGAGAGCTTAGACCAACCTGTAACCTTCAGCTCCAGGATACTACTCCCCTGGGAACATAGATGGAGTGCTATAGAAGATAAGCTTTTGGTGTGGGTTGGGCATTGATGAAGTTGAGGCTATACCTGTTTGGTACTCACTTTCCGATTCAGAAAACCACAGGCCCCTCAGGTCGCTCATCCAAATGAGGGATGAGAATCCAGAACTGTTTAGGTTATCCATCTCCCTACATGGTATGGACTTCAGGGTGGAACACAGACCGAGAGTAGACCACGCCAATGCTGAAGGTCTATCCAGGTATTTCTGCCTTAGTGATGAGAACTCTGTAGAGGTTGGGTAGATCTTTCCACTTTCAGCTGGAGGGGACAGATGTTAGACCTGTCATCCTTAGAATGGTCTTCACCCAAACTTGTTGCCTGCTTACCTTCTCTTTTTGCTGATTCTTTTTGTTGTGTGTCAGTGGGATCAAGCAGAGCAGAGATGGAGGAAAGCTTTAGTTGGAGGAACTAGACAGTATCTACCTATTACCACTACACTTGAGAAATTGAAAAAGACTAAGACGCAGGAAAAAGACAAAGAATGAGACGGATAGCATTACAGGGGATGATATTTTGGCAGAAATCTTAGCTGTGCTTCTCCCACCTTATGCAACCCCCACTACTAGTATCTATAATAGCACAACTGTGAATACTATAGTGACTACTGCCCCTGTTGAAGCTAGTGTGATACATATTGAAAGACCTTTTTGAGCATTGAAGATTTCCCCACCACCTGTTATTCAGGCACCAACAGTTATCACACCTGGTGCTACTGCTTCTATTATGACCATTCCGGTACAAATACCACAAATGACAACTGTACAAACAGTGCCTAGGTCTCTTGTGACTGCCGGAATTGTAAACACCCCACATGCGATTACCCCAATAAACATTGTCCTGACTCCAGAAGTTCAAGGAGATGTAGGCAAATTGGATGCATCCGGGTTTATTCTGACATCTCAAAATTCACAGTGTTGCCTGGAAACCTCCACAAACGATTTAGGGCCAATGTAGGTAAACATGAAATAAAGATTCCTTAATACCGAATTTTACCGATTCGGTATTAAGGAATCGGTATCTCCGATGTACGTAAACATTCGGTAAAATGTACCGAATCGGTAAAAAATACCGATTCGGAAGCAAACGGTAAAAAAAAAATACTGATCCATTACCGATTCGGTAAATACCGAATCGGTAATTCAAAAATTCGGTTTTTGATGAATCAGCAAATCCTGTGCATCCCAATTACCTCCCAAACAGGAAGTGGCCACGCCCAGGCAGCTGCACTGAACCTGGAGCTCACTGTGAGGCAGGTAGCTGAGCTGAGGATCCAGGAGCAACACAGCCTCTCACCTGCAAATCAAAAACAACAAACCTTGGAAATGGCAAGCCAGGAGAGAGAGAAGGAGGGAGCAGAAAGAAAAAGGAAGCTGAAGTTCAGCGAGAAGGAGCTGGTGGTACTAATCCAAGACGTGAGCAAGGACCATGAGAAGCTTTTTGGAAAAAAGTCCCTCCATGTGCCTGAGTCTCAGAAGAGACAGATCTGGTTTGGGATCCAGAGCAAAATAAATTCAATTGGGGTCACCCAGCGTTCCATAGAGGATGTCAAGAAAAGGTGGTACGAGGTAGCAAGAGAGCGCGCAACAGTATGGCCGCACGTACGTGAGGCTCCTGATGGCCGGACTCAATATCCTACATTTATTCTGCTGATAACAGAAGTGCTGATTGACAAAAACTAGCCAAGTTGTAACTGCAGACCCGAAGCACACTCGGTGAAAGTCTGAGGCTGATTGGTCAAGAACTGTAGAAACGGGAGCTGACTCGAGTTTCACTCAAGTGCTGAGCTGGAAACCGCCGGACGCACGCAGCGGGGAGGAGCACTGGGAAAGCCCGGGGTCGGAAGAGCGGAAGTGAGGCCCTATGCACACTGCGACAAAGGTGGAAGGAGTTGCCGTGAAGTACACAGGGAACGGCTGACTGCCTGGACTATGCGTGCAGGTATTTGTGTGATCGTAGGGTGTTGAGGAACGGCAGACAATACCAGAGAATGGCGGGCCCGTAGGCGCGGCCGCTGATTCCATCGCCAAAGTGATACGAGTGTTCTGGTGTACGAGGTGCCTCGGGGGACAGGCGCACTTTGCATAGATGCGGGGCACACAATAAACGCGAAGCTGGGGTGCTGGTGTACGCAACGTGCTCCAGCTTCAAAATCGGATGACGGAGACGGAGCAGCAGGACTGCAAGGCGCCATTTTGAGAAGTGCAGCTGCAGAATCGGCCGGTGCAAGAGAGTGATGGAATACCGCCAAAGTGGGTAGAATAGCATACAGTGCCTATGGTGTGAATTGGAGCTGTGAGAGGTGCTTGAAACCCTGCGATATTAGACGCGAGAACTGGGACCATAGACTGTTGCTGAGAGAGCGGGGGCTGAGGCTAATTGCCCTGCATCGGCACCAAGGAGCCCCAGAATACGGCCGGAATATAGGCGTACTACTGCATACAACTACCAATTACAAAGTAGCAAGGGGTCAATAAAGAAAAAGAAAAACTCCTGTGTGTGTCTGTCACTTGGTGATCTCTACTGCGAAAGGTGAACAGCGAAATCAATCTTAGGGTACTCTCTTAGTGCAAAGAGAAATTCCCATCAGATACCCAACCTGTACAGCCCTACATCATTTGGGAGCCTTCTGACTGCAGGTAGATATTCGTACCCTTTGGAAGATTTGGCCAGGTTCAGCGGAATCTATCCGTTATGTCCCAATGTTGGTGTGATCTTAACTCGGTATCAGGAGGTAACTGAATAGCAGTGCTCGCTAGTGTAAATCATAAGAGATTAAAGTGAGATATGTAAAATTGAGTGATAAGGAGGAAAAAATATTTTAATGAACACCTCCTTATTCCCAAGGCTAAAATCAGTGCAAAGAGTAGTATTAACAAATAACTACTAGAATGGAAATTTGGTCGACATGTTTCTGCAGTTTAACCGGGGCCCGTTGGTCTCCTACTGCTTCATCGGGACCCTGTATGCTACTGCTAAATTTTGTGAAAAATTATACGTGAAATAACAGTATTATTGTCACCTGTAATTCTATATCAAGCTTGTTTCCGGTCCAGGGAAGACATGGCTTGGCAGTTCGGGCTGGACTGTTCCCATGAGGCACAGGGTCAGACTGATTTGCATATAGCCATGTCTGAACTAGGGTGGCAGAGTGGGCTAAAGAACGGTGATGGATTAAACCCAGATCTTTTGACTGGGTGTGAGTGTTTGATTGATTCAGATGCTCCGTCCATCACCACCCCCTTTGTACCGCTTTTGGCCGCCATAAGTGTGGCAGGGTATGCTCAGACGTGAGTCCCTTGCTCACTTTGCCACTGGATTCAAGCAAGCCGGGCTGAAGACGGCTGGAATGCCAGAAACCGGTCCTCGCAAGCTTAATTCCGGTCCAGGAAAGACATGGCTTGGCAGTTCGGGCTGGACTGTGCCCATGAGGCACAGGGTCAGACTGATTTGCATATAGCCATGTCTGAACTGGGGTGGCAGAGTGGGCTAAAGAACGGTGATGGTTTATACCCAGATCTTTTGACTGGGTGTGAGTGTTTGATTGATTCAGATGCTCCGTCCATCACCACCCCCTTTTGTACCACATTACAAAAGGAGACATTCATTAGGTCTTGCCTAAACAGCGTGCATGCGCTGTTGCTGCACAGGATATTGTATACAGTAAAGGGCTTGGAGCCTGCTCTTACTTACCATTGGTTCACTCCATCTTCACTCTTTTTTCAGCCTTTTAATTGGGCATAACATGCCAGTGCGTCAGTTTCATTAATTTAGTGGAGCATGGACGTAGCACCAATTCATTAAACTTAATTAGTGCCATTTGACAGCTCACGCTCTGATTCAGGCACTATTTTGTTCTTTGCTTCCACCTGGATTCTTATTGTATGCTTGTTGTTAACTGCTTCCCCTTCCCCCACCCACACCGTTGCTGCTACCAACTCTTGCGTCGTGCCTGTTATCCACTGAACATTGAATGCTTCAGGTATAATTCCGACCACACATTACACTATGACGTGGTCTGACAGGATCGTTGCTGACAGCGTTAAATCTCTTTGTTTTTTAAAAACGTATCCCCACCTCCTCCCTGTTTCTTATCTCCACAGTTCACCCTACTGTCCATGTTTCTTCTGCCGTTTAAAATGTTCAACAACTTCAGGGGACGTGAAGGAAGCAAAGGGCTGTTGATGCAGTGTACTGCTTGGGTCCCAGCAGCATCAAAGGAAATGCTATGACCTAATTTTCCGTCAAACAACTTATCATGGTTGCAGTAATACTAACTCTACAAACGCTGTCTAACTGTCCAGTGTTCGTCCAGATGACTACTATGTAGGAGACGCTTAGTTGCAAAATCGACTTATATATAGCTAGCACACTAGCTGTACCGTACTTGACTGTTGCGAATATCTGACAGATTTGAAGGCATTCCCCACTCCCCATTACATTTAGCTACTCTGCCATCAAAATAAATGGTATTATGCGTCAATCCAACCACAGTCTGCTTCTTTCGTTTTGATGATGAACATATTCTCCACTCCACCTTATTTATGTCAAACAACTTATCATGGTTGCAGTAATACTAACTCTACAAACGCTGTCTAACTGTCCAGTGTTCGTCCAGATGACTACTATGTAGGAGACGCTTAGTTGCAAAATCGACTTATATATAGCTAGCACACTAGCTGTACCGTACTTGACTGTTGCGAATATCTGACAGATTTGAAGGCATTCCCCACTCCCCATTACAGTTAGCTACTCTGCCATCAAAATAAATGGTATTATGCGTCAATCCAACCACAGTCTGCTTCTTTCGTTTTGATGATGAACATATTCTCCACTCCACCTTGTTTATGCCTTGAAAAAGTCCTTGTGTAGGACGAAACACGTGTTGGCGATCTATGTGCTGGGAGTATCTGTTTTACGAAACTGAAATATCAATAAAGAAAAGACTGAAGAATACAAACTAATCGGACTGTACTTTGAATTTCTTTGGAAATCCCCATTGAACTCAACCTTGCTACTTTGTCCCTCTGGTATTCTCTATGATAAGTAGAGTGTGTTATTTTTAGGGCCTTTAATAATTTTTGCCCGGACTATTAGAACTTCAAACTCTTAGGAGTGCTGTAAACAGATTCTCAATTTCCTTAAATTCATGTGACACACACTCTGTGTGTATCAACAGCACCTTTAGGTAGTAGGTGCCTTGAGTTTCTTTAGCACCCTTCCATTTAAAACTTTCTCTTATGTGATCCAGATTATTAATGTGTACGAATTGTTTATATAACAAGATTATCTTTTAGAGTGTTGTGCGGACGTTTCCCATTGGGAGCACTACTACCTATTCTTTGTGCTCAAAAATATGCAATATATTAACACTTTTGGGTTTTTTATGTGGCTAATAAATGTGTAGTTTCTGAGGTATTATCACCTCATGTTGAAACTTCTCATTTGAATAATTTTCACACCACCACCTTTGAATTTGAGTTGTTCGTTGGCTGATGACTGGTTATGGACATATGAAATGCTAGATGATGGCTTTAGCATTTTGCATTGCTTTTAGCAACCATGTTTGATGTAGGCAAACATTCCTGCTTGTCATCTCATAGGACACCCAAGTCTGATATGGACATCGTCACTGTTTTCTGAGAGCAAGTTCTTTCCGATTCTGTCCGAGTTCTTGCTCTAGTGCTTGATTGTAGGAGGAGCAGATGTTGCGCGCAGTATCTTTCTGACTTCATGTTTGGGAGGTGTGTGCAGTTCATCTGTTGGTTGATCCGCAAGTTTGTGAAGTTGGTGCCAAGTCTCCTCGTTTTAATCGAAGGACATAGAGAGCAATATGTTCTTTTATCTAATTTAGTGTAGGATAGTTGTCTTGTTGAATGACAAAGTTAAGCATTATCTAAGTATTAGGTGTACGTGCTTCATTGATGTGCAATTCTACCTGCTCCTTTATTAAACTTGCTGGTAACTAGTTGATTAATTTGTAGGTCAGACTATCAATGCAGTGCAGCGAGTGGTGCGAAAGATCTAACGCCGGCTGCCTGCTCAATCCATGTTCCCATCTAAGGCCTCTGCCTGTTTCTTATTCCCTGCTGTCCCTGCATCTCATTCCCTCCCGTCATCCTATTCCAGTTTCTTTCAGCAGAAAGAGGACTGGACTGGAACAAATACTATGAGGAAGATGAGGAATCTCCCTGGGGCTACCGTCACCCTCATTACGATAGGCGCTGTGTTGTAACTTAATGCATCCACTCCAGTGTTCCAAGTCCTTGCTGCTCAGCCAGTGTGTGAGGTCATGTAGAATGTTGAAAGTGTTGGAATTGGATTGAGTATCAGTTGAAGATATGGGCTGAGCAGCAAGCATGCTGTTCCTGGTGGGCTTAGCTTTCTACTTACTTGTAACTAAGATCTAATAAATGTTCTTCTTATAACCTACACCACGGCTACTGGATTTTCTCCTTTACAACACTGGCAACGATTAAGGAGAGAAACTACGTGTGAATAGGAAGTTGAAACAATGAGTGAATTTCTAAAGAATCTACGAGTTAAACAGATACAAGTTAAACCAAGAGCTGGGAAAATTAAGGAAATGAAGCCTGAAAGAGACACAGAACGCCTGGATGCCCCTCCAGTGTCCTTTCCAACGGATAGCCCTCAACCAAAGTGTTTGATCTGCTCTGAACTTCTTACATTGAATTAGAGGGAAGCAGCTGCGTGCACTTTAAAGCAACTGGCAACATTTATTTTAAAGGAACCGGTAACATTCAAGGGAACTTGCTGCATTGTATTTATGTGGAAATGGCAGTTCTTACTTTAAAGGAACCAGAAGCGCTATTTGTTTTAACTGGCAACCTGAGAAAGAATTTATATGAAATGTATACTGCTGAAGAGGGGTGCTTTATTGACTTATTCACCTTGCATACATTCTGGTAAGCCTCAGCATTATTTGTTGTTTACTGGGGCATGCGCAACACGCTAGTTTGTAATGTGCCTCTCAGGAGTGGGACGCGTGTGCTTACCAGTAAAGAGACTGATGAGGCATTTGAAAGGCCCGCGTGGATTACCATGCATGGCGCGTGTTTGAGTGCAGCCACAAGCAGAGGAGGCCACAAGTGGTGCGAGTCATCATCAACCTTATCCACAAGTTCCAGTGAAGATCCGCGTGCTGGAGCATGCGCAGGTGAAGTGCGCCCCTTCTTTGTGAAGGCACGGCCAAATGCACAAGCTGTTCTGAAGTAGGCTGCTGGATGCCAGGAATCCATAGTTACCAGAATGAGGAACAATCTTTCATGATGAAGTCAGTATGCTGGGAACACTGACATGACCGGCATCTTTGATGGGGTGTCTGGTGTAAAGCAACTACGATGCATACACTATTTGCAAGTAGCGTGCTGTTTATTTTTATTGACCATTCTGTGTCGTTGGACACACTTCCACAGTGTTGTACACACTATTTGTTAATATTGATTAAGCGTGTTGCCCATGTGTCTTTCCACAGCAATGTGCGTCTGGTGAGAACGTGATCCTCCTCAGACGTTCTTGCATTCTCAAGTTCTTGGATTTCAACCATTTGACTGTATATCTCACTTTGCTCTTGGAAATCCTGTGAAGCGTCTCCTGGTGTCTGGCATTTGTGAGAAACTTGCGGTGAGAGATCGCTCACCAGTGAAGTTCTAGTCACTTACCAAAGATAAAATGTTTCTGTATTGCAGATTTAATTTTGAGATGTTTATGCTATACATTCTCGTTGGTTAAGTTAACAATGTCAATGCTAGCTTGGATTTCCTCCTGGTGCATAATGGTGGATATTCACTATCGGTCTGTATGGGTTTTTAAATGCAATTGTTGGTTTGGTTGCCTAAGTTTGTGTCCATATTGGTTGCTTGAGTGTATTTTAAGATGCTATTCTTTGGGGTTGCCTTAGGATATGTCTATATAGGTGTCATGAGTTGCAAAAGTTGTGTGGGTTGTGTACCTTGGTGTGTTTTACCTGAGACCTTCGGTCCCTTCAGGTGGGCAAAAGATTTGTGTGCATTGTGGGGTTGTGTACCCTAGAGGGTTCTACTTGAGACCTTTGGTCCCATCAGATGCGCAAGAAGTTGTTTGTTGTGGGGTTGTGTACCCTGTAGTGTTTTATCTGAGACATTAGTCCCGTCAGGTGTGCAAGAAGTTGTGTGAGTTGTGGGGTTGTGTACCCTGGTGAGTTTTACCTGAGACCGTTAGTCCCTTCAGGTGTGCAAGAAGTTGTGTGCATTGTGGGGTTATCTTCCCTGGAGTTTTTTTCCTGAGACTTTGGTCCTCTCAGGTGGGCAAAACGTTGTGTGTGCAGGAGGGCGTGAGTGAGGGTGTTTGAATTCCACTGTGTTACACCCTTGTTGTGGCTTTAGTTCTTAAAGTCCTGCACAGCATTATTTTGTTGTGATTCGGATTGCAGAATTATGTAACAGTGATCTTTAAGAGCTATGATTTTTATTGTATCCAATGTCATAGGACTGCTTTATCATTTCCCATCTTAACGGCCTATGATATTTTCAATTGTAATTTTTATTTTATATATAAAGGGGGGAGATATGTTGTAACTTAATGCATCACCCCTAATGTTCCAAGTCCCCGCTGCTCAGCAGTATGTGAGGTCATGTAGAATATTGAGAGTGATTGGATTGAGTGGCAGTTGAAGATATGGGCTGAGCAGCAAGAATGCTATTCCTGGTGGGGCTTTGCTATCAAAGCAAACACAAGGAGATGATGGACGGAGCGCCAAAACTTTTCTGACACTCACCGCCAGTCACAGATCTGAGTTGAATCCATCATCATTCTTTAGCTCACTTTGCCACCCCAGTTCGGTCCAAGCTATACGCAAACCAGTCTTGACCCTGTGTCTCAAACGAACAGTCCAGCCCGAACTACCAAGATATGTCTTCCATGGATCGGAAACAAGCATCCTGGTACCGGTTAAGGGATAACTTGCGCCTATACAATGCACTGCTTATGACCTCACATATTACATCACTCATGACATGGTCTGTGACATCACTGATGATATCATCATGTGAGTGTGTTTTTTAGAGTTTATTGGGTGTCAAACATATATAGTAACCTACTACAAAAGTTAAATAGTATACTAGGTGCACTACTACTGAGTGATACTACTTCTAACATGTATTATGTGAGTGGCTGTGTGACTGTAACCTTGTTTGTATGGGTGTGTAAGTGGCTGTATGGGTGTTTGAGTGGATGTGTGAGTAGCTGTGTGGGTGAGTGAGATGCTGTGAATGGCTGTATTGGTGAGTGAGTGGGTGTATCAGTGGCTGTATGGGTGAGTGAGTGGGTGTCTGAATGGGTGTATGAGTGAGTGACTTGGTGTGTAAGTGGTTTTATGGGTGAGTGAGTGGCTGTTTGAGTAGGTGTTTGGTTAAGTGAGTTGGTGTGTGAGTAGCTGTATTGGAGAGTGAGTGTGTGAATGGCTCTATAGGTGAGTGAGTGGATGTGTGAATTGATATGTAAGTTGTTGTGTGGGTACACTTTGTAGCTGTAAGACTTGTTGTTAATTAACATAGGGGTGTTATGAAGCATGGGGGTAGTGGAGGGCGATGAAAATAGGTGCATGAAGTTTGATAAAGGAATTGAGGGGAAAGTCTGAGGCTGCATTCAGCAAGTCAAGCCCGCCCAGTGAGAGAATTGCGGCTGACGGACACCTGAGGGCTGATGAAGAAATCGTGGATTAAGGTGCGCCCTCGCTTGACTACAGTCAGGAGCTGGAGAAAGGATGAAAATAAGTGCATGATGTATGATAAAGGAAATGAGGGAAAAGGCTGAGGCTGTATTTGGCAGGTCGAACCCTCACAGCGAGAGATCTGCTCCTGACAGACCCTTGAGAAATGGTAGCACATGCAGCTGCCAGGCCCTTGTAAAAAATATAAAGGAAAGCAACCAAAAATGAACAAGAGCAAGAATGGTAGCACGGTGGGGAGCACAAGGGAAGAGGATGTGGCACCCGGCCCTGGGCACCGCTCCCAAACCACCGGACCACGCACGCAACTTGGGCTTCATCCTGGACTCCTCCCTATCAATGACCAGACAAGTCAACGCCGTCTCATCCTCGTGCTTTAACACCCTGCGCATGCTCCGCAAGATCTTCAAATTGATCCCCACCGAAACCAGGAAGACTGTCACCCAGGCACTCGTCACCAGCCGACTGGACTACGGGAACACCCTCTACGCCTGAACCACAGCCAAACTTCAAAAAAGACTCCAACGCATCCAGAACGCCTCCGCACGACTCATCCTCGACATCCCCCGACACAGCCACATCACCGGACACCTGAGAGACCTGCACTGGCTCCCCGTCAGCAAGAGAATCACGTTCAGACTCCTCACCCACGCACACAAGGCTCTCCACGACCTGGGCCCCAAGTACCTCAACGACCGCATGACCTACTACACGCCCACCCGCCAGCTACGATCGACCAGCCACGCACTCGCCACCGTACCACGCATACACAGATCCACCGCCAGAGGAAGACCCTTCTCCTACCTGGCAGCCAAGACTTGGAACTCCCTCCCCACCCACCTTCGGCGAACCCAAGACCATCTCTCCTTCAGGAAGCAGCTCAAGACCTGGCTATTCGAGCAGTAACTTACCCCTCCCCCAGCCCCTTGAGACCCTCCCGGGTGAGTAGTGCGCTATACAAATGCCGTGATTGATTGATTGAAAAAGGAGGGATAAAGATGAAAAAGGGAAATGAGGAGGGTAACGCATGTACTACCATGGAATGCATAATAGTAAATAAAGAGTTCCCTTAAATATGCAGTGGAAGGAAAGAACTAATCCAATCAGTACAATGTGAGACCAAAATGCTCCTGGGTGGAGCAAACACAAGAACAGAGAGTAACGCCATCGAATCAGGTGCAGACACGTGAGATAGGCAACAAAGTCATCCAAACCTGAGCAAGGGGCTGAGGCAGAGTCCACTCTAAGCATATATTATGTATTGGAAACATTAGGTATTGCCTATAGACAACAAACGCTCTGTGTAGCTGAGCTCTAATGGATGGAATTGATTGAAAATAAGATTCCACTCTTCTTTGCCCTTGTTAAAAGCCTTTCTCCTTTTCCTGAGATTGAAGTTGCTTATGTTGAGTTTCTAACATGTCGGATGTTCCATTCTGGCTCCCGTTTGGGAATCAGGTCCTCCACGAAGAACAAAACACCTGCAATTAAAAAAAACGCTACTGTGCAAACGGACATCTTCGGTTTATGAGAACGAAATCGTGACTGGGGTTGACATTTCACTTTTGATGGTTGGAAATAAAACTTTGTATAAAAGTGTAGAATGGATGAAATAAAAACACTACATACCTAGACAACTGTTGCAACGAAAACACCAGTCGAAGTATTCGAAGTAACGTACTGAGCTCTGAAACACAGGAATGTGTCACCCCTGAAGATGAGATAGCTACAAAATTCTACATGTCACGGGTGGAGGGACAGTGAGCTCTCAGCTGACAAGTCGCTGTTTCATAAACACAGATGTCCGTAATACGTCTTTCAGATGTGCCCGGAGTATGTGCGGAATGCATCTATAAAACAATGGACAGTAAGAATCATGTGTTTGGTCAGCATTTTGTTCGTCATTGATAGCCAGGAGTACGCGCGAGCGTGGGAAACACTCGTGGGATAAAAGAGGTGGAGCGCAGATGGCCGGAAATAAGATTTAACCGATCCAGAAACTTCTCGAAAGCCCACTGTCAGAATGTTTAAGGAATAGATACAGTTAAATGTTCATTTGCTGGTAAATTGTAGTGTCATTCCATTTTGGCGGAAAAGGCCTCCGACCATCATTGCTGTTGCCTGTTCCCTTGCATTCGCACAGAGAGAATTTGTTTCATTCACGTTTTTTCAAAACTATTACACAAACAGGATAGAAAACATGACCTTTTTACTGTCAGATTAGGAACAGTGCAAATAGTTCAAAAATAATGCAGGTTTAAAACAAGAAATAATATCATGAAAATGTATTTCAAGAAACACAGGTCGCGATCAGGGTTCCTAAAAGGGAACAGAAGACTTCAATTTTGCAGCAATAGAGGGATTGTTCTAAGTTTATAGGACAGCTCCGGAATAGGATAATACATTGTTATTTTAGATAATATGTGGAATTTCAATGTAAAATTGGAGTTTCAAAACCTCTCTAAAATTGCTGCTTTCACGATCAAAAAAACTCGGTGTCCAATTTACTAAAATGTACAACTAATTAATTTGTTATTGGCAGTCCTAAATCTTGATCTAACAAATGAGGACTGGTGGATTTTACCCACCACAAATTCAATTTATGAATGATACAATTCTACAAGTTTAGCAGATGTGCCATGCGTTTGAATGTAGTGCCTCAAAGGGAGATGGCAGGATAGGGTGACCAGAATTTTAAAGCCAAAAACCGGGACATTTCACAAAAATAGAAGAAGGACTACAATTTTAAATCAAGCGATGAGAGTGCTCCTCAGCAGAGAATTACAGAACAGGCAGTAAGAACATAGATAAAATGCTATTTTTAAGCCCAGTAGCTTGCCTGTTAATTAAATTGCTTTCTTAAAACAACTGCTAACTATCCCTGCTTTGTAAATCATAAAAAATACCTCCCACCGTTTTCAGTCGACCCTCTCTAAAAACCGGGACGTGAGCTAAATTTCTTGAAATTTCCTGGGACAGTTGGTTAATCCGTTGGCTGTTTCGAACATACTGCGCCAGTGCTGAACGTTCGAAGAAACAATTGGGGCCACGTCAGCCAACGGACGTGCGCAGCACTCCCGAGGTAGTGCTTGCGACGACCGTTGGCCACCGGCAGCAGCCAACGGGTTAAAAACCCGGGACCGTCCTGGTAAAACGGGGACGCCTGGTCACCCTACATCAGGAGAGTGTCATGTAGCATAGCCATGCAAAATTCTGGAACACCCACAATGTCACAAACATTTTGCATAGCTATTCCCACCCCCAAAAAACACACATATAAACCTACTCCTGATGCAGTTAAGCTTAAATGTTTCTCAAAATGGTAAGAACCACACCTAACCACTAATAAATGGGCATACAGAATGCCAGACATAATATGGAATCATTTTCATAGCGTTTGCAAGATTACATTTAGTAAAGAGAAAGGCCTACTTGTGGAAAATGTGATCATAATCATGAGTATCTTATTTGTTGAGTCACAGCCAGACCAGCTATTTGAAACTCCAAGAGTTAAAGTATGAAATCAATATATTTCTATAGGGTGATGCTGGCCAATGGGGGGGGGGTTTGCAAAAAACACAAAACTCTCCTCAAGGCTGCCTAAACGGCAGACAAATGGTGAAATACCTCAATACTAAAAAGACCCGGGTTATCTTCAGTGTTATAAGAACACAGAAAGGAAGCATTTCCACTAATAATACAATAACAGTGTAAACGTTTAACGAGTACTTATATTTGGTTTTATATTTGTGTGTAATGGTCTGATCGGACCACAGAGACCATTACACACATCCTATGCCAGGATGCTCTAGATACCGCAGCAATGACACCGTTAGAATTCTAGACCTTTGCCTACAGAAGCTGTCATATCTTGCCTTGAAAAATCTTTTGGCCCACTGGCCCTTTGGGGGAAACACGTGTTGGCTGTTTCTGTGTTCCCTTGCATTTGAATAATGAAGAAAATACTATAAAAACACAGTATTCCACTTCCTGTATCCATAACCCCAATCCAGAATTTGGGATTCTCTTACCCTAGGATTTTATGTATTTACCACTGGCACAAACCTATCACATTTTTGGAACATTTAGCGCTGGAGCCTCAGTGACCATTATCTTCTAAGGTGCCATTGTGGTCAGAAATTGGCATCTTTATTTACCTTCTTTAGGTCTACTGGAGGGACAGTTTTGGTGGAAATAATGTATTTGATCCTCCTTCTGGTGCTTCCTCTAGCGATTAGGCATGGTACATTGTGTTTCAGAAGTGCACTTGATGAAGGGATCACCTCTACAGCAGCTTTTGTGCTGAAGGTGGTTCCTACTTCCTGAAGAGACTACATGAAAAACAGCAGTGAGAGTGGCACAGTCCCCTTTATAGTCAACGTCCCTCTATGAGGGTGCCTATAAAGCCCTAGCAGAGTTGCGCATCTAAGCTACGAGGGGCCATTGTTAATCGACTCCCATATTAGCCGCCTTATAAGCAAGTTTTTGTTTAATTGAAATCTTTAAAACCTAGGTAGCAGTCTTTAAATGAAGACCACTGTGAATCATACAGAAACAACTATACCTATTGGCATGATTCAAGAGATCCTCCTTCCCTCTCAAAGAAGGGATGGTGTCTATTGTACCCAATTTGGTTTAGCTCTGTGGCACTGGACCACTGGATTGTTATCATTACCACTCTTGGTTATAAAGAACTAAATACAGTAGGTGTAGTCTGATATTATAAATATATCACTATTTAATATTTAATATTTCAAATTCAAGTAAGTTGAGATAAGTTACACATATATAAAGATGACTAAACTTAGGGAACGATGCGTGCCATCTCATTGTAAAGCAGAAAAAACACACATATAGATGTACATGAGAGCCATATTCATGTGTGATTCACTAAATGTATTTATAATTATGAAGAAAAATTCTAAAAAATTACTTGCAAAACAGGTTGGAAGGAATACAGAATAACTTAATGGAATCAGTTGAGTAAGAGCAACCTCTCTAAGCTCTATAGAATATTCAGTGTATAACTCCCAACTCCGACTGTCCTACTTACCATAATATAATAGTCCAGTTAACTGGTATCTGATCAATCTTACGCTGCCATTCTCAAGGTCCAAAGTTCCAATTGTGAGTCTATAACCGTTATACAACGAGGCTCCACTTATGCTAGAAAAAAACAGAGGCATGAGTTTGTGACTGGGGCTTACAAACTTTACTCTCATGTTCTTAAAAGTTTTTTAATTGAGCATTTTACAATACAGTAAGTAAATAGCATATAGATAGTTGGTTACAAAAGCAGCATAGTTGTGGGGCAGACATTAAAAGTAATGGTATTACATATTAGAATATTGGAATGTTGGGAGCTCAATGAAAACAATGGAGTAGCTTTGGGCTTATAATGACTGGTATAAGCCCGGAGCTCCAACATTCCAATGTTTCTTTGTTCACAGCTGTGGATGTGAACAAATGCTTCAGGGAGCCTGAGGGGATGTCATTCCCCTCGCGCTCCCTGAAGCCTTTTTTTAATTTGATAAAACATTGTGCCCTCTAGTGGCAGAATGTTCTAATAGCCTTATAGCCCTTCGTAGCTGGGCTATACCAGTTATTAATGTCCCGCTCCCTTGTTAAACACTGGAGCGGGCCTTTGATAGCAGGTATAGCCAGCTACAGCGGGCTATAAGGCTATATTAGAACATTGGAATGTTGAGCGCTCCTGTTGTATTCTTGAAGCTCAGCCTAGAATGTTTTGGTGTGAGAGCTAGTTAGAATGTTGAGTGTGAAAGACTGTCAGTTGGATGAAGGGCTGAGCGGTAGGAGGCTGCTCCGGGTGGGGTTATCCTCTTCTTCTAATCTTACCATCTTCTAACCTGGAATAAAGTAGTTACAAGTAACTTCATTGACTACGCTACATTTATTTGCAACATTTTGGAGATGCTTTGAACCTACGTGTACAACCTCAAAAGAAGCTGAAATTCACATGAAAAGAATTCTTAAGAAACAGAACAGAACAGAAACAGTAGACTTAAGAAAACAAGGTAAAATACTCTATAATTTAAAGTTTTGTTTAATCTATCTGGCACCGCAAGACACCACCAGTGACCCCGAAATCTGCCGCCCTAAGAGTGCCAGATCAAGCTGTCATGATCAAGGTCAAAAGCCAGTGTAAGAGCCACGGAGTGAAGTCTTGGCTACTGGCGTTGTGAGATGAAAGATCTTGACCTTTAAAGTGGTGTTTGACAGTAATTACGTGAAGCTGCAAGCCATCTGTTATTGGGGGAGGCTATCACCCTTATAGCATGTGACTGTGAGGGGTAGCCCCGTGTCCGGTAACCTTTGTGTTAAATCTGCCGCTATCCGCCAACTGTGATAGTTTACTTAGCCTACGGCGAACCCAGGGGAGTGAACACACTTGAGTGGCCGCAATCCATTGTGGGCAGTTTTGCTGGGGTATTCGGGGGTTCATATGAGCCCCGGCTTTGGTGACTTTGCTGCAAGAAATTTTGGTTGTCATTGTGCTTTTGAGCCCTGCTGTTGTCTGCTCTAGGATCGCACCCCGATTTGAGGTGTGTGCCAAAGCTCGAGATTCAGCCTTCTTCTTAACGGCACATTGTGACATTTAAAGTCATGGTGATGGCCGGACTGCTCACTTTTGGTGACATCGAACTGCAGCTCACCTCTTAGAGGACACTCGACATGAGTTTAGTCAAGGTACTGTTTGTCTACAGGTGCTGCATGCCGCTGCGTCTATGTCGACATCCTTGTGAAAGGCACTTGCCTTCCGCTCGGGCCTTTGAGGCTGGAGCAAGCCTTTAATGGCTGGTAAAGCCTGCTACGTCTGGCTCTAAGACTATAAGAGCATTGTCAGGCCGCTGCAGTTTTTGTAAAAAAATGTAAAAGAATTTAACCAATGGTAACTTTGGAACTAATACAACATGAGCAGTAGTGGTAGCATGTGAACGACATAAGTGGGAGAATTTGGCAAGTGCTGAAAGATGGCTAGACGGGTCAGAGGACATCTTAAAAGCCTTTCTCTCTTATACACGACTGCTGTAGAAGTTCCACGAACATGAAACCCTTCCTTTGTTGTGTCTACAAGCTGGGATTACAAGGATACTGGACAAAACTCATACCTTTTTAGACAACTTTCCACATAGTTATAATGCTGTGGGCTGTACTCTCACTAAACTACATAACACGTTAGGACCAGTAACCTGCACATCCCAGCTGACTGTTAAAGTTATTTGGTGTGTCTTAAGCATGCTCCATTTACCAGACGCTATGTTCAGCCTCTGGGCTCCATCATTTAACCTCAATTACCTATTATTAGGGATAACTCACATCTGCCAGCAGTAGTCCAGGGTTTACTGCTCTTGCTGCTGGCTTGACCGTTGTGAAGCAAGGCATCCTGCACCCGCTGGTTAGGGGCAGGAAAAAGGTCATAGAGACAAAAGGGTAATGAAGAGGAAATAAAGACATGGCAGAACCTGGTCAGTCATTAGTAATATACTGTTCCCTAAAGCAGGCAAAACTTCCAGGACAAGAGACTGTGCATATAAAAGAACTGCAAACTCACGATCATTATCATTCACCCTGGTAAAATGAATTGCAAGACGTGCTCTGCTGTATGAAACAAACATGTCCATAACAGCAAACCTTTCCTTTCCTTTAAGCATATCTGAAGTATCTGTGCAACTGTTCCTGTCTGGTCTTCTAGAGGAATGAGGATGAATGGGGCATTTGAACATGATAAGACAATTATATTGCGTCTCAAACTAGTTTTATTCATGCATCAAGGATCTATGTGTATGTAACCAGCATCTATACTTTTTTTTTATTTAAAAGTATATAGTTTCACAACTGTGTCACTTTGTCCTTCGAAAACTATCCTTCTCTCCTAATCCCTTTTTCTATAGGACTTCCAGAGATCACTTTTAAATTTTCACCCTCAGGTTTCAGAGTCCTTCCATCTCTCTATTGTCCCTGTTATCCCAGCTTTCCCACTCTGCACTCTTTGAAGGGTCTTAAGGTGGCATAATCGCTAAGCAATTAAACTGGATGTAAAACTAGGATACTGACTTATAGGTGCCATCCCTAACATTGAGGACGTTTTTGGGGCATTTTTGCAGAAATACTGCCCCTGGAATAGTAGCAAGGGCCACTCAAACAGACATGGGTCATGCTGCATGGGAACACTGACACAGTGACATTGGGATAGTCATGCAGGGACTCCATCACTGGCATCCTTTTGCATACATTTCAACAAACCTGATTCAGGCAGGAGACTCCCAATGTTTTTAAGCCCAGAAAGCTTTTTATTTTATCTGTCGCCTGCCTAAAATCTCCTCTTTCTCAGTGTATGGCAATAGGGAAAATCAAGTCCCCAGGTTTTTTTCTCCAAAATCTACCACTTACCAAGTTCAAAATGTTAACAAGTATGCTCTCGCTGAAGACATTAGCATTAACATGGGGACACTGGGCACTGACACAAAGCCTTGTATATAACTCCTTGGTGACTCTTTCCAATATTTAAACAGGTTCAACCATTCACAAACGCTCCAAGATCTATGTTTCCAGGATTGGGAAGGACCCAAATGCCGGGGAACGCATGTTACTGAGAAGCTCGTAAGCAAGCAGATCCGAGCACGCAAACGTTTAGAAATCAGTCTCAAGTCCAAAGTTAATAGATCACAATCCACTTTAATCCATTTTTTTTGTTCGGGTCAAAAGGGTTTTGTCCAAAATCCTCATATCAGTCTATTGGAAAAGTTTACAGCCAGTATACATTCCAGACAGATAATAGGTAGTACATCGAACACGTGTTTCTTCGTTAGGTAGATAACACCTCAGCTTCTTCAGGGCTGATTCATATATGGGTTTCTGTTCCTTCAATTATCAAGGATCAGGAAGAGGGCACATTTGTGCCAGCAACAAAACAATAATACAGCGTAACTACATACAAACATGGTATCTGTTTGATAAAAGTATCCTGTCAAGGAGAGTACTCTGCATGTGTACGGTAGCGTGGTCCACTAGAGACAACTCTAATAAAATCTTAACTCTAACTATGCCTTGTACCTGTGTATATTTATCATCTTGGTTGTGCACCTACTTGGTGTATCTATGTGTGAGTCAATAGACTCTCTGTTCCTATACCTATGTTATCACCTCTGTAGCTAGTTGATATTCTGCCTCTATACGTTTTCTGGGGTATATTTCTATAAGTAGCCCACCTTGCACATATTTAGGTGTGTTTTTGCGGGCACCCTCAAGCTATGAAAACAGAGAGTTCCAATTCCATAATGAAATCCATACCTGCCTTCCAAAGAGCCACTCGTTGGGTTCCCTGATTTCCATTGTTTGGCAATGTCCCATTTTGCTAAGGTGAGACCTAGGAATAGCAAATGTATTTCATACCTGTTTCCCCCTGTAGTGTTTGTGCTGTGCAATAGTGTTAACTTTGGAGATCTAGGTATGTTCCAAGCTAGCACCTCAGTCAGACAATTTAATACCCCACGCCAGAAACGATGTAGGACTGGGCATGACCATGTTGTGCGTATGAATGTACCCTCTTCCACGTGACATCGAAGACAAAGCAGAGACACAATCGGTCCCATCTTCCATAACCTATTTTTGGTATAATACATCCTGTGTAAATATTTGAACTGGATGAGGCGAAGTCGGGTCAAGACCGCTGATGAAGCGAGTTTTTGAAATAAAATGTGTTTTGACTCGCTGAGTTATACTTCCATAATGAATTAATAATATTAATGAGTTTATGCATGGTTTGTATTAATTCAACCTAGTTTAATATGCATTTACACGAACATATGGGAATTAACATTATGTGCTCTTTGTTGCATTTGCAAGTACGTTGAAATAATAAACTAACTTTGTCTATTTGTTTTTTCAACATTAATTGCGGCTGTTTAAATAATGGCATGTGCTTATTTTAAATGTGCTTTCGTCTATCTCGTGTCTTTTATGTGGCAAAGGCTCGTGGAGAATCCCGAGGCCCATGTGAAGAAGGTTTCTATAACCGCTGCTTAATCGTGCTTAAAGCTAGATAATATAAACTAATGGGTTAACATTAGTAAAGGGGGTGGGTAACAGAACGACTTTCATTACTCAAATTAATTAATGTTTTGTGTTTCTTTGCATACTAGTTCTTAGAAAAAGAGGCCTGAGGCCTAGCTTTTAAATGGGTGTATGGAATCCTGTCGTGATGAGCCGAGCACAGCAAAGAATGAAAAAAAAAGGTTTGTCACGTTCATAATCATCAGTAAACAAAATATGAGGAACTGTTCAGGATGTGCTCCGTGTTGTATAATTTTCCAAGGACAGGATGCGGCAGAAAAGCCAAGCTGAGGAAGCAGCGAACTGTTATTTAATAAGTTGTTGCCTCGGAAGCTAATGTCGCTTGTGGACAATAGACAACGACGTTATAGAAAGGCACGATTTTGGAATGAAAAAGCAATGATCTCATGTCGACTAACGGCTGTCAGCCAATCAAATCGCTGGATGTCTTTTAACAAGTATTCTTTTAGTTAGTTATAGATAGAGAAAAGGTATAAAACTTGGCCCCTTGGGAGGAGCATTGCTGGCTCGTTCCTAAATCCTGAAGGGCTTGAGATGCTGATGGACTTTTGACTCACGTAAGGGAGAATAAACTAATGTCTTTCCTTTTAGGTTCTAATAAGTTTAGTCAGGGGAAATAGGGTATAGGGAATGAGATTCTTTCTGCTTAAATAAGATTCTTTCTGCTTAAATACTTTTCATGCTGATTCGTTTTGAACTGACAGTCTAATGTGCCTTTACTTAATAAAATGATGCTTATTAAATGCTTATAAAAGATTTAATAATTAAAAGATGCCCTTTATTTGATAATAAAGTTAATAAAATAGATTTTGAAATGACAAGCTGGTCCTGATTATTTTGAGTCTAGTTACCATCAGTTAATCCATTGCCTGGGTGACTTAATTAAATGTTTCCATTTAAATAAACATGATAATGATAAACTGCAGTTGTATATAAATGTAAATAGTTTTCTGAATAGTTTTGATTAATTAGGTCACATAATTCAGTTGGCCAATTCTTGTCTCAGTCTTTTATGGGCCTTGTGAAGAGTTTATGTTTTATGGTGAGTATCATGGTGTAGGGTAGTGCTTTTGAGACAGAATTTCTTTAGGCCCGCTGGATCAATTCTCTGGTAGCAGAGTTATGGTTACTATGGTAACTGATATGCTACATGTAGATACATAGGATACATGTTTAACACATGTTAAGTTAGTCCAGCAGTGTGAAAATACTTGGTTAAGTTGCCGGCAGAGTAGTGTGACAGGTGAAGTTACACAGTTCATTTGTTCTGTTTCAAATTAGTGATATTGACATATCACTAGTGTTGTGGACGTACAGCACAAGTTTAGGGATTTTAGGTGTGACAGGTTGTATGTATAGTGAGGATTGCCTATGAAATCGTAGCTTTGAGTATAGGGACTAGGAGCCCGTTTTAAAACTCGCTGTGAAAAGAGTAATAGGATTTTTCCAAGCTTGAGTGAAGGGTAAGGAAGCGTCGTCTATTCTTACTGGCGATTGAGGATTTCTATTGGTAGGTTAAAGTCCTGCCGAAGATTTTATGTATACATGGTCAGGGTTTTCCGTTTGAATGTGTAAAAATGATTTTGTGAAAATAGCGTTGTCTATTTCACGAGAGTGAGAACTCGAATGATTGATAAAAACTATCACTTTGTTTAGCGAAACAGACAAATGGTTTGTTTTTCTGTAGTTACTAACTGAATTTCATTGAAAAGAATTGTTTTAAAATGGCGCTGTGAAAATATTTTGTAAAGGAGGGGTGAGTTTGTGGAGCGGAGACAGCGAAGCTGCAGCGGCAGTATACGTCACAGGGTTTACGCTGCGATTGGTTGACATACGTCACAGTAAGCGCACTGATTGGACCGAAATGAGCTGTTAGCTGATTGGTCCTTTCTGAAAGCAGTATTTTCATTGGTTGAGCAAGGTAGTGACGTGGCTTAACTTGACTGGCTTGTTGGTGAGTTTCACGCATGGATTGGCTAGAGTAGCGTAACAACAAAGAAATACTTACGATTTTTTCCAAATTAAACGGAATAGTTTTAAATCATGAGTTATTGGTACAGAAAGGAGGAAAAGAAGCCTTCATGGTTTCAGAAATTTAAAAATGTATTCAGCCCCGATAAGAAAATTGAAACGTGTGGTGGAAAATTACTTCATAAGTACAAAAACACCCGTAGCATATATGGAAGGTGAATATGGTTATCATACTGTCCTTTGGTTTGAAAATTGGATGCAATATACCAAAGTTGATGCTGTATTAGCATGGCCGGAAGATGGATCATTTAATGTTAAAGTTTTGAAAAACCTGCTCTTATGCCAAAGCCTAGACCTACTCAATTTGAAGCTTTAGTTGGATGGGAGGTTGAAATGATGGAACTTGAACGAGAAAACAGATGAATATCAAGAGGCCCAAAATTAGACATAAATAGGGAAACTCATCAAGATAGAGTGCGTCGTTGGAGAAAAGCAGATATGTATGATGGTTTGTACCCAGTAAGGGAGATGGATGTTGAAACATCAGGTCAAAAGAATACCCGAAAGAGAGGTCATCTTGATGAAGAATTAGATGATGCGGTTTTAGAAGAAGTTCACAGTCTACCCCGAGAGTTTCTTCAGGAACCTCTCCTAGTGCACCTCCTAGAGAAGCTGGTGAACATTCACCTACATTTTTAAGATTACCTGAAAGAGTAAGGTCAAGAAGTAAATCTAATACTCCAAGAGAAAACAGAAATTATCCAGAGATTCCAGAGCAGAGAAATGTATTCCCTAGAAAGGAAAAGAGAGCAGAGGGACCTGAAAATATACCAAATATTTCAGAATATTTAAGAGCAAAAGAGGAATTAATATGGCAATTAACAAAAGGGATGGAAGCAGTAACAGTACCAGTAACAATTGGTCCTGTTGTACCAGTTTTTGAAAAAGGAGAAAATAGACACTCAGCTCTGACTGTTCCATTAAATGCGGAAATTCAGAAAGTAGCTGAAAATTTTTATTCAGAATTATCAGAAATCCATAGAGAAAAAACTCTAATCAAAGTTTGTCAAATGGTCGGATACCATCAGTTGCAGGATCTGATTCTGGATCTTCAGAAAATTGTATGAACAAAACAGATTTAACACAGACTCCATTTATCCCACAAGTTCCTGAATCTAAACAACTTGATGTCGCAAAATTGAAAGCCTATTTGGAGGAATTAATTATTGGCACAATTGGAACTGACTGTTTAAAGCAATATCAGGATGATGAATTGTTATTTATCTGTAAGAGTATACCATGGAAAACAAAAAACAAATATGATCAATTTGAAGAAGTGGCTGCTGAATTAGACATAGATTTGAGTAGGCAGAAGCAATTGCAAAAACATTACAGAGTGGATTTTTCTGAGAAAGACATTGAAAACCTAAATACCACAGGCAGGATAACCCATGTAAAAGAATTAATTGTGTTTCTGAAAAGATTAGGTGAATTAAGTGAATGGAGAGTGAAATGGACAAAGAAAAGAGAAGAAGAAAAAAGAGAAAGAGGGGAAGTTGTAAATGAGTTTCCTATGAGGGAAATAGCTGGCGGAGGTTATGTTCATGTTCCATGGTCAAGGCAGGACATTTTACTCTTTACAAATGATTTTCCTCGGCGGAGAGAAAAGCCAGTGAAGAACCGGGTTTTAGAACCCAGCGGCGCCAGGGATAACGCCCGATGTCTTCGGATTCCCCTGCCTCAGCAAACAGAGACACGGGACACTTCTTGATGACGTCAAAGACCAAAGTTTATTGGCTGCAACCAGGAACAGAGGTCTACGAAGCACAACACTGGTGGTTCCCTAGAGACTGCACAATTTCAATGAGCGGAGTATGGTCTTTTATGCCAAAAATCACATTCCAGGCTAGCATCGATTACATACAAACTGACCAATGGGAACATGACATTTCATAAGTAGCGCATGACGATAATCCCACTTTCCGTTGTTCAGCCCACCAGAAATGACCAAGCACATTCCAACTTTCCTGTTCGATCAGGCCGGACAAACTTATCATAAAACCTCAACCCAAATCAGTAATTAAGTCGTAAAGGAAGGAGCAGAAACAGATGAGAAGCAAGATAGAAGGGTGGGTGTAGTGTACCATCAACTCAGCAATGTCCTGCTCTTTGATCTTTATCTGACCAGCTGCTTAACAAGGAACTGGCTCAGCGAGGTCAGCCTCGGGCAAGGGAGTCAGTTCGGCCAGGTCACTCAGAAGTCAGCTAAGGTGCACGTGTCCCAAGGACTCGTTCGGCCGTAGTCATCGGCCTATGTGAGGGCAACCACACAAAATGGCTGCCGTACACAAAAATGGAACCCGAGGGTTCAAACGAAATCCCTGAATATGTAGTGTTCTCATTGATCGATTATTACGAAAACACTCGTACACACCGCACTCGTGATTTGCGGTCCGCTGATACCAAAATCGTCTATATCCGACGACCTTTATTGAACGGGTTCAGATCTATGAACCACGGACCCTCGAACTACGGAACCACAGACCCTCCTTTTGCCCTTACATAGGCAACAAACCCAAACCCATGTCAGTTTGAATCTAGGTCTATATTCATCAGATCGTCAAGATGTTGCTGTAGCATCATCCTAGTACTTAGTACCTCTCTCTGGACAGGTCTCCTAGCACACGAAGTAGCACAGAGGCCACAAATAGCAGGAGCACACTGTACACAGAGACAGAACAGGAAAAGGATAGCTAAGATCATCCCAATGACCATCAGAATCTTCCACCCCCAAGTGGATATCAATCCCCAAAACCCTCCCATCAACGACCAATCTCCCTTGTCTATATGTACAGACTCGGAGATCTTATGTAGCTTGGAAATGGCCTGGAAGACTGACGGAGCATAGTCTGGATGAAAACGCAGCAGCTCGATTGAATCAGTTTACACACTCCACCTCTGTCTGCTAGTATGACATCAAGAGCAACTCTATTCTGAAGTGTCATAAGTCGATCCAACTGGAGCTCAGCAGTCAGGTTACTAAGGGCACCAGCAGTTTCGACTATGGTGGACTCAACCACTCTCGTCAACTGGCGAATGTTCCTGCTGTTAGCCATCGGTCCCCAGAACGGCAGAAAACCCTTAAAGAAATCTCCCAACTCTTGCCCTGTGGTATCTTCCTTACTGAAGACACCTCTAACAACTCTTGTCTTATGGTAATCTGCCGCAGCTGAAAAAGTGGGAGGCAACAGAAAGGAAACAAAACATGTGCCCGTGAAGTCAGGGGGCAACCATGTATACGCTTTGTCGTAGCAGATAAAATAGGTACCCTTAGCTGCTAGAAACGCTGGGGAAGTGTGAGACGCAAATACGTAAGTCTCAGTGCAGACACTCTTCCTTAACTGAGCTCTCGGATTCTTGCCATTACCCTGCAGACAATAGCGACCCTGATGGGGCACTATCCAAATCGGTGGAGAACTTTTCTCTCGCTGGTTAACATTCAAACTAACTCATATCCAGTAACGTTCCAACCAATGTATGGTTGTCTCTCATCTTTCGGAATAGTCTCATACGAACTAGTTCCTTTAACCATGCCGACTATACCCTTGGCAAGAGCACTTTTCTTCGGATTATCTTTCACTGAACGTTGGGGATAGACACTATGAGCATAAATGAACATCGAACTATATGCCCAAATAGAACCATTAAGGCTGAAAGGCAAAACCAAGTACGGAATACCTTTATTCGTCGTATGGGGCATTAGGCCACAAATCCAACAATGTGTCATGTTCATAACTAGCTGGTGTTGGTGCAAAAGTTGAATAAAGGAATTATTGGCAAATTCCAATCTTCTAACAATTTCATGTTCGGGCAGAGGGTGAAAAGAATGAGAAGAAATAGTAGGAGGATGTGTAGGTTGCACAGTGGGCATGAGCGTCACTTTAAAAGAGAATGTCACATAACCAATTAAGAACATCATTAAGCTCAGCAACATAAATAAACACAGTATTAAAAATCGTTTTCGAGTCATGAGTTTGTAAATTCTGCTCTTAAAGCTTATTGTCTCAACAGGTCTCTCCATCTCAAAAAACTCCATCCTTCGCTAAATATGCTGCTCGCGGTGGTAGGGTGTTCTATGCTAAGGAATGCCTCTGTCAGCCCAGGGCAACTCCCTTAGGCCAACCAGAACCGTCGACCTAGTGCCTCAGGCTTGCACTCCAAAGACTTCTCAACCGCGACCCTACAGCTGAACCTGGATGGCGGTTCGAAAAACAAAAATCAAAGTAGTTCCTCGGAGGAGAGTTAACCTTCAAACAGAAAAATCATAAAAAGGAATTCATTTTTTTATTTGTCCCGCGACTCTTGGTCGCAAATTATAATGGTCTTTGCCAGGCAATGTTTGTTCACGGAACAAGAGTTCAGGTTCAGTAGTGTTCAAACGATTCAAAGGAGGCACAGCTTCTTGAAGAAGATTGTCACTTTGTTTCTCATTGTTCGTTCCAATCAAACAGGCATCGCTGAATGGAAGAAAACGAGGCACGGTCTCAGTCTCAGAGTCTGGAAGTCCCTTCTGGACCCACCGGTCGTACGGCAGGGGCAACGGAGCCCTTTTGCAGTGTACGCCGTGGATCCAATTCCTTTTACCGTGCACTCGTACTGCGGAACAGGTGGACAACAAAACAAGGTTGGGTCCTGTCCAGCGGGGCTGCTCGTTCTTGCTCCGCTGAAAATTCTTGATAAGGACCCAGCTTCCAGGTTCGATGGCGTGACCTGGATCTTCAGAAGGCTGTGGCAGAGTGTCATGAACCTGTTGGTGTAAATCACGCAATTTAGCCGTCAATTCATACAGGTAATCAAGTAACACAGGATGTTCAATCTCACTGAATTTAGTCGGCCTTGGCACACCCCAAATGTTCGTTGGGCGGCCAAAGACAACTTCATACAGACTCAAACCCATTCGTGAATGCACAGTCATTCTAGTGGACAGAAGGGCTAGAGGCAAAGCATCTGGCCATTGCGAACCAGAGCTCGCTTGGATTTTGGCTAATTTTAATTTCAAGGTGCCATTATAGCACTCGACTAAACCAGCTGATTGGGGGTGATTTGCAGCGTGGAACTTCTGCCTAATTCCTAATCCCTCACACACTCTCTTCATCACTTGACCCACAAATTCACTCCCATTGTCACTCAAGATCATTCTCGGCAATCCAAACCTAGGGAAAAACTCTTTGATAAGGGCTTTCACTGTGGACAAGGCAGTATTGTCCTTCAAAGGGTAAGCTTCCACCCATCTAGAAAAAGAGCAAACAACCACTAACACATACTTTAGGTTGTTGCACCTCTCCATGTGGATGAAATCTAGCTGCAAAGCCTCAAACGGATACGTTTGAGGAGCAAAATGACCAGCCGGGGTTGGAGTTCCCTTACCAGAATTGTACATCAAACACATCATACAGTTCTTAACCAAATTCTCTGCACATTTGGGAATTCCTGCATTTTGCCAAACCGGAGCCAACAACTTGCAAATCCCTTTCACGCTGATATGTGCCATTCCATGAGCCATTGTAACAACCGGAAGCACATATGCATCGGATAACAACCATCTTTGATGCTCTGACAAATCGATCCAACAACCATTCAAATCCAATCTACCCTTACTCTCTCTCCATTCGTTCAACTCTTTCTCTGTAGCTTCAGCTTGGATGTATTTCACACTCTCAATTGTATCTTCACACATACTTCTATCTGGAACCCATCTCGCCGGACCTGCAACATACATTCGGCTCATCACATTTCTCGCAGTTTCTTTCGCGACCTCATCTACAAACGCATTACCACGACCAACATCATCTGTAACTTTCTTATGCGCACTGCATTCACAATCGCTACTTGCAATGGCAAAGTAAGTGATTCAAGGAGTTCATTCACCAACTGGCCATGCTGGATTTTCGTCCCATGCGAAGTCAGGAACCCACGTTCTCGCCACAAATGCCCAAAACTATGAGCCACACCAAACGCATACTGGCTGTCAGTGTACACAGTCACTCGTTTACCTTTCTCCAACACACACGCTCTCGTTAATGCAATCAACTCTGCTACTTGCGCTGAATTGTGTGGGATACGTGCAGCTTCAACAATCGTATGCAAAGTCGTAACAGCATATGCCGCAGTCGTATAACCATTCGGAAGCTTGAAGCACAAACCATCAACCCACGAAGTACCATCGCACTCTGGAAGAGGAGTATCCCTAAGGTCTATCCTCCCTTTCGTTTCTTCCTCAGTTCTAAGGAAACAATCATGTTGTTCTGTGTCATTATCTATCTCAGCTGAAATCGGCCACAACGTGGCTGGATTCAATGTGTTGCATCTTTTAATATGCACATGACTCGCTAACAAGGTCAATTCGTAACCCGACAACCGAGCACTAGTTAAGTGCTGTGTCTTGGTACGATTCAACAAGGTATCCACTGCATGTGGAACCATCACAATCAGTGTATTGTCCATAACCAGACCAGCAGACTGTCGAATCGAAACAGCAGCTGCTGCTGTAGCTCTCAAACAACTCGGCAACGCTCTAGCTACCGGATCCAAGGTCGACGAAAAATAAGCACATGGACGCTGCTTATCGCCAAACTGTTGAGTCAAGACTGACAATGCACATCCCTCTCTCTCATGGACATACAATGTGAAAGGCTTACTGTAGTCGGGGGTACCCAACACAGGAGCCAAACACAACGCATTGCGTAATTCTGAAAAGCTCTTTCGACATTCGTCAGTCCAAGGAATAGGATTTGGAGTATCCTTAACAGTAAGAGCTAACAAAGATTTCGCTAACAACGAGAAATTAGGGATCCACTGTCTACAGTACGATGTAATACCCAAAAACGCACGTACTTCTCTCTGTGTCGTAGGCACACTCATTTTCGCAATAGCTTGAATTCTTTCTGGGGTCAGTTTCCTTCCCTCCTTCGATAAGAGGTGATCTAAATAGGTAACTTCTTGTCGAAAATATTGCAACTTCGAGAGAGAAACCTTGTGACGGAAATCAGACAAGTGACGTAACAACGACAAAGTAGCCTCTCTACAAATCACTTCAATGTCAGCAGCAACTAGCAAATCGTCAACGTATTGAATAAGAGCAGCACCGTCAGGTAAAATCAACGAATCACTATAGATCGACGGACTCTCGCAATAGCCTTGAGGAGCGCGCTTAAAGCGGAAGCTTCGTCCTCCTAAAGAGAATCCAAAAATGTCTCTACTCTCCATGGCAATCGGGATGCTGAAGAAAGCATTCTTCAAGTCTATCACCAAAAACCATGTGGCTGTAGCCGGGATCAAAGTCAACAAAGCGGTGATATCAGGCACAACAGGAAATTGGGGAACAGTGATCTTATATATTTAACAAGATAGGAGAGTTAAGGGATTATATCCACTGCTGTGGATGGAAGGGTACTCCCAGTCCCCTAGACAGGTAGCTATATAACAATACGAACAATACTCCCCGTGATTACGAGATGTAATCACGGGGAGTATTGCCCATCAGTACCTCAGCTAGGCAGATGGCACCGGGGTTACAGCAAAATGGGATGTTTGCTGTAGATGTTAAAAGACCAGGTGTCTATGAGAGGACAGAGGCCCAGGGGATATTATCATTAAGGCCATTTTTGTTTGTAGATAGCCTGTATACCCATCTTTGTTCTTTTTCGTACAAGCGTTTTTGTATGTTTGGTCCTGGAGATATCTGCTCGATGACGGTCCAAAACATGTCATTCGTAGTATGACCTTTCTCAAGAAAATGATCCGTCAATCGGGTCGCATTTTTCTTGCAGCGTATGGTGCTGCGGTGTTCACAGATTCTCTGCTTGACCTTCCGGGTTGTCATCCCAATGTATCTTTTTTTGCAAGTACATTCAATGAGATAAACTACATTTTCACTGTTGCAGTTGGTATGTGCAACTTGCCTCCAGGTTTTTCCAGCCTCTAGGTCAAGGGACTTTGTGTTCTTGGTTAGGTGGCATACACTGCAATCTCCGCAGCGATAATGTCCAGTCACATCAGGAAGGCCCCATGCTCTGGTGATTGAAGGGGTGCTTGGAGCCAGCTTTGCTTTTGGTCTGGTGTTGACAAGGGTGTCTTTTAGGCTCTTAGACTTCTTGAAAGAAAAAAGTGGTTTTTCCCAATGCAAATTGCCAGTGTTTATAATATTCCAATGTTTGTTTATGCTTTTAGTTACTTGGTTGGAAACCGAGTTGAATGTGGTCACACATGTCAGTGGTATTTCCGTGTCAATTTTGGTCTTTTCCTCAAGGAGTACTTCTCTGGGCTGATTCCTGGCCCTCTTCTGGCATTTGTTTATTATTTTCTTAGGATATCCCCGGTTATCCAGTTTTTCAGAAAGATCATTTGCTTGTTTTTTGTAGTCAGATAGTTTACTACAGTTCCTGCGAAGTCTCAAGAATTGTCCGTAGGGTAGGTTTTCCCTGAGTGGTCGAGGGTGGAAACTCTCAAACCTCAAAAGATTGTTTTTCGCAGTTGGTTTGTAATGGGTTTTAGTTTCCAGGTGATTGCCTTCTTTGTTAATTACTACATCAAGGAAAACAATTTCTTTTTTGTCATAGCTGCTCGTGAATTTGAGATTCCTGTCACAGGTGTTGATCCAAGCGACGAATTGTTCCAGGAGCTCAGTTGGTCCTTGCCAAATAGCAAGGACGTCATCAATATATCGCCTCCAGAAGGTCAGATACTCGCGATATGGATTCACATCGTTCAGAATGAACTTGTTCTCAAAATCATACACATACATACCAGCTATGCTGGGAGCAAAAACACTGCCCATTGAGGTCCCCCCGGTTTGTAAGAAAAGTGTTCCTTCAAACTCGAAGTAATTACGTTTGAGGGCCAGCGTTGCGCATTCCAGAATGAAGGCCTTGGGAGTATGAAAAGGCCAGTCTGCATTTTCTAAGGTATTCCCCAGTACATGAATGGTATCGTCTTGGGGTATGCTTGTGTATAAGCTTTCGATATCAAAGCTCAATAACACAGTGTTTTCATCAACCTCCATATTTTGTAGTAAGTTCAGTAGACTTTTTGTGTCCTGCAGGTAGGTAGTTGACTTCTGTACAATCGTTTTTAGAAAAAAATCACAGAATCTAGAGAGAGGCTCTAATAAGGAGCCAATGCCAGAGACTATTGGGCGTCCTGGAGGGGGCAGTCTGCCCTTATGCATCTTTGGTAAGATGTAGAAGTAAGGGGTCTTCCCTTCAGTGGTGCACAGATAGTCCGCTTCCTGTTTTGATATTGCACCATTGGATTCAGCTATCTCAATCAGTTGACATATTTCAGCCTTCAGATCACTTGTTGGATCAGTGCTTAAAACTTGATAGTGATTTCTGTCACTCAGAAGTCGGACACATTCTTCACGATAGGCGGTAGTGTCCATGATTACTAGCCCACCGCCTTTGTCGGCAGGTTTTATGATTGTTGTTTCACACGTACGTAGTTCCTTCAATGCCGTTCTTTCTTAGTCACTCTCATTCTTTCTCACTCTCATTCTCCACTTCACATTATGTGAAGTGGAGAATGAGAGTGGACTAAGATTAAAATCAACCTTTATGCCACCTCCACACACAACACCAGTGGAAATAATGACTTTTGAACAAGCTGTCTACAATGATGTTGAGAAGATGGAAACAACAACCCATTTTCAGAACCTCAGCAACGCAGAAAGAACGGCATTGAAGGAACTACGTACGTGTGAAACAACAATCATAAAACCTGCCGACAAAGGCGGTGGGCTAGTAATCATGGACACTACCGCCTATCGTGAAGAATGTGTCCGACTTCTGAGTGACAGAAATCACTATCAAGTTTTAAGCACTGATCCAACAAGTGATCTGAAGGCTGAAATATGTCAACTGATTGAGATAGCTGAATCCAATGGTGCAATATCAAAACAGGAAGCGGACTATCTGTGCACCACTGAAGGGAAGACCCCTTACTTCTACATCTTACCAAAGATGCATAAGGGCAGACTGCCCCCTCCAGGACGCCCAATAGTCTCTGGCATTGGCTCCTTATTAGAGCCTCTCTCTAGATTCTGTGATTTTTTTCTAAAAACGATTGTACAGAAGTCAACTACCTACCTGCAGGACACAAAAAGTCTACTGAACTTACTACAAAATATGGAGGTTGATGAAAACACTGTGTTATTGAGCTTTGATATCGAAAGCTTATACACAAGCATACCCCAAGACGATACCATTCATGTACTGGGGAATACCTTAGAAAATGCAGACTGGCCTTTTCATACTCCCAAGGCCTTCATTCTGGAATGCGCAACGCTGGCCCTCAAACGTAATTACTTCGAGTTTGAAGGAACACTTTTCTTACAAACCGGGGGGACCTCAATGGGCAGTGTTTTTGCTCCCAGCATAGCTGGTATGTATGTGTATGATTTTGAGAACAAGTTCATTCTGAACGATGTGAATCCATATCGCGAGTATCTGACCTTCTGGAGGCGATATATTGATGACGTCCTTGCTATTTGGCAAGGACCAACTGAGCTCCTGGAACAATTCGTCGCTTGGATCAACACCTGTGACAGGAATCTCAAATTCACGAGCAGCTATGACAAAAAAGAAATTGTTTTCCTTGATGTAGTAATTAACAAAGAAGGCAATCACCTGGAAACTAAAACCCATTACAAACCAACTGCGAAAAACAATCTTTTGAGGTTTGAGAGTTTCCACCCTCGACCACTCAGGGAAAACCTACCCTACGGACAATTCTTGAGACTTCGCAGGAACTGTAGTAAACTATCTGACTACAAAAAACAAGCGAATGATCTTTCTGAAAAACTGGATAACCGGGGATATCCTAAGAAAATAATAAACAAATGCCAGAAGAGGGCCAGGAATCAGCCCAGAGAAGTACTCCTTGAGGAAAAGACCAAAATTGACACGGAAATACCACTGACATGTGTGACCACATTCAACTCGGTTTCCAACCAAGTAACTAAAAGCATAAACAAACATTGGAATATTATAAACACTGGCAATTTGCATTGGGAAAAACCACTTTTTTCTTTCAAGAAGTCTAAGAGCCTAAAAGACACCCTTGTCAATACCAGACCAAAAGCAAAGCTGGCTCCAAGCACCCCTTCAATCACCAGAGCATGGGGCCTTCCTGATGTGACTGGACATTATCGCTGCGGAGATTGCAGTGTATGCCACCTAACCAAGAACACAAAGTCCCTTGACCTAGAGGCTGGAAAAACCTGGAGGCAAGTTGCACATACCAACTGCAACAGTGAAAATGTAGTTTATCTCATCGAATGTACTTGCAAAAAAAGATACATTGGGATGACAACCCGGAAGGTCAAGCAGAGAATCTGTGAACACCGCAGCACCATACGCTGCAAGAAAAATGCGACCCGATTGACGGATCATTTTCTTGAGAAAGGTCATACTACGAATGACATGTTTTGGACCGTCATCGAGCAGATATCTCCAGGACCAAACATACAAAAACGCTTGTACGAAAAAGAACAAAGATGGGTATACAGGCTATCTACAAACAAAAATGGCCTTAATGATAATATCCCCTGGGCCTCTGTCCTCTCATAGACACCTGGTCTTTTAACATCTACAGCAAACATCCCATTTTGCTGTAACCCCGGTGCCATCTGCCTAGCTGAGGTACTGATGGGCAATACTCCCCGTGATTACATCTCCCATTGAGTATGCCCAATTGCCTGACGGTTACATGTATGCATCTCTTTTTATCCCTTTGTTTCCCCAGCAGTGGCTTAGTCAGACTCCAGACACAGAGTTCTGAGTATAAATTTCAAGCTAGGGGTAACGCACTTCCTTATATTTTATTCCATACTACCAGCGAATAGCGCGTTATGTTTAATATCCCCTATGGTTACTTTCTCAAAAACATGCCCGAGCATGCTGAATCACCAGTCATGACCAGATTAGACTCCACACATGGAGAGCGATTAGCGCGCTATGTTTAAAAATCCCCTTTAGCCACTTGCTCAATGCCCAATCAACACGCCCGAATATGCCAAATATGTGCATGCCCTTCTCTTTCCTTTAATCACCCCTCAATGCCTGACTCCACACACGGAGTTCGGACTTCAAGCATTACGCTGTCTGTGCTAAAACACACTGTCTCCGATCACGGAGAATCTCTGCTATTCTCTCTGTCTCCGTTCACGGAGATTGTTGTTTTCGCCCTGTCGCCCTGACAACCAGACGCGCGTATGACGATCACGCACGCACGTGACGTCATCACGCGATACTGGACCGGCCACGCCCTCTCCGCCCACAATGGCGGCTCCCTTTAACAACAGACGCCGGTTCTTCCTCCAGTGCGGGTACACGGAGGGAGAGAAGTAGGTTATCGGCCAATTTCCGACCAGAGGAACTGTAAGTAGAATCTGCCCCTAAAGGAATACCTCGGATTCCGAACCTCTTTCTAACTATTAAGGAGGGAAATATATGGTACTGGATACTCTCCTTTGAACCCCTCTCCATGTTCCCTTATCTTTCTCACACAGAATACGTTCTGAACTCTGTAAACCTCCCCTCAAATCCCCGTGAGGCAAACCTTCCTCCATTGAGGAGTAAGTGTTGTTTTTTCCTAAACAATATGTGTGTATTGTGGTGTTTTGTTATATGTTATTTGTGGTTCTGGATCAAGTTGGCAATTTTACACGTCGGTAATTCCTGACACTAAAGAGTTAGAATTATGACTGAGGCACGCACAATCAAGTTTGTGATAAAAGTGGTTTAAAAGATAGAACTACGCATGCGTGCTCACTCACACCCATATTGATAGGTGTGCCCTACCAAGGAACACTTGGCTCAAAATATAGAGAATTATGCTGACACACCGCACCATGGTTTATTCGCATCACTGAATGTGGAATGAGTCACAGACAGAACGGACTACGTCACTTCACTACGTTACAGGCACGTAATTAACCTTTATGAGTGATAATTTTCTCTCTTTTACAGGTTTGTTCCTTTTTATGTAACCACTTCTGGGTTACTAATATTTTTACCCATTTAGCGAATCGCTATCTTTGGGTCTGAAAGGGTTGCAGGTATGGCAGGGTGTTAGTGTACCCTGACCACCCAACTCCTTTTACATCATTTTGGTCCTGATGAAAAACCGGTAAATCCCATATGGTTTGAAACATGTAGACCCAGCACATATCACAGATACACTAGGTCTCATTAAAGCCTTTATTGTATCATCACTGTTTTTAATATTGTCCAGTAGCTTTAGAATAAATTATATTTGGTCAAAGTTATACCAGGACAATTTTTAACTCACTGACATTTTTCACATTCATCACTCACATACCCGCTCCACTGTATTCAGGTGTTGCAGCACACCTTGGCGGCACTCGGCTGTCAAGGTGGCCCCGATGAGGAAGCATGTCACCGACCAGGTCGGTGAGTGAGGGGTTCCTTAAAAACAAAGGAGGACTTCTTCTTTTACACTAGTGTCTCATCCCACCAATATTGGCTGTTCAGCCTTATCTTTGGTGGTACTCCTTCGAACAGTGATCTTATTCACCTCGCGAAGATCAATCACGAACCTATATACAGGAGGCTGTGAAGAATCAGTTCTCTTCATATCAGGCAAAACCGGACTATTGCACACATTACCTCTTGTTTCCTCAATTACACCTTTCTCAATGAGATCATAGATGATCGCCAAAAGTGCTCGCGCACCATCACTCGAGATACGATACTGCGGAATGTGTGGTAACCTAGCATTCACCTTCTGTGTCACAACATATGGCAGAATCTCTAAAAGACCTACATCGTTCGGACCAGTAGCCCAAAGAGAATGAGGCAGAGAAGACAATTCAGGTGGAAGTCGATCTTTCGACAAATGCATCGGAGAAATCACTTTCTCACCCAATGTAAGATTTACTCCCGAAAGAGAACAATATAGCGTCGCATACAATCTCTTTAACAAGTCCAATCCCAACAAGTTCTCACCACAACCGGTCGTCAGAATGAGGGGTGCTTCAAATTCAGGAGGTCCAACAGAAATAGACAATGGACTAGAAATCGGATTCGTAACCGGGGCGCCAGAAAAACCTACAGAAACATTCTTTAAGCCAGACAAAGGTGCGCCAGGGAGTTTAGAGTGCATAATAGAACTCTTTGCAGCACCAGTATCCAACAGAAAAGGCTCTGACACACCTGATGCAATCACTTCAACATAGGGTCCACTCTGATCTACTGGAACTGAAACAACTCCCTCTCTTTGTCCATGGCTGTCCTAGCAATCATTACCATTCACTTTCTCACCTTTGACGTAGTAATCATCTGCATAGTACTGTGCCGTCCTACCAGACGCACCATTCTGCTGATCAAAGCTATTCATAGAATTCTGTGGAGGCAAAGAGCGCGTATTCTAACCACGACCTCTACCTCTAGGCGCTTGTTGAGCACCTCGACCTCTCACACCAGAAGCACCATTCGTGCGCTGTAACAGAACCGGACAACTACTCTTAAAATGGCCCTCTTCTTTGCAATACGCACACTGATTAGGACCAACGGGAAAACGTTGTTGAGAAGACTCGTACCTTTGCGAGTTTCTCGAATATTGCTGATTCTGTTGATAATCACACTGATTATTACGGGGCGGATAAGCTTGCTGTAGAAGAACTTTAGTCTTCAATTCCTTCGTCTTCTTATCCGCTTTCTCTATCTCATCCTTATTCCTATTTTCATAGTACTGGGCAGTAGCTAAAATCTGCTCTGACGTAGAAACGGCCCAAGCACTCTCAGAATCCTTCAACCTATTGCACAATTCTGGAAGCAAATTATGAACAAATTTGTCGACAAACAATCTCTGACCACCTTTGGTACTCATATCCTGACCACTGTGCTCTACAAAGGTCTCTTCAAACCGCGTGAAAAAGTCGGACACAGTTTCGTCTTTCTTCTGCTTGCACGCAGACAACTTGTCCCAGTTAACACGCACTTCAGGCATTAGAGTCTTCATATAATTAATAATCCTAACAGGAAGGTCAGTAATCAAATGTTCAGGCTTAGCACCACCTACTTGTCTATTATCGGCATCTCTAAGATTATTTCATGCCTCACCTAATTCATGCGCATGATCCGTATGACGAATCTTACTTCAAATAGGCTGTGGAACAACATTCCCAAACAACATATCTATGTCTGCCAGATTCATGATACATGAACTCACAGTCTGAGTTAGCTCCTTATAGTACCCTGCTGGATTTTTGCGCGGATCAGGCAAAGACTGCTTAATAGCTAAAACTTCAACACGCTTCCAAGGAACATGCATAAAGACACGCTGAAAGTGTGCAACAACAGGTGGAGCAGCATTTGCATCAGCAGGTCTCCAAACTGGAGGAACCTCACGCATCGGATATTGACGCGCTTTTCTCCGAACTGATGAATCAGGCTCAAACAGTCGGTCAGAAGGAGATGCATTCCTAAGTGACAACAACGTCCCAACTGCTTTCTCAATCTCGAGACCCACAACGGTCCCTTTCGCAAACTCAGAACATATACGGTACAACTCAGACGGAGTCTGTCCTACTTCATCTTCCCATTGTTCACGAAGGAAAGCACACATCATATCAAAGACATACTGTTGCTTTGGTGCTTCCCATTGATGGAAATCATCCATAATACCCCCAAGATCATACTGCGATGGATACGTAATCCATTTCCGCGCCATAAGATCCAACACTGTACGTTCGTCAATATTAGGCAATTGACTACGCAATTGTGTGCGCTCGACAACAGGATACATACCCAATGAACCCAACAGAGGAGAAAAGATACTAGTAACCGCATCAGTCATTCTCTGTCGAGCAGAAGGAGAAGGTGACAAAAGAAGAGGAGACGGAACAATATGAGAGTAAGCCAAAGTCGGAACAGGAGAAGTACACAGGACAGGCGTAGGAGTAGCAGACGAAGGAGGTAGCAAAGTCGGCGGCCCTTGAGAAGGCTGCACCAAAGGAATAGTAGCCAACAGAAGAGGAGCTGGCTGTGGAGTAATCGCAGGTGGCAAAGCAACCGGAGGTTGCGCAACTACAACTGGTGGCGGTGGTGCCGTAGCATTCTGTGCATAAGGGGGTGGCGAACTCAATAGATGCAACATTAAAGGATCTTTTGCAAGATCTTTCTTCTCTTCTTGCTGTTTAGGTGGCAAAGCTGGGTAGCACTTATCTACCGCTAATTTACGGAGCCTAAGCATCTGTTCGCTGTCTTGCTCTTCTTCATTATCCCTAAACTGTATAGCAGCTTGCACCATTGACATACCTCGTTCTCGTTTATTTTTCTTTGCACTTAATTTCTTTCTGTTTGGCTTCTTTTCGCCATATGCGGAAAGAGTCAAACATCGCCGGCCGGGCTTTCTTCTTGAACAGTTTAACTTCGAGATTGTCTAAAATCTCTGTTTCAAAGCTACCATAACGGGGCCACTGTAGGGCACCGTCTTTTCTCGTGTATTTTACCCATATGTCATTATACGCGATGGAGCCCACTCCATGATTTACGTAGAGCTCATAGGTCGGAGTACCAATCGGAGGAACCGGACACAAATCCTCCAACCGGGAATCCCTAGTACAACCAAAACCAAATATCTTTCCAAGTCTGCTAAGACTAGGCATCTTCGCTCTCTAGTCTAGCTTCAAACTTTAAGGGAAATCTCAAAAACGATAGCCTCGTGAAAACAAGAGTCCCTCGGCTCTGGGGCCTGCAGGTACCAAATCAAAGCGATCCTCGAAGGGATACCAAAACAAAACTAAGGACTGGGAGACGCTCCACTCATACTTAACTGAAATGTCGATGGCGTCACCAGAAGACCCGTCTATCGTCTCGCTCTACAAATCGCCTAATGGCTCCAAGACAGGGCGACAGTCAGGGCAGCAGTCCTTCGTAGCTGTCGGAAAGCGGGGAACCTCGCAGCAAAGACTTTCGGACCACGACGACATACAGGGGTCGATGAAGTGGCAGGCCTTCCTCCAGAATTTCCACACGAAGCTCCTCACGATCTTTGGGCTTGGACCGGTACCGCTGAAGTCGCCCCACTTTGGGCGCCAACTGAAGAACCGGGTTTTAGAACCCAGCGGCGCCAGGGATAACGCCCAATGTCTTCGGATTCCCCTGCCTCAGCAAACAGAGACACGGGACACTTCTTGATGACTTCAAAGACCAAAGTTTATTGGCTGCAACCAGGAACAGAGGTCTACGAAGCACAACACGGGTGGTTCGCTAGAGACTGCACAATTTCAATGAGCGGAGCATGGTCTTTTATGCCAAAAATCACATTCCATGCTAGCATCGATTACATACAAACTGACCAATGGGAACATGACATTTTATAAGTAGCGCATGACGACAATCCCACTTTCCGTTATCCAGCCCACCAGAAATGACCAAGCACATTCCAACTTTCCTATTCGATCAGGCCGGACAAACCCATCATAAAACCTCAACCCAAATCAGTAATTAAGTCGTAAAGGAAGGAGCAGAAACAGATGAGAAGCAAGATAGAAGGGTGGGTGCAGTGTACCATAAACTCAGCAATGTCCTGCTCTTTGATCTTTATCTGACTAGCTGCTCAACAAGGAACTGGCTCAGCGAGGTCAGCCTCGGGAAAGGGAGTCAGTTCAGCCAGGTCACTCAGAAGTCAGCTAAGGTGTACGTGTCCCAAGGACTCGTTTGGCCGTAGTCATCGGCCTATGTGAGGGCAACCACACAAAATGGCTGCCGTACACAAAAATGGAACCCGAGGGTTCAAACGAAATCCCTGAATACGTAGTGTTCTCATTGATCGATTATTACGAAAACAATCGTACACACCGCACTCGTGATTTGCGGTCTGCTGATACCAAAATAGTCTATATCCGACGACCTTTATTGAACGGGTTCAGAATCTATGAACCACGGACCCTCAAACTACGGAACCACACCAGTAGAATGGTATCGTCAGGTAGACAGATTCATTAAAGTTTCAAAAGTTCTGTGGATTGATCTTGATGGATTCTTTGACATTGTTGTCCCATCAGATCTTTGGACCAAATGTAAAATTTCTGTAAGTTGGCCCAGAGAAGAACCAGCTCGAAATAAAATAACAGGTGCTCCTTCAGCTGGTGTCATGGATTTCTATGACAAGGTAATTGTGTGGCTGAAAAACAAGATTCCTCCAAAAGAAGTAGATTGGGTTAAAATTGACAGAACAAATCAGGAACCAAAAGAATCAGTACATTCATTTTATGAAATATTACTGCTGGTATTTAAACAATACAGTGGTTACGAAAAACTAAGTGAAAAGGATATGAGCCATTTCATATACAGATTTGTTTATGGCTTGAGGCCTGAAATTGGTGAGATGATTAGAAACGGAATTGTCGGCTGGCAATCACTTACAGTTGATGATATTCTAAAAAAAGCAAAATACTGCAGTGATGAGATAGACGCAAAGCAGAAAAAGCTTAAGGAAAAAGCAATGTGGGCACAAGTGAAGGTAGCTGAACAGCAAATAGCAACCTTAGAAAATAAAAATGTTCAGCAGAATCAAGGCAAATTTAAGGGGAACTTTAGCAAACCAAAATTTAATGTAAATATTGAAGAGCTTAAGCAGAAGCTCCCATGTTTTAATTGCGGTGAGATTGGACACTGGAAGCGTGAGTGTAAGAATCCGCCCAGAAATTTTAAAAATTCATCATTAAATCCACAGATGCAGAATGAGATAAATCAGCAGCAACAGCTACAGCGACAGTTAAATGAAATAAGTCAGCAGCAACAGCTACATCGACAGTTAGTGAATCAGCAGAGCCAATTGAATCAGCAGAGCCAAATTCCACAACCGCCATTTCCAAATTGTGTGAATGCGCAAAGGTTCAGTCCTGAGACGGGATTCTGCGGAGGTGAGCAGGTAAATAGATCACAAAGAGTGAATGTGTCAAATGTTTCTCAACAATTTTGGTTAAATGAAAATGAAGGCAGTGACTCTGAGGATTACTCATGACGGTGCCTGAGAGAGGAAGAAGAGTGTGTGCTTGGAGCCACTCTTGAGTCAGGCCCATTTGTAAATGGTAAAGTGAATAATGTAGAAACACTTTTCTTATGGACACTGGTGCTACCCATTCTACTGTTAGATCAGTGGAAATTGAAAACCTTCCTCTCTCTGGTGAGTCCATCCAAGTAGTAGGTGTAGCAAATCAGCAGATTAAAACAGAACCAGTTAAAATAGAAATTGGAAATTACAAAGATAAACACAGATTTGTAGTCCTGTTAACTTGTTAGGGAGGGACATTTTGTGCAAGATGAACTGCAAAATATATTGCTCACCGGATGGTATTGAGCTCCAAACTTTAGAAGAAGATGGTCTGTACAAATTAACAATGCTAATGGTTGAGGAAGAAAATAAACTGTTTCCTGCTTTTGATAAAAAACAATTTACCTGAAGAGTTGAAAGAGGCAGTTAATCCAAAAATCTGGGATTTATCTGGAGATGAAATGGGTTTAATGAAACATGTGGACCCAGTAAAAAGTACTGTAAAGCAAGGAATACATTTTCTAAACATTCCTCAGTACAAAATGAAAGCTGAAACTATTGAGGGTGTTATTCCGGTAATTGAGAAATTCATAAAACAAGGTGTTTTAAAAGATATTGAGAGCAGTCCATGTAATTCACCGATTATGGGAATCAAAAAGCCAAACAGAACTTACAGAAAAGTTCAGGACCTGGGAAAGGTTAATCAAATAGTTGTTCCTTGTTGTCCAGTTGTACCAAACCCAGCGGTAATTCTTAATCAGATTCCGCATGATGCAGAATGGTACACGGTCATAGACCTGTGTAATGCCTTCTTTACAGTTCCACTGCATCCAGAGAGCCAACAAATTTTTGCGTTCAGATTCCAAGATCGTATTTTAGCATGGTGTCGTATTCCTCAAGAGTATACTGAGAGTCCATCTATCTTTAATCAGTTGTTAAAGAAATCTTTGGAAGACCTAGATTTGCCTGGAAAATCAACATTGGTCCAGTACATTGATGATCTCCTGGTGGCTGCAAATACACGAGAAAATTGTGTAACAGACACCATTACACTTTTGAATCGATTGGCAGATGAGGGACATAAAGTGTCACCTGCAAAATTACAGTTTTGCAAGCAAGAAGTAAAATATCTTGGTCACAGAATTGCAAAGGGAATCAGACAAGTGACAGTTGAGAGAATAAAAATGATTCGAGCGATACAACCTCCAACAACACAGAGACAGGTTAGAATGTTTCTAGGAATGGTAGGTTATTGTCGTCAATGGATTAGTGGATTTTCAGTAATTGCGAAACCACTACAAAGATTGACAAAAGCAGACATAAAGGACCCGATTACTTTGGCAAACACTGAGTGAGAGGCTTTTGAGCAGCTAAAGAAAAGTCTGTGTGAAGCTCCAGCATTGGGAATGCCAGACTACGACAAGGAATTTGAGCTGTACTGCAGTGAAAGGGAAGGTTGTGCATGATCAGTTCTGATTCAGAGACATGGAAAACTGAGAAAGCCAATAGCTTACTTTTCAGCTGTTCTTGATCCTGTTGCAAAAGCATTGCCAGGTTGCTTAAAAGCAGTGGCTGCAACAAGTGTAAGCCTTGAGCAGAGTGAAGGAATCATAATGGGGTTTCCTGTAAAAGTGTATGTACCTCAATCAGTTGAAACCCTACTTACCAGAAGTAAGACACAGCACTTATCAAGTAACAGGTTGACCAAATATGAAAAGGTTATTCTGGGATCAGATAATGTTTCGATTGCAAGATGTGTGAATTTAAACCCTTCTACATTGTTGCCTGATGGTGTTATTACTGAAATCAAAAATGAGACTGATGTTGATCACGAGTGCTTGGATGTTTTGGAATACTGTACCAAACCTAGAAAAGACATAAAAGATGTGCCCTTGCCAGAGTCAGACATTGTTTATTTTGTTGACGGCTCTTGCCTAAGAACAGATGAGTCTTTTACAAGTGGGGTTTTGTCCAGTACTGTGGCCGGGTAGGACAAGGTTTGATTCAGAAGAAAAGAAGGACCCGGTCACTGTTTTTTGTTCTGCTGTCTTTTTTATTTAGAGCAGAATCGTACACTAAGGTGTTTAATCCTTAGATGTATATTTTTATTTTATGTGGATAGTTCAGAAAACTACACCGATTTTTACATAATTATGACAGTCCGAAGATTTACTTGCTGTCCTGCACATAGACAAATATATTTACAAGTGAGTACAAGCATACATTACTGTGAAACAAGAAAGGAATTGAACGCTTGTAACAATTCAAAACAAAAACATTCAACAAACAATTTTCATTTTTTGTGGAAGTACCCTGTCCACTATTTCTGTATCAGGCCACTAGAATGCAATTATTGTTCTATGATTTGGCCTAATAGCGCAAAGGCAAATATCACAATAACATTCAATTATATTTAGTTGTTTGAAAGAAGGCCTTATGCGCGACAAAAAACATTCGGAATTAAGGCGAATGAATAATAAGCCAATGAGCCGACGCGTTTCTGAGCCTGTCTCCCTACTTTTTCAGGCTCTTCTTCAGGGCTTCGGGCTGGGTACTTGTGTGAATATAAGTGAAGGGCATATTTAGTTTGGGACCCCTACCTATGTTGTCACTAGCTTAGTTAAGCGTCTGCATTGTTATTACCTTATTTTTCAGGTTAACAATTACCTTGATCGTGTTTGGGATTTCTTGGAGGACTCGTTGTATTCTGCAATGGAAGCAGTGGTATAGTGTCTGTTTCCTGATGGTATTATGTGACGCTATTTAATAAGAATCATTGTACGCTTCACTCACGTGATTTCCAGGCAGAGCGTTTTCGTCTAAGCTGTATATCTCAGTTTGTTAGGTTGACTAGGGCTGCAAAGTTAACAAACATGTTTTTTAAAAGAATAATCGATTTTCTTTGGAGCGAAAACGTCACAATGATCGACGGGCAACTGCTTTTGAGAGCACTTACTTCTTGGTGTTCAGTTAGGCGCGGAGCGCCTGGTTTATCAAACATGGGACGCCACCTCTTGTCTTTTAACTGATGTTTGTGCTGCAAAGTTTAAGTTGAGTTGCATTTTAGTAGGACATATATCTAATCGTCCTGCGTATTTTGTGTTTTTTGATAGAATAAAACACGTACTTGGACTTTGTTTCAGGGCGTGCCGGACGCCGAGCCTTTGCTGAACAGGGCGTTACTCGTTTTCTTGTTTGTTCCGTAGGGGCCGGTAGCGCTAAAAATAATAAACGGAACATGGGTATTAGGATTTGGGATGCCACGTTTTTGAATACTATCTAGTTAAAGCGCGTGAAGTCATTTACCTGTGGAGTCATAGTGAGACGCTGCTGTCTGCTTCGTAGTTCCTCAAGTGAGTGAATGTTCAAGTCACGAGGGGGTTTAAAGCTTGGACATGTGACTTAGTGCTTCTGGGACTTGTAGTCCAGAGCGTGCGTAATGATTGTTAGATTTATACGGTGGTCTATGCTACATTCGACCCAGTTACTGGTTCTGGCATTCGGTGTGTTCGTTCAATCCAGCACCCACGCAGTCATATTTTAAAATTAGATACGCTTCCCTTTTTGATAACAGTGCTTCTACATTTCCCCCTCTTGCAGGGACCTTGATTTTCGATAACACTGACCACTTTAATTCTTTTTCTGTGTGACCAAGGTCTATGCAGTGTTGTACCATTGGTGCATTGAGAACCTTTTGTTTTATCCTAGATCTGTGCTGAGCCAATCTTTGTGAGACCTGTTGTGTGGTTTTTCCGATGTAAAGTTTGTCGCATGGACAAATGATTACGTAAACTACATTTTTACTCTTGCAGTTCGTGAATTCCACATGGGTCCATCTGATGGTATGATGTTCAAAGGTGGAGCCTTCGATGGTGCTTGTACATGAAATACAATTACCACATTTGTGGTGTCCTTTCACCGGGTCTAATTTCCACAATGTAGGTAAACCACTTTTTGGTTGCGGAATGCCCAGATGCGCTCGGATTATTTGTTGTCCTATGTTTTTGTTCTTTTTTAGGGCAAACAAAGGTTTTGGAAACGGAATGTCTAAGTTAGACAACAAATGCCCGTTTTTTAATACTATGGCTTTGAATTTGTTAGTAAGTGGGCCATACGTGGTGACACAAACTAGTCGTTCTAATGGTTTTTCCTCCTTTTTTGTTAGCAAAACTTCTCTGGGCGTGAACCATGCACATTTGGTGGCATGTTTCAGCATTTTTCTGGGATATCCTCGTTTATACAATTGGTCACACAGTGTCTCTGCATGTATCGTATAGTCCTCTTTCCTCGAGCAATTACGCCTTACTCGTAACAATTGACTGTAGGGTAAGTTAGCCTTCAAGCTTTTAGGATGGAAGCTTTGGTAATGCAGAATAGTGTTTTTGTCAGTCTGTTTACGGTATAAGGTGGTGGCTAGCTCACCTTCTTGTTGAAACACTTCTACGTCCAAAAAAGTTAAGCGAGTGTTGCTGCTGGTCATGCTGACTTTTATGTCAGGGTGTCTATTGTTCAGCCATTCATAAAATTCATTTAGTTGTACTTCAGTTCCTCTCCACTGACACCAGATGTAGTGGACAGGGTTCTTCCACAAAAAATGAAAATTGTTTGTTGAATGTTTTTGTTTTGAATTGTTACAAACGTTCAATTCCTTTCTTGTTTCACAGTAATGTATGCTTGTACTCACTTGTAAATATATTTGTCTATGTGCAGGACAGCAAGTAAATCTTCGGACTGTCATAATTATGTAAAAATCGGTGTAGTTTTCTGAACTATCCACATAAAATAAAAATATACATCTAAGGATTAAACACCTTAGTGTACGATTCTGCTCTAAATAAAAAAGACAGCAGAACAAAAAACAGTGACCGGGTCCTTCTTTTCTTCTGAATCAAACCTTGTCCTACCTGGCCACAGTACTGGACAAAACCCCACTTGTAAAAGAGTTTAATGAGCGGTAATCTCTCCGCGAGGGTCACAACACCCAAATAAGTGCAATATAAATAGAAGCACTGATTAACTCTGAAAACAGACTGTTTAACAGTCTGTTTAGATATGTCCGAAGAAGAAACCCTGTTCTTCACAGAGGCATATATTAAACATTTAACCGCAGGACCCTCACCCTTCGCGTCACTAAAATTGAGCACCAATGCTCAACAACAAAATGAAACAGACAAGTTAATGCGCTTGAGCAAAAAAAACGTTCGCACTGAACTACACGGACATTTTTTGTTCCAGCATTTAAAAACAGGAACAATACCTTGGGGACTCCAAGTGAAAAATGTACCGGTGGTCTTTACAGACGACCCAGTTTACAAAAAAGGTTTCAGCTTTATAGCCACAAAATGCAGTCGGGACTTGATGGTCCATACTGTTGAAACAGCCCAAAGGATTTGTGCAAAAGAAAAGGAGGAAATAGACGCTTTGACCAAGGCCATCAATGACAATCATAATAGCCAGGAAGCAAAAGACCTACTAGAAAAAATAGAGAAAGATCTCCAAACTTTCAAGGACAATACAATCAACTATAGAGTCAACAAATTTGAGAAAGACCTGAAATCGTTTAACATAGAAACAGTATATCCATATTTAAGGGAAGACTATTACACTCAACAAGAATCCCGCCGTGCCCTGTCACAGTATCAGGGAAGATCTAAAAATCGTTTTTTGACATTCTCAGAAAGTTCATCCTCTGAGACCTCGGGTGAATCAGATCCAAGAGAAGGAACATCCAAACGCCAAAATCCTTTTTTAGAGAAAGGCGAAGGGAGAGGCAGAGTCAGGTTCAAACCCCCAGCACCAACATGGGACATGAGAACCCGCAACAAAAACTACTACAAACAATAGAAGAGTCATCCATAATTAACCTCTCACCCAAAATATTAACCGCCCATGAACGATCAGTCTTGGAGCTTGGGATTAAATTTGTACCTAGTGTAAATACAGACATAGTCAACCTAAAAATAGAGGCACAAGACCTTTTCAGAAAGGTGAGATTAAAGGCTTTCTTTCATGATAGAGAGAACAATCGATCTCCAGAACCATCCAATCTATCAAATAAGTCGTCTTTTACCCCTACATCCCAAATGGTACCCAAACAAGTTTTGGCATTCGCACAAGTCGTTCTGTCATCACTCACGCAGTTAAGCAAACAGAAGAACTATCTTAGACGAAATATCACAAAAGAACAAAGGTCAGCCATTAAACAACTCAGCACTGACACAACTATAGTGGTCAAGCCGGCCGACAAGGGGGGAGCCCTAGTGTTGTGGCAAAAAGAAAAATACATTGAGGAGGCAAACAGTCAGATTGGAAACACAGAATGGTACAGGAAGTTAACAGAAGATCCTACTTTGACAATCCACAATGAAATTCAAACGAAATTGAAACAAGGATTAGATGATGGAATTCTGGGCCCAAAAGAATTCGACTATTTGAGTAAGCGAAATCCCCGAACTCCGGTAATCTATTTCTTACCGAAAGTTCATAAAACCCTACTACATCCACCCGGAAGACCGATAGTCTCCGGGTGTGATTCGATCCTGGAACCGCTGGCCAAATACGTCGACGTGTTCCTAAAACCATTCATGTGTGAGGTGAAGTCATACATAAAAGACACGACTGATTCCATCACTAAAATAGAAACCACTCTGTTTGATGACAAGAAAGAGTTGATGGTCACATTTGACGTCAACTCTTTATACACACAAATTCCCCAGGAGGAAGGATTAGAAGCCATAGAATTTTTTCTAGAAACACGGCCCAGACCCCATAGAGTTCCAACTAGATTCATTATAGAATTGGCAAGCTTGGCACTCAAACGCAACTACTTCAGATTTATGGACACTTTTTACATGCAAGTGAAGGGCACCGCCATGGGGTGTCCTTATGCCCCAGAAATGGCGGTGCTCTTCATGGCATTGTATGAAGAACGATTTATTTACCATCAAAACCCATATAGCATACACATCATTAGATGGTATCGCTATATTGATGACATCTGGTGTCAGTGGAGAGGAACTGAAGTACAACTAAATGAATTTTATGAATGGCTGAACAATAGACACCCTGACATAAAATTCAGCATGACCAGCAGCAACACCCGCTTTACTTTTTTGGACGTAGAAGTGTTTCAACAAGAAGGTGAGCTAGCCACCACCTTATACCGTAAACAGACTGTCAAAAACACTATTCTGCATTACCAAAGCTTCCATCCTAAAAGCTTGAAGGCTAACTTACCCTACAGTCAATTGTTACGAGTAAGGCGTAATTGCTCGAGGAAAGAGGACTATACGATACATGCAGAGACACAGTGTGACCAATTGTCTAAACGAGGATATCCCAGAAAAATGCTGAAACATGCCACCAAACGTGCATGGTTCACGCCCAGAGAAGTATTGCTAACAAAAAAGGAGAAGAAACCATTAGAACGACTAGTTTGTGTCACCACGCATGGCCCACTTACTAACAAATTCAAAGCCATAGTATTAAAAACTGGCATTTGTTGTCTAACTTAGACATTCCGTTTCCAAAACCTTTGTTTGCCCTGAAAAAGAACAAAAACATAGGACAACAAATAATCCAAGCGGATCTGGGCATTCCGCAACCAAAAAGTGATTTACCTACATTGTGGAAATTAGACCCGGTGAAAGGACACCACAAATGTGGTAATTGTATTTCATGTACGAGCACCATCGAAGGCTCCACCTTTGAACATCATACCATCAGATGGACCCATGTGGAATTCACGAACTGCAAGAGTAAAAATGTAGTTTACGTAATCATTTGTCCATGCGACAAACTTTACATCGGAAAAACCACACAACAGGTCTCACAAAGATTGGCTCAGCACAGATCTAGGATAAAACAAAAGGTTCTCAATGCACCAATGGTACAACACTGCATAGACCTTGGTCACACAGAAAAAGAATTAAAGTGGTCAGTGTTATCGAAAACCAAGGTCCCTGCAAGAGGGGGAAATGTAGAAGCACTGTTATCAAAAAGGGAAGCGTATCTAATTTTAAAATATGACTGCGTGGGTGCTGGATTGAACGAACACACTGAATGCCAGAACCAGTAACTGGGTCGAATGTAGCATAGACCACCGTATAAATCTAACAATCATTACGCACGCTCTGGACTACAAGTCCCAGAAGCACTAAGTCACATGTCCAAGCTTTAAACCCCCTCGTGACTTGAACATTCACTCACTTGAGGAACTACGAAGCAGACAGCAGCGTCTCACTATGACTCCACAGGTAAATGACTTTACGCGCTTTAACTAGATAGTATTCAAAAACGTGGCATCCCAAATCCTAATACCCATGTTCCGTTTATTATTTTTAGCGCTAACGGCCCCTACGGAACAAACAAGAAAACGAGTAACGCCCTGTTCAGCAAAGGCTCGGCGTCCGGCACACCCTGAAACAGAGTCCAAGTTGGTGTTTTATTCTATCAAAAAACACAAAATACGCAGGACGATTAGATATATGTCCTACTAAAATGCAACTCAACTTAAACTTTGCAGCACAAACATCAGTTAAAAGACAAGAGGGTCTTGTGGTGGTTGATGCAGTGGATGTGGTGGTGGTGGATGTGGTGGATGCAGCGGTGGTGGTGGATGCGGTGGTGGTGGTAGTGGTGGATGGGGTGGTGGTTGTAGTGGATGTGGTGGTGGATGTAGTGGTGGTGGGTGTGGTGGTGGTGGTGGATGCAGTGGTGGTGGATGCGGTGGTGGTGGAGGTGGTGGTGGCTGTGGCGGTGGATGTCATGGTGGATGTGGAGGTGATGGTGGATGTGTTGGTGGATGTGGTGGTGGTGGATGTGATGGTGGATGTGGTGGTAGTGGTGGTGGTGGATGTCATGGTGGATGTGGTGGTGGTGGATGTGATGGTGGATGTGGTGTTGATGGTGGATGTGGTGGTGGATGCGGTGGTGGTGGATGTGGTGGTGGTGGTAGTGGTGGATGGGGTGGTGGTTGTAGTGGATGTGGTGGTGGATGTAGTGGTGGTGGGTGTGGTGGTGGTGGTGGATGTGGTGGTGGTGGTAGATGCGTTGGTGGATGAGGTTGTGGATGAGGTGGTGGATGAGGTGGTGGATGTGGTGGTGGTGGATGCGGTGGTGGATGTGGTGGATGTGGTGAATGGTGGATGCAGTGGAAGTGGTGGATGTGGTGGTGGATGCGGTGGATGTGGTGGTGGTGGTGGATGTGGTGGTGAAGTGGTGGTGTAATGTGGTGGTGGTGGAGGATGTGGTGGTGGTGGATGTGGTAGATGTGGTGGTGGATGTGGCGGTGGATGTCATGGTGGATGTGGATGTGATGGTGGATGTGGATGTGATGGTGGATGTGGTAGTGGATGTGGTGGTGGATGTGGTGGTGGATGTGGTGGTGGTGGTGGATTTGATGGTGGATGTGATGGTGGATGTGGTGGCGGATGTGGTGGTGGATGCGGAGGATGTGGTGGTGGTGGTGGTGGATGTGGTGGTTGCGGCGGTGGTGGTGGATGTGGTGGTGGATGTAGTGGTGGTGGGTGTGGTGGTGGTGGTGGATGCGGTGGTGGTGGATGTGGTGGTGGCTGTGGTGGTGGATATCATAGTGTATGTGGAGGTGATGGTGGATGTGGAGGTGATGGTGGATGTGGTGGTGGTGGTGGTGGATGTGATGGTGGATGTGGTGTTGATGGTGGATGTGGTGGTGGATGTGGTGGTGGTGGTAGTGGTGGATGGGGTGGTGGTTGTAGTGGATGTGGTGGTGGATGTAGTGGTGGTGGGTGTGGTGGTGGTGGTGGATGCGGTGGTGGTGGATGTGGTGGTGGTAGATGTGGTGGTGGTGGATGTGGTGGTGGCTGTGGCGGTGGATGTCATGGTGGATATGGAGGTGATGGTGGATGTGTTGGTGGATGTGGTGGTGGTGGTGGTGCTGGATGTGATGGTGGATGTGGTGGTGGTGGTGGATGTGATGGTGGATGTGGTGGTGGTGGTGGTGGTGGATGTGATGGTGGATGTGGTGTTGATGGTGGATGTGGTGGTGGATGCAGTGGTGGTGGTAGTGGTGGATGGGGTGGTGGTTGTAGTGGATGTGGTGGTGGATGAGGTGGTGGTGGATGCAGTGGTGGTGGATGTGGTGGTTGTGGATGTGGTGGTGGTGGTGGATGCGTTGTGGATGAGGTGGTGGATGAGGTGGTGGATGAGGTGGTGGATGAGGTGGTGGATTTGGTGGTGGATGTGGTGGTGGATGTGGTGGTGGTGGATGCGGTGGTGGTGGATGTGGTGGTGGTGGATGTGGTGGTGGTGGATGCAGTGGAAGTGGTGGATGTGGTGGTGGATGTGGTGGTGGATGAGGTGGATGTGGTGGTGGTGGTGGATGTGGTGGATGAAGTGGTGAAGTGGTGGTGGTGGTCGATGTGGTGGTGGTGGATGTGGTGGATGTGGTGGTTGTGGATGTGGTGGTGGTGGTGGATGCGTTGTGGATGAGGTGGTGGATGAGGTGGTGGATGAGGTGGTGGATGTGGTGGTGTATGTGGTGGTGGATGTGGTGGTGGTGGATGCGGTGGTGGTGGATGTGGTGGTGGTGGATGTGGTGGTGGTGGATGCAGTGGAAGTGGTGGATGTGGTGGTGGATGAGGTGGGTGTGGTGGTGGTGGTGGATGTGGTGGTGGTGGATGCAGTGGTGAAGTGGTGGTGGATGTGGTGGTGGTGGTGGATGTGGTGGTGGTGGATGTGGTGGTGGATGTGGCGGTGGATGTCATGGTGGATGTGGATGTGATGGTGGATGTGGTGGTGGATGTGGTGGTGGATGTGGTGGTGGATTTGATGGTGGATGTGATGGTGGATGTGGTGGTGATTGTGGATGTGGTGGTGGATGTGGTGGTGGATGCGGTGGTGGTGGTATTGGTGGATGGGGTGGTGGTTGTAGTGGATGTGGTGGTGAATGTAGTGGAGGTGGGTGTGGTGGTGGATGCAGTGGTGGTGGATGTGGTGGTGGCTGTGGCGGTGGATGTCATGGTGGATGTGGAGGTGATGGTGGATGTGTTGGTGGATGTGGTGGTGGTGGTGGTGGTGGATGTGATGGTGGATGTGGTGTTGATGGTGGATGTGGTGGTGGATGCGGTGGTGGTGGATGCGGTGGATGTGGTGATGGTGGATGCAGTGGTGGTGGTGGATGCGGTGTTGGTGGTGGATGCGGTGGTGGTGGTGGATGGGATGGTGGGGGTGGTGGTGGAGGTGGATGCGGTGGTGGTGGATGCGGTGGTGGTGGATGTGGTGGTGGTGGATGTGGTGGTGGTGGATGTGGTGGTGGTGGATGCAGTGGAAGTGGTGGATGTGGTGGTGGATGTGGTGGTGGATGAGGTGGATGTGGTGGTGGATGTGGTGGTGGTGGATGCAGTGGTGAAGTGGTGGTGGATGTGGTGGTGGTGGTGGATGTGGTGGTGATGGATGTGGTGGATGTGGTGGTTGTGGATGTGGTGGTGGTGGTGGATGCGTTGTGGATGAGGTGGTGGATGAGGTGGTGGATGAGGTGGTGGATGTGGTGGTGGATGTGGTGGTGGATGTGGTGGTGGTGGATGCGGTGGTGGTGGATGTGGTGGTGGTGGATGTGGTGGTGGTGGATGCAGTGGAAGTGGTGGATGTGGTGGTGGATGAGGTAGATGTGGTGGTGGTGGTGGATGTGGTGGATGTGGTGGTGGATGTGGCGGTGGATGTCATGGTGGATGTGGATGTGATGGTGGATGTGGTGGTGGATGTGGTGGTGGATGTGGTGGTGGATTTGATGGTGGATGTGATGGTGGATGTGCTGGTGATTGTGGATGTGGTGGTGGATGCGGTGGATGTGGTGGTGGTGGATGTGGCGGTGGTGGTGGATGCGGTGGTGGTGGTAGTGGTGGATGGGGTGGTGGTTGTAGTGGATGTGGTGGTGAATGTAGTGGAGGTGGGTGTGGTGGTGGATGCGGTGGTGGTGGATGTGGTGGTGGCTGTGGCGGTGGATGTCATGGTGGATGTGGAGGTGATGGTGGATGTGTTGGTGGATGTGGTGGTGGTGGTGGTGGATGTGATGGTGGATGTGGTGTTGATGGTGGATGTGGTAGTGGATGCGGTGGTGGTGGATGCGGTGGATGTGGTGATGGTGGATGCGGTGGTGGTGGTGGATGCGGTGGTGGTGGTGGATGGGATGGTGGTGGTGGAGGTGGATGCGGTGGTGGTGGATGTGGTGGTGGTGGATGTGGTGGATGTGGATGTGGTGGATGTGGTGGTGGATGTGGTGGTGGTGGGTGTGGTGGATTTGGTGGTGGATATGGTGGTGGATGTGGTGGTGATGGTGGATGCGGTGGTGGTGGATGCGGTGGTGGTGGATGCGGTGGATGTGGTGATGGTGGATACAGTGGTGGTGGTGGATGCGGCGTTCCAACCCGTCACACAGCTAGTATTTGTGGTTTAGAACAACAGACATGTGAACTTCGATTATTTCAAAAGCCAATTTCCAACATGAAAATATTACCTTGTCTGACACCGACTCTTCTCACTGTGGTAAGTGTAATGCCGATAGTTAAGCAGCGCGCAGGCTCCTGTGATTATTGTTGAGCACGTTTGGCCCACACCTTATCAATAAAATACACTGAGAGTGTCGTGGCTGACCAACTGCCCGACACAACAGTAAGGGCACATAGTTAACTGAATATCCTAAAGTGAATATGATTATCATCAGCGTAAATATGTTAGCCCAGATTGAAGCTATTGATCCTGTTTAAGACTGGTATAATGTAGGCATTTAAGAGAGTGGGGTTACATCATGGTACCCGCGGAGGCAGCACACACAGCCTTGTGGCACGAGAAACCAGGAGAAACACGAGAGACGGCCTGCGGCCGTCAAAGTGAAAGTACGGCCGGCTGAGGGCATTGCTGTGGGGAGGGGGGATGAGAAATGCGACACGGCGGGCAGGGGAGGGGGCGGAGCGGGAGAGCGGCATGAGGGTGTGAAGCAGCAGGGGAGGAGTGCTGTAAAGGGTTGGAGGTTTGCAGAATCCAGTGTAACTAGTAAACTAAGCACTGGAGTCTGACCGGTTGCTTTGAAAATAGTAAAATAAGTGCTGGAGACAGATTTCAGTGTAAGTGATAAGCTAAGTGTTGGAATGTGAACATTTTCCATAAGTGACGGAGGGCATTGCTGTGGGGAGGGGGGAGGAGAAATGCGACATGGCGGGCAGGGGAGGGTGCGGGCGGGGGTGTGGGAGGAGGGAGAGCGATGCGGCGTTCCAACCCGTCAATAAAATACACCGAGAGTGTTGTGGCTGACCAACTGCCCGACACAACAGTAAGGGCACATAGTTAACTGAATATCCTAAAGTGAATATGATTATCATCAGCGTAAATATGTTAGCCCAGATTGAAGCTGTTGATCATGTTTAAGACTGGTATAATGTAGGCATTTAAGAGAGTGGGGTTACATCATGGTGCCCGCGGAGGCAGCAAACACAGCCTGGTGACACGAGAGACAAGGAGAAACACGAGAGACGGCCTGCGGCCGTCAAAGTGAAAGTACGGCCGGCTGAGGGCATTGCTGTGGGGAGGGGTGATGAGAAATGCGACACGGTGGGCAGGGGAGGGGGCGGAGCGGGGAGAGCGGCATGAGGGTGTGAAGCAGCAGGGGAGGAGTGCTGCTGGCGATTGACTGGCGATTTGATGATGTGCATGCACATTTTAGGTCAATGCGCTTGCGCATTGACCTAAAAGCGCACGGGCACAGCATCAAATCGCCAGTCAATCGCCAGTCTAGGTAAAGCTTATTTAAGCCCCTATATATCTTCGCTCCCGCTCAATGCGCATGCGCATTGAGATAGGTCGCTCGACCTAATAATCTGAGTCAAAAGAGAATCAAGATAAGGAGAGTATTGAAAAGCAGATTGAAAGCTGTGAAAGCAGGAACAGGAATTCTGAAACTGAGAAGTTAGAAGTAATTCCTGAAGAAGAAGACAAATTACCGACTACCAGCTATAAAGATGATGTTCCTAACGGAGTGAAGCTGCCGAGTAAAGAAGATCCTAGACATAAATTTGAAATCTCTGAGACAGATTTGGATGAGAGTGATGAAGAGTCTGAAATAAGAAAATTCAGAAAAAGAGCTTGGAAAGCTGAGTGTAACGAAACTGAACCTAAGAAGAAATTCATAAGAAAAGGAGATAATTGGCCAAGAGAAAATCTAAAATTCTAATTGGTGAACAAGTCAAAGGTGCAGATTAATGAGATATCAAGTCAAAAAGGTTACTCTGATAAGAAAAGTCAAGCAGGAAAGAAAATAGAAGTGATTAGCAGTAGGGAAAAAAGACCATTAAGGCCAAACCAGAAGTACAAGACCCCTGAATGGACTTATATTATAATACCACCAGTAGTGGAAATCAGTAGTAGTAGTCAAGAGGATTTGGAAGAAACCAGTGACATTGATTAGAGTAGTTTTCTTTAGGTTGAGGTTTATTTTAGGCATAAGGCTGAAGAAATTGTGTTAGGTGACACAAGGTCGAAGAAATTGTGTTAGCTGGAAAAACACTTTGATGTAAGACGCAAAGTCGAAGAAAAGCTGTTAGAGGGTTACTAAAAAAAAAATTTAAAATGGGAGGTGTATATAAGTACTATTTAAAATTTTTGTTTTTGAATTTGATTTAAGTAAAAACTTAAAAAAAAAAAAAAAGATGCCTAATACTGACAATTCAAGGTGTGCTATTTTTAGAAGATGCTGTAAAATGTCTTCTATTTGTGTGATCCTAATAATCTTTGTTTGGTTAATTTTGGCAGTCATCTTTCCTTTTGGCGTAGATAAAGAGGATTACAAGGCTAACATGACAAGCAAAGCTGAATCTAAACAAGCTGTTCATGGTGTTGCAGGCAAAACTAATAGGGATATTGAGCACAAACCAGAGATCCACCAAGATAGATCTGTTGGTAATTGTTCTACTAATTCCTTTTCAAGACTCTTGTCAGAATATGTTAAAGTCATGGATGTGAAGGATTGCTATGTCTGTGTGAAGCTTCCTGCTGGATGTGGTGGATGTGGTGGTGGATGTGGCGGTGGATGTCATGGTGGATGTGGATGTGATGGTGGATGTGGATGTGATGGTGGATGTGGTGGTGGATGTGATGGTGGATGTGATGGTGGATGTGGTGGTGATGGTGGATGTGGTGGTGGATGTGGTGGTGGATGCAGTGGATGTGGTGGTGGTGGATGTGGTGGATGCGGCGGTGGTGGTGGATGCGGTGGTGGTGGTAGTGGTGGATGGGGTGGTGGTTGTAGTGGATGTGGTGCTGGATGTAGTGGTGGTGGGTGTGGTGGTGGTGGTGGATGTGGTGGTGGTGGATGCGGTGGTGGTGGAGGTGGTGGTGGCTGTGGCGGTGGATGTCATGGTGGATGTGGAGGTGATGGTGGATGTGGAGGTGATGGTGGATGTAGTGGTGGTGGTGGATGTGATGGTGGATCTGGTGTTGATGGTGGATGTGGTGGTGGATGCGGTGGTGGTGGATGCGGTGGTGGTTGTAGTGGTGGATGGGGTGTTGGTTGTAGTGGATGTGGTGGTGGATGTAGTGGTGGTGGGTGTGGTGGTGGTGGTGGATGTGGTGGTGGTGGTGGATGCGTTGGTGGATGAGGTGGTGGATTAGGTGGTGGATGAGGTGGTGGATGTGGTGGTGGTGGATGCGGTGGTGGATGTGGTGGATGTGGTGGTGGTGGATGCAGTGGAAGTGGTGGATGTGGTGGTGGATGTGGTGGTGGTGGTGGATGTGGTGGTGGTGGATGTGGTGGTGGCTGTGGCGGTGGATGTCATGGTGGATGTGGAGGTGATGGTGGATGTGTTGGTGGAAGTGGTGGTGGTGGATGTGATGGTGGATGTGGTGGTGGTGGTGGTGGATGTGATGGTAGATGTGGTGTTGATGGTGGATGTGGTGGTGGATGTGGTGGTGGTGGATGTGGTGGTGGTGGTAGTGGTGGATGGGGTGGTGGTTGTAGTGGATGTGGTGGTGGATATAGTGGTGGTGGGTGTGGTGGTGGATGTGGTGGTGGTGGTGGATGCGTTGGTGGATGAGGTGGTGGATGAGGTGGTGGATAAGGTGGTGGATGTGGTGGTGGTGGATGCGGTGGTGGATGTGGTGGATGTAGTGGTGGTGGATGCAGTGGAAGTGGTGGATGTGGTGGTGGATGCGGTGGATGTGGTGGTGGTGTTGGATGTGTTGGTGGTGGATGTGGTGGTTAAGTGGTGGTGGATGTGATGGTGGTGGTGGATGTGGTGGTGGTGGATGTGGTGGATGTGGTGGTGGATGTGGCGGTGAATGTCATGGTGGATGTGGATGTGATGATGGATGTGGATGTGATGGTGGACGTGGTGGTGGATGTGGTGGTGGATGTGGTGGTGGTGGTGGTGGATTTGATGGTGGATGTGGTGGTGATGGTGGATGTGGTGATGGATGTGGTGGTGGATGCGGTGGATGTGGTGGTGGTGGATGTGGTGGATGCGGCGGTGGTGGTGGATGTGGTGGTGGATGTAGTGGTGGTGGGTGCGGTGGTGGTGGTGGATGCGGTGGTGGTGGATGCGGTGGTGGTGGATGTGGTGGTGGCTGTGGTGGTGGATGTCATGGTGGATGTGGAAGTGATGGTGGATGTGGAGGCGATGGTGGATGTGGTGGTGGTGGTGGTGGTGGATGTGATGGTGGATGTGGTGTTGATGGTGGATGTGGTGGTGGATGCGGTGGTGGTGGATGCGGTGGTGGTGGTAGTGGTGGATGGGGTGGTGGTTGTAGTGGATGTGGTGGTGGATGTAGTGGTGGTGGGTGTGGTGGTGGTGGTGGATGCGGTGGTGGTGGTGGATGCGGTGGTGGTGGATGTGGTGGTGGATTTGATGGTGGATGTGATGGTGGATGGGGTGGTGATTGTGGATGTGGTGGTGGATATTTGGATGTGGTGGTGGTGGATGCGGCGGTGGTGGTGGATGCGGTGGTGGTGGTAGTGGTGGATGGGGTGGTGGTTGTAGTGGATGTGGTGGTGGATGTAGTGGAGGTGGGTGTGGTGGTGGATGCGGTGGCGGTAGATGCAGTGGTGGTGGATGTGGTGGTAGCTGTGGCGGTGGATGTCATGGTGGATGTGGAGGTGATGGTGGATGTGTTGGTGGATGTGGTGGTGGTGGTGGTGGTGGATGTGATGGTGGATGTGGTGTTGATGGTGGATGTGGTGGTGGATGCGGTGGTGGTGGTGGATACGGTGGTGGTGGTGGATGCGGTGGTGGTGGTGGATGGGGTGGTGGTGGTGGTGGTGGAGGTGGAGGTGGATGCGGTGGTGGTGGTGGATACGGTGGTGGATGCGGTGGTGGTGGTGGATGGGGTGGTGGTGGTGGTGGTGGAGGTGGAGGTGGATGCGGTGGTGGTGGATGTGGTGGTGGTGGATGTGGTGGATGTGGATGTGGTGGATGTGGTGGTGGATGTGGCGGTGGATGTCATGTTGGATGTGGAGGTGATGGTAGATGTGATGGTCGATGTGGTGGTGGTGGGTGTGGTGGATGTGGTGGTGATGGTGGATGCGGTGGTGGTGGATGCGGTGGATGTGGTGATGGTGGATGCGGTGGTGGTGGTGGATGCGGCGTTCCAGCCCGTCACACAGCTAGTACTTGTGGTTTAGAACAACAGACATGTGAACTTAGATTATTTCAAAAGCCAATTTCCAACATGAAAATATTACCTTGTCTGACACCGACTCTTCTCACTGTGGTAAGTGTAATGCCGATAGTTAAGCAGCGCGCAGGCTCCTGTGATTATTGTTGAGCATGTTTGGCCCACACCTTATCAATAAAATACACCGAGAGTGTCGTGGCTGACCAACTGCCCGACACAACAGTAAGGGCACATAGTTAACTGAATATCCTAAAGTGAATATGATTATCATCAGCGTAAATATGATAGCCCAGATTGAAGCTATTGATCATGTTTAAGACTGGTATAATGTAGGCATTTAAGAGAGTGGGGTTACATAATGTGCCTGCGGAGGCAGCACACACAGCCTTGTGACACGAGAAACCAGGAGAAACACGAGAGACGGCCTGCGGCCGTCAAAGTGAAAGTACGGCCGGCTGAGGGCATGGCTGAGGGGAGGGGGGATGAGAAATGCGACACGGCGGGCAGGGGAGGGGGCGGAGCGGGGAGAGCGGCATGAGGGTGTGAAGCAGCAGGGGAGGAGTGCTGTAAAGGGTTGGAGGTTTGCAGAATCCAGTGTAACTAGTAAACTAAGCACTGGAGTGTGACCGGTTGCTTTGAAAATAGTAAAATAAGTGCTGGAGACAGATTTCAGTGTAAGTGATAAGCTAAGTGTTGGAATGTGAACATTTTCCATAAAAGACGGAGGGAATTGCTGTGGGGAGGGGGGAGGAGAAATGCGACATGGCGGGCAGGGGAGGGGGCGGAGCGGGGGTGTGGGAGGAGGGAGAGCGATGCGGCGTTCCAACCCGTCAATAAAATACACAGAGAGTGTGGTGGCTGACCAACTGCCCGACACAACAGTAAGGGCACATAGTTAACTGAATATCCTAAAGTGAATATGATTATCATCAGCGTAAATATGTTAGCCCAGATTGAAGCTATTGATCATGTTTAAGACTGGTATAATGCAGGCATTTAAGAGAGTGGGGTTACATGATGGTGCCCGCGGAGGCAGCACACACAGCCTGGTGACACGAGAGACAAGGAGAAACACGAGAGACGGCCTGCGGCCGTCAAAGTGAAAGTACGGCCGGCTGAGGGCATTGCTGTGGGGAGGGGGGATGAGAAATGCGGTACGGCTGGCAGGGTAGGGGGCGGAGCGGGGAGAGCGGCATGAGGGTGTGAAGCAGCAGGGGAGGAGTGCTGCTGGCGATTGACTGGCGATTTGATGATGTGCACGCACATTTTAGGTCAATGCGCTTGCGCATTGACCTAAAAGCACACGGGCACAGCATCAAATCGCCAGTCAATCGCCAGTCTAGGTAAAGCTTATTTAAGCCCCTATATATCTTCGCTCCCGCTCAATGCGCATGCGCATTGAGATAGATCGCTCGACCTAATAATCTGAGTCAAAAGAGAATCAAGATCAGGAGAGTATTGAAAAGCAGATTGAAAGCTCTGAAAGCAGGAACAGGAATTCTGAAACTGGGAAGTTAGAAGTAATTCCTGAAGAAGAAGACAAATTACCGAGTATCAGCTATAAGGATGATGTTCCTAACGGAGTGAAGCTGCAGAGTAAAGAAGATCCTAGAAATCTCTGAGACAGATTCGGATAAGAGTGATGAAGAGTCTGAAATACGAAAATTCAGAAAAAGAGCTTGGAAAGCTGAGTGTAACGAAACTGAGCCTAAGAAGAAATTCATAAGAAAAGGAGATAATTGGCCAAGAGAAAATCTAAAATTCTAATTGGTGAACAAGTCAAAGGAGCAGATTAATGAGATATCAAGTCAAAAAGGTTACTCTGATAAGAAAAGTCAAGCAGGAAAGAAAATAGAAGTGATTAGCAGTAGGGGAAAAAGACCATTAAGGCCAAACCAGAAGTACAAGACCCCTGAATGGACTTATATTATAATACCACCAGTAGTGGAAATCAGTAGTAGTAGTCAGGAGGATTTGGAAGAAACCAGTGACATTGATTAGAGTAGTTTTCTTTAGGTTGAGGTTTATTTTTGGCATAAGGCTGAAGAAAGTTTGTTAGGTGACACTAGGTCGAAGAAATTGTGTTAGCTGGAAAAACACTTTGATGTAAGACGCAAGGTCGAAGAAAAGCTGTTAGAGGGTTACTAAAAAAAATTTAAAACTGGGAGGTGTATATAAGTACTATTTCAAATTTTAGTTTTTGAATTTGATTTAAGTAAAAACTTTAAAAAAAAAAAAAGATGCCTAATACTGACAATTCAAGGTGTGCTATTTTTAGAATATGCTGTAAAATGTCTTCTATTTGTGTGATCCTAATAATCTTGGTTTGGTTAATTTTGGCAGTCATCTTTCCTTTTGGCGTAGATAAAGAGGATTACAAGGCTAACATGACAAGCAAAGCTGAATCTAAACAAGCTGTTCGTGGTGTTGCAGGCAAAACTAATAGGGATATTGAGCACAAACCAGAGATCCGCCAAGATAGATCTGTTGGTAATTGTTCTACTAATTCCTTTTCAAGACTCTTGTCAGAATATGTTAAAGTCATGGATGTGAAGGATTGTTATGTCTGTGTGAAGCTTCCTGCTTCAGTTTCAGAGGGGGTTAAGTATAACATGCTTCCCCTTACTTATGGCATTACATGCAGTGTTATAGCTAGCTTGTTCTATCAAACATGTCGTCTGGAGTACTATTACTCGGACTATGATGAAATTTTTGCTAACCTGAAAGTTGTAAATAGCTTAAACAAAGTTAGACCTGCTAAACAGATGAGGGAATTCTTTTTAGTGACTAATGAACTGACCTATGAATATGCTTACAAGAACAATTTAATTTTCAAAATGAGAGATGAAGAAAGATCTTTCCTGAAGTTGGTTGAGGAGAGAAGGGCGATTTATAAGAGAAATGAGATGCTGAAACAAACTAAATCCAAATTTTGGCAGCTCGAGGATGAGAAGCTCAATGGTGGAAATAGTTATGCTGCTATTCACATAGATGATCCTGTTAGTGGAAAATTCTGTATTAGGAGAGACAACACATTATAAGACAATTATTTTGTCGGTGCAAGTCAATGCGAGGATACTTATCGTATCATAGGGGGATGGGGATTTAAAGGTGGCAAAGATCCAATTTTTCCTGGAATTTATTTTGTTTGTGGGAACAAAGCTTACTTTAGCCTCCCAGACCATTGGTATGGGACGTGCTACCTTGGATTGTTTTTTCCAAAAAATGTTCATGTGGACAGAAATGCAGAAGGTTCATTTGAAATTGGCAAACACCTGAACAGGTACATGAGAGAAAGTTTTTCAGAAATCATGAGTAACATATTTGGTGCAATAATTCCTATGGTGGGAATAACCCTGAATGCAATCAAAATCAGAAAGGTTTCCACAATTGTAGATAGATTGTCCACAGATACTGCAAGTGGTTTTCAATTAGTTAACACAGAACTTGTTGCCACAAGAAGCATGGTTATGCAGAACCGTCTTGCATTAGACAATCTGCTCGCGAAAGAAGGAGGAGTCTGTGGGATTTTACATGTCCAGCATTGCTGTACTTATATCCCAGACAGAATATAGAGATGCTTATCAAAAATATCACTGAATTTCACTCAGAAATAGAGCCCATGAAAAGTGACAATTTTTCAGAACGTCTGAGCAAAAGGTTTGAGGCAATTGGAAAATGGTTTAGAGAAATTGGCAGTTCAATCATTGGCAAAGTACTTTATCCTGTAATAATTATAGTTATAGTGACTCTTTTGTTAAAAATGAGTTGCATGATTCACAAGAGAAAGAAGCATGTGAGGGAAAAGAGAAGGGTTTACAAACTCAGAAAGGCACAGGAGAAGGAGATAGAAATGGAAGAATTTCGGAAAGCACAATATGAGAGTTGCAGACAAACTGCTGAGACAGGAGTTTAGAATTACTAACACAGAGAGTGTTCGAAATATGTTGTCTTCAAAAGTTAACATTTTGGTAAAAAAATTTGGGTATTGTTTGGTGATTTTAAAATCACCAGATGAGGGAGTTGATGAAGCGAGTTTTTGAAATAAAATGTGTTTTGACTCGCTAAGTTATACTTCCATAATGAATTAATAATATTAATGAGTTTATGCATGGTTTGTATTAATTCAACCTAGTTTAATATGCATTTACACGAACATATGGGAATTAACATTATGTGCTCTTTGTTGCATTTGCGAGTACGTTGAAATAATAAACTAACTTTGTCTATTTGTTTTGTCAACATTAATTGCGGCTGTTTAAATAATGGCATGTGCTTATTTTAAATGTGCTTTCGTCTATCTCGTGTCTTTTATGTGGCAAAGGCTCGTGGAGAATCCTGAGGCCCATGTGAAGAAGGTTTCTATAACCGCTGCTTAATCGTGCTTAAAGCTAGATATTATAAACTAATGGGTTAACATTAGTAAAAGGGGTGGGTAACAGAACGACTTTCATTACTCAAATTAATTAATGGTTTGTGTTTCCTTGCATACTAGTTCTTTGAAAAAAAGGCCTGAGGCCTAGCTTTTAAATGGGTGTTTGGAATTCTGTCGTGATGAGCCGAGCACAGCAAAGAATGAAAAAAAAAGTCTGTCACGTTCATAATCATCAGTAAACAAAATATGAGGAACTGTGCAGGATGTGCTCCGTGCTGTATAATTTTCCAAGGACAGGATGCGGCAGAAAAGCCAAGCTGAGGAAGCAGCGAACTGTTATTTAATAAGTTGTTGCAAAAGACCTCGTAAGCTAATGTCGCTTGTGGACAATAGGCAAAGACGTTATAGAAAGGCACGATTTTGGAATGAAAAAGTAATGATCTCATGTCGACTAACGGCTGTCAGCCAATCAAATCACTGGATGTCTTTTAAAAAGTATTCTTTTAGTTAGTTTTAGATAGAGAAAAGGTATAAAACTTGGCCCCGTGGGAGGAGCATTGCTGGCTCGTTCCTGAATCCTGAAGGGCGTGAGATGCTGACGGACTTTTGACTCACGTGAGGGAGAATAAACTAATGTCTTTCCTTTTAGATTCTAATAAGTTTTGTCAGGGGAAATAGGGTTTAGGAAATGAGATTCTTTCTGCTTAAATAAGATTCTTTCTGCTTAAATACTTTTCATGCTGATTCATTTTGAACTGACAGTCTAATGTGCCTTTACTTAATAAAATGATGCTTATTAAATGCTTATAAAAGATTTATTAATTAAAAATGCTCTTTATTTGATAATAAAGTTAATAAAATAGATTTTGAAATGACAAGCTAGTCGTGATTATTTTGAGTCTAGTTACCATCAGTTAATCCATTCCCTAGGTGACTTAATTAAATGTTTCCATTTAAATAAACATGATAATGATAAACTGCAGTTGTATATAAATGTAAATAGTTTTGTGAATAGTTTTGATTAATTAGGTCACATGATTCAGTTGGCCAATTCTTGTCTCAGTCTTTTATGGGCCGTGTGAAGAGTTTATGTTTAATGGTGAGTATCATGGTGTAGGTTAGTGCTTTTGAGACAAAATTTCTTTAGGCCCGCTGGATCACCGCTGCTTTGTGTGGTGATTGGAGCGGCTCTGCCAAGTCATCGTCATCAAACAGGCCGATATCAGTATCCCATGTAGCTCTTAAGGATTCTAAATTTGTAGGACTATTAGTGACTAGAGTTTGGTAAATTTGGGACATTTTATGATCCTCTAGATCCCCCATCACCGGTTTGCCCTCTAATGGGCTAAATTCTGGTATAGTAGTCAGGTCTTTGATATATGGGTGAAGGGCATGTTGCAGTTGTAGGAATGTACAGAATTGCTTGTGGGGCATGGAGAAGTCCTTACGGAGGCCCTCGGAAAATTTTACAACCGTTCCCCTCATGACATCTCCAAGGGTAGAGATTCCAATTCAGTCCCAATTTCTGAATCCCTGGAGGTCAGCGATTTGGGGAAGCAGACGATTCTGCCAAAGCAGAATGGCTTGTTTTAGGCGGCTCCACCAGCCGATCCTACGGAGGGCCTGTCTCCAAGTAATAATCAGCACCCTCGTCGCCGGGTGATATTTAGGGTCAGTCTTACTATATAAGAATGAATGTTCAGAGGGCTCTCCCACTATCCACTGTTCAAGCCTGTATGCCAGATCCTCTTTGGACCCATACCACCATTCATTCAGTATCTGCAGGTGTGCAGCGGCGGGGTAGGACTGTATGTTTGCTGCAGAGATGGAATGTGTACAAGTACAAAGGGCCAGCCTGGCCGTATACCCCACCCCCACAGGAAGTGTCCCAGCATTGCGTTGACTTGACGGAACCAGGTCAAGGAGACCAGGTAAGGGTAAGATTGTAATTGATACAACAGTTTGGGCAGTGAGACCATCTTAAAGATAGCCGATCTTCCATACAGTGACAGAGGGAGTGTCAACCAGTTTTTAACCTCCGTCTTCACATTTTCCGTTGTTGCAACGAGGTTGCGTTCCCAGGAAATGGTTTGATTATCTGATACATAAACTCCCAGATACGTGAAACCATATGCAACTGTTCTAAGTTCATCCGCCCACCGACTGTACCCCATCGATCCGCTCATCGGCCACAGCAATGATTTAGATATATTCACATGTAAGCCCGAAGTTTACCTAAAGACATGCATGATCTGTAGTGTACTGGGGCCAGATCTTTGAGGATCAGTCATGAAAAACAGGATGTCGTCTGCAAACAATGCAATACGGTCAGAAATCTCGGGGGTCCACTCAAAGTCCTGGTAGAGTGCATCCCTTCTCACCCAAACCTCAAGGGGCTCAATGGTCAGAGCAAAGGGCAAGGGGGAAAAGGGGCACCCCTGTTAAGTTCCTCGCTGAATCGGGAATCGGGCCGATGTCTCCCCTGCCACCCGGATTGAGACCGTATGGGCTGTGTATAGCAATCTAAAAAATCCATACTAATATAATAAAGGGAGAGCCCAAACCTTTGAGGCAGGTAATCTCAGGAACCACAGCATCAATCACAACACCAAATACAGCGTTGGAAAGGGCAGTTGAAGCAGAAGGACATAGGCTATGCAGACGCTAACCATATACATTTAAAAGGTAAAAGAACTGTGCCAGCAAAGTAGTCCCTTGTGGGCATGTCTGCTTTGTGCTGTGGGCGTGTGCTGGGGGCGTGGCAAACGCTGGGGGCGTGTAGTACGTTCCGCCCTTCATGCCATGTATCATATCGTGTGCCAATCCCGCCCTGCTCCCTTTAAATACCCCTGCACCCCATAATCATAACCCACCCTTACTCCTTAAAATACCCCAACACTCTTAAGCACTAACCCATCTTAACCCTATAAATATACCCTGTACCCCAAAACCCAAACCTATAACTAAACCCCAAAAATAACCCTGTACCCAAAAACCCAAACCTAGCCCTGGACCCTATAAATACCCCTGTACCTCAAAATCCAAACCTACCCCTGAACACTAAAATACCCCTGTACCCCAAAATCCAAACCTAGCCCTGAACCCTTAAAATACCCCTGTACCACAAAACCCAAACCTACCCCTGAACCCTAAAAATACCCCTGTTCCCCAAAACCCAAACCTAGCCCTGAACCTTAAAAATAACGCTGTACCCCAAAACCCAAACCTACCCCTGAACCCTAAAATACCCCTGTACCCCAAAACCTAAACCTAGCCCTGAACCCTAAAATTACCTGGGTACCCCAAACCCAAACTTAGCCCTGATCCCTTAAAATACCCCTATACCCCCAAATCCAAACCTACCCCTGAACCCTAAAAATACCCCTATACCCCAAAACTCAAACCTAGCCCTGAACCCTAAAAATACCCCTGTACCCCAAAACCCATACCGATCCCTAAACCCTAAAACTACACCTGTACCCCATAACCCAAAACTATATCTGAACCCTTAAAATACCCAAACACCCCAAAACATATACCTCAGTACCCCAAAACATATACCCCTATACCCATACTTACCTTATCCAAACATTAAAAACATACATGCTTTTACCAATCATGCATTTACAACGAATTTCGTTGTAAATGTATGTGTGGTAAAAGCATATAAAATGTAATGCCATGCGTTATAATGGCATTGCGGAGTCATGGTACTTTCGTAATGAAAGTATACGGAATGATGGTATGCGGAAAGAAAGTTACGGAATAATGGGTGTTTACCCTCCCCCGGTAGGTACATTGGAGGCACGGCGGCCCACATCTCCAGCAACATACTCATATTTTTTCACCACCCATTTGAAAAATGCACAGGTCTCTCTCATTGATGGCCAGCACCGACATACACTTTTAGACACACCTCCCGCCACAAGTTCTAGAATTGCGAACTTTAGAGATGGGGAGCTACGTTTGAATCTCGGCATCAGCTCAATATCCTGTGATTCCAGGCAAATCGCTTTGTCTCCCCGTGCCTACCACAAATGAATGTGTTCTTCTGTAATGTAAATTGTGCTCATGCCATGTTGTCGAGTTTGCGCTTTATAATATTGCAAGAAAAAATAAAGTAGGGAAACTCCAGTTCACACACTACTGAACGCGCACTCTTACGTGCATCATCAGTGCACTGTGAATCGGAGCGTTTCACAGGCCTGTCACAGATAAGAAATGCTATCAAAACGAAATCCTACAAAACAATATACTACCGGCCGGCAGCAATTCATACCCGGACAACGTCGGGACGGGCCGCTAGTGTTATATATCTAGGCCCCATGTTTAAATGTTGCAGTAACATGAACATGTAGGTCCAGCTGACCGAATCGATTGCCGTGTCCATATCCACTAGTAGTAAAGCTGCAGGTCTTTCTAGTCTATCAACTGCGGCTATTGCATTATAAGCTCTTCTTATAGTATGTCGAGTTGGTCGCTATGGCATGAAGCCGACCTAGTCTGGATGGATCAAGGCTGGGAGTTGTGGGATCAGCCTATCCGCCAATATCTTAACGAAAATCTTGGCTTCCATATTTAGTAAAGATATGGACTGATAGGATGCACATAATTCAGGTGGGCGACCCGATTTTGGAAAGACCACTATCTCCACATGTCTCCAGTCCAGAGGCAGACATTTGCCTGTAAGGGCCCCATTTAAGGTTGCGAGGTACCGTTCGTTATATGCATTTTGAAGAATTCACTAGGAAATCCTTTGGGTCCTGGTGATCTGCCGGAAGCTATCCCTGTGTCCGCTGAAGTTATTTTCCCCCAGTATAATGGGGCTATCTAATGCTTCACGCACAGCAGCTGTCAGCAGCCAGGGTGGTATATCCCTAAAGAAGTTTTCAATCTGGGATTCCGAGAGGACTTTGTGTTTAGTGTAAAGTGCATGATAGAACTCAGCAAAAGCCCTGGCAACATGTGAGGGATCAGTGATCATCTCGCCGGTGCCTGATTTAATTATGGGTATTTGTGTCAGGGAAGATTGGCACAATCTATGTAGCATTTTCCCTAACATATTCCCCCATTGGTAGATCCGCCTTTGTGTGGCCTGCCATATATGTTTGGTATCATCTAATTGGATGCTTCGATACCTTCTCTGCAAGATTCCTAGTTGGCGGCGAGCACCACCACTGTCTCACTCTTGTGCTGACAGCTCAGCACAAGAGTGTCTTGTGCTGTCAAACCCTCGGATGGTTGGTTTCATGGCCTCCCACAGTGTAGTAGCAGATCCCACTGTCCCTTCATTCATAGCAAAATATTCCACCAGGGCATTATGCAGGCCTGTTTTATAACTCGGGTTATGTAGATGCCATGGCGATAGCTGCCAGCGAAATGATGCCTGTCTTAGACCTATCTCTATCTGTAGTTAGACTGGGGAGTGAGTAGATAGACCTCTAGGTAAAATATCCACCCCTTTCAGTTGACATGTGTGTGCTCTGGTGATGAAGATGTAATCTAGTCTGCAAAATGACCCATGGAGCGCCGAAGAGTATGTGAAACCAACATATGCTGGGTGCAGGGTCCTCCATGTGTCAGACCATCCCAAGGCCTCTACTAGTGGTCCCAGGCGCGATTCCCTCTGCATGTGTTGTACAGCTGTGGGGCGGCATCTATCCTGATCAGGGTGAATAAAATCGTTCCAGTCTCCCCAATTAGTGCTAGGGAATCGGGCAAAGATCCCCAGATATCAGCGACGCGCTCTGTGAATGCATAGCTAGGGGGGGAGGAACACACACACTACCTAATATCATAGGTTCCCCCAGGATCATGCCCTGGATAAATAAGTATCTGCCCAACCTATCAGCCCATGTAAATATATGGGTAAATGCAAGTCTGCTGTGGATTAGAATAGCCACTCCAATAGAACCTCTTTCAAAACCTGCGTGGAAGACCTGTATGCAGCCAAATCGGGCCAAGCAAGTGTTTCTTGCAGCAGCAAGACGTCAACCCCCAGGTGTTTTGCATGTCTCAGTACAGCCCCTCCATTTGATCTTGTTGAGAAGACCCCTGACATTCTAGGTGACCACCTTAATTTCCCTTGTTGGATTTGTTCTATTTAGGTGCATTGTCATGTTACGCTGCAAAGCAGTTGACTCGCTGTGGGATACATATACCAAGAAAATATAGCACAGTACTTGCATTTTCGGAAATATCTGTATCTAGAAACCTGAATAACTGGACCTTCCTCCCTCCTCCCTCTCCCACCCAAACCCACCCCAATACCTCAAAGAATGATGAAGTATCTGTCACAGCTTGTAAGCATATCCTCTCGACTCTGGAATGACCTTCCCCTGAATATTAGACAAATCAAATATTTGCTCACATTTAGAAAAAGCCTAAAGACAAGGCTCCTCCCCAAGAACTAGCATTATGAGCATACCGTGTCGTTAATAGACTATCTTCCTGCACAATGTCATCTGGGCAAGTCACAGCGTCAGGATACCCATATGGTGGCAGTTTTGCGCTATATACATTTAATAAATAAATAAATACATAAAATAAAATAAATAAATAAATATCCCACCCCAACAGGGGGTAACGATTGAAACAACTCAGTAGTTCCTTTGAGATCCCATCTGTAACTGGTGTCCTTGGGATCTAACTCAGCAGTTCGAATAAGGGAGCCCTTAAAGATGCTGGTGAGCTGAGACCTTTCATACCATATCCTGCCCTTGCCCGCTCCATAACGTGACTTGCCAGTATCAAATGGCATGAGTGTCAGTTGTCTGGCTTCTCTGCCTGCTTGTCTCCCAGAGACCGGGAAGGCCAGGATGATCTCAATCGGTGCCTTTGTTTGTCTTTTTTGTTATTGTCCTGATGAAGGCGCGGGACCCCAGACGATGAATCTGAATCCCGAGGTGGTGGCGTATGGGGTTTGACTGGTCGGTGTTCCTCTGCCCACTGGAAAACCTCCTAAGGGGTATCAGAGAACAGTGTGTTGTCTTTGTAGCTGACTCGGACACGGGCCGTTAAGAGGAGTATATGTGGAATTTGTAACTCCCGCAGGCGTGACTTCACAGCCGTAAAGATTGCCTCTGCTGCTGTACCTGCTTGGTATAGTAGGAAATATCATTTTTGGTTGAGATGCAAAGGTAAGAGACTTCTGCACCCAGGTCTGTCTCAAAATGGTTTCATTTTCGTGATACTTTAGGATTCGTGCAATCACTATCTGAAGACAGCCTCCTGGCGGAGGCCTCACAGAGAGGGCTCAGTGGGCTTGTTCCAGTATAAAGCAAGGTGACAGATTCCCATCTGGAGTCCTGGATTTGAGCCACTGGTCCAGTAATGCACATGTCAGTGCCTTTGAAGCCCACTGGAAATCCCATGAAGCGTAAATTGTTGCAGTGAGCCCAAACTACTGCGTCCTCAACACGTGTGGCAAGTCCCTGTGTAAGCATCTTGAGGGTGGTGACCTTTCCTTTCAGTGAAGTGATTGCATCTTTTGCCCCCGAGATGCTGGACTCTGCCTGAGTTACGCGTTCCACAGCATTGCGCAGTTCTTGCCGCAATAACATGACGTTGGCTCTGACCGCGCCTATTTTGGCGTCGAGCATGTCTTGTGATTAGGCAATCACAATCAGGATTGCAGTGGTGTCCGGTGTTGTAGCCAATGTATCATTAGTAGTAGTACGACTGGTGCTGCTTCCAGTATATTTGTCCAGTGTACTCTGCTTTGTAGCTGGCCTGGCTGATTGTCCTTTAGACACAATGGCCGTGTGGCTGTGGGAACCACTATTGAAACAAAGATGGGGGGTTATTATCTTGTGCCTGTATGTGCCAGGGTCTTATAGTTCGGGTGTTACCAATTCTGCAGGATGCCCTACGGGCTAGCGTCGGCATTGGCAGTCTTCCAAAAGCTGATGCACCGTCTCTTCAAGGACTTGGAAGGGGTCCAATACTTCCAAGACGACATTCTGGTCATGGGAGCTGACCAACGAGACCACAACGCCAAGTTGGCCAAGGTACTGAGGGCGCTAGAAGACAAGGGACTGACTGCTGAGTGGGAGAAATGCCACCTAAGCATGGCATCCGTCACCTACCTAGGGCTCGAAATAGATGAACGAGGGATCACACCGAAGAAGGAGAACGTAAGAGCAATATGTGATGCCCCACCGCCCGCCAGCAAGGAGGAGGTCAGGTCCTTCCTTGGCATGGTAGAGTATTATAGCAAATTTATACAGCATTTTGCTTCCAAAACCCACCACATGCGGATGTTGACAAGAGAAAAAAGGGCGTTCGCATGGACGAAAGAAACTCTGAGGGAGTTCAAAGGCATCAAGGAAGATATGACCCACGCCATACCCCTCCGAGGGTACAATCTACAGGGGCGGACAGTAGTAACAACAGACGCCAGTGACAAAGGACTTGGTGCGGTCCTTATGGAAGACAGAGGCGGAGGAGTGATGGAAACCCTCAGTTTTGCGTCTAGGGCCTTGACAGACACTGAGAAGAAGTTCAGTGTTATCGAAAAAGAGATGTTGGCGGTGGTTTGGGCCTTTGGAAGATTTCGCCAGTTCCTATGGGGCACAAGGTTCCAGCTAAGAACAGACCACAAGCCATTGGTGCGGGTCCTCACGTCCAGCGGGCACGCGAGTGCCACCCCGAGAATAGCGAAAATGACTCTAAAACTACTGGAGTATCGTTATGACGTGGAGTACATCCCGGGCAGTAGAAACAAAGTCGCTGACTATTTGAGCAGGGCAGCAGCCATGGAGTCAGCAGAAGAAGAGAAGGAAGAAGGGGACGAAATGGTGGCATTGATGGAGGACCCAGATAAAGTAATAAGCAACCAAGAATGAAAGGAGGCATATCAAGCAGACAAGAAGCTCCGAGAAGTGAAAGGGTACATCACCGGGGGATGGCCAGAAAAGAGACATCTTAACGGAGAGACGAGAAAGTACTTTGAAGTGAGAGAGGAGCTCTCACTGGGCGACAAGGGAATTTTTATGTACCGAGGGGACAAAGTAGTACCCCCGGAAGGACTCGTCCCCAGACTTCTAGCCATACTACATGAAGGCCATTTAGGAATTGGGAAGACCAAACTGAGAGCCAAACAGGGTTACTGGTGGCCAGTCATGTACACACAAACCAAACGACATGTGAGGGAATGTAACCAATGCCAACAAGCTGATAAGACCATAACACCATTGAGGCCGTCCATAAGAAAATTCAACACACCGAGGAATCCATGGGAAGATCTCTCCATCGACATTTTGGGACCCATCCTGGACAATCAAGGGACACCGAAATACATATGCGTCCTAGTGGACAAATACTCGAAGTGGCCCGAGGTACACGTCAATGAAGAGATGAACAAGGACACCACACTAAAGTTCCTCACCACCATCTTCCTCCGAGAAGGAATCCCCAAAAGTGTGTTAAGCAACAATGGCCCGCAATTCACTTCAGACAAATGGCTAAAATACATGGACAGAAATGGAATCCACTCCAAACACACGTCCATGTATCATCCTGCAGGAAATGGACAAGTAGAACGGTTCAACAGAGTTCTAATGGGCTCCATCCAAGCAGTTATCATGATGGGGAAGGACTGGGAAAAGGAAATGCTACATATGATATGGGCGTATCGCATCACCCCCACAGGAACAGGGTACAGTCCCTTCCAAATTCTTAGAGGTAGAGACCCATTTACGAAGGACAATTTGGCGTGGAAAGACAAGACGGTGATCAGCAAGTGGTCTCCGGCTGTGGTGCAAGCTAATTTAGAAAGAGCCCAGAGAATATATTTGGAGCAATACAACAAGAGAAGGAATGTAAAAGACACGCAGTTGGAGGAAGGAGAATGGGTGAGAGTCAAACTGGCTACTCTCCAACGCAAAGGGGACAGTAAGTACAGCAGGCCTCTCCAAGTCAAAGAAGTATTTGGCAGAGCAGCACGGTTGAGTGAAAGGAATGTGTGGTCTCAGGACTGCATGGCTCGATGCAACAAGATAGTGCAATGGCCCCCGGAGGGGCGGGAAAATGAAGGGACAGATCAGAGCACATCAGAGAATGAAACAAGCAATCATGAAGGAGAGTTAGAAAGCATGGAACCAGGATTGGAGCAAGAAGGTGGAGAAAACCCAGGTGCAAACATGACAAGGCGAGAAGGGAGAGAGCCAGTGGACGGAGAGAGAACGTATGCCCTCAAAGGTAAAGAGGCAGAGTCCCCGGCCAAGGAGGAGAAGGAGGCAACATCTACTCCGGTAAGGTGCACCAGAGGTGGGCGATTGGTGGTGAGACCCTCCAGGTTCCGGGACTATGATATGAGTGATGGACGCTGAAGCCTCCATAGACTAAGTTACTTGGTTGGAATAAAAAGGTGAGATATGTAGTGTTGCCACTCTAGTGTTCACGCTACGTAACGACGTAGCGAGAGCAGCGGCCATTTTGTATGCGCGCGTCCTGCAGCGCAATGAGTCGGGCGCCAGAGCGGTGCACAGGCAGCACGCTCAGCGCTCTGTGTGCCCTGTTAAGTTATATATTAAATAACGTATTTACCCTCACCATAGTGCCTGTCCTTATTTCAATGACTAGAAATAGGACAACCCAATAGTCCCCTAGGAACTGGGTAACTTAAATTAAATAGAAGAAGGTTCCTTGAGGAATTGTTTACAGTATCTCAATAATTTCTAATAAGTCTTATACAAGAACTTTACTTAAGAAGAGAACAAAAGAAGCATGGTATCTTTCAAAATCTTTATATTATTTAGACAACGATCCCTTTGTGTTTTTACACATGATTCTCAAAAATTCAAAATATAGGCAACACAAATAACACTACAATTTCCTAAATATTTTCTGTAGTGTAGTACACCGTTGGTACAATATGCAATATACAAATATATACATAGAGTGCTCCTATACATGTAGTCAGCTAATCCATCTATACATTATATACAAATCCTTGTTTGGATAGGTATAAACCAAACGGTGTATGACGCACATACACCGTTTGGTTTATACCTATCCAAACAAGGATTTGTATATAATGTATAGATGGATTAGCTGACTACATGTATAGGAGCACTCTATGTATATATTTGTATATTGCATATTGTACCAACGGTGTACTACACTACAGAAAATATTTAGGAAATTGTAGTGTTATTTGTGTTGCCTATATTTTGAATTTTTGAGAATCATGTGTAAAAACACAAAGGGATCGTTGTCTAAATAATATAAAGATTTTGAAAGATACCATGCTTCTTTTGTTCTCTTCTTAAGTAAAGTTCTTGTATAAGACTTATTAGAAATTATTGAGACCTTGTCCTTATTTCAAGCAACAACTTTACACTGTCTGGGTTCGGGAGGCAGACCTGGGTCCAAGTCCCCTGAGGCGCCGCTCGGGTCTGCACACACGGTCTTTCCCGGCTCCACTGTATCTCCTAGGCCTCGCTGCCTCAGATCACCTGATCCAGTTTCTTCGCCTTCGTTCGGGCGCTTGCAGTGCAGAGACCATCAGGATGTATTCCGGGGCCCTGAGAAGCTTCTTGATGAGCCATGAGGGGTGAGTAATCGCTGCTTACCGGCAGGATTATGGAGGATATTAATTGGTCTTCCAGAGCTAGGCTAAGGGGCGTCCGCCATGTTGGACCGCTTGGCCACTCCCTGTGGTGGCCTGTTTTTAGTGGTGCAGAGTGCGTGCCTTAGGGCCTTTGGGTTTCTGTATAACTTAAATGAGCCACATGCAGGGCTCGTGTCGGCCTACCTGGAGATGATGTGGCATTTAAAATGCCCATGCGGGCTTTCTTCACGTCACAGCAGTGCTTTTCCCGGCTGCCACACGTACTGTGATACACCATGCAGGAAGTAGCAATAAAGTGTTTCTCAGCAACAGACCTACGTGTCTGGGAATTGTCAAATACTGGGACAATGAAGTGTCATGTTACCGAGATCACTGCTGGGAAGCAAACGTCTAGACCGCGTATTAGTGTAAAGTCTGCCCACTGCGGAACCAGGAAGGGATTTGCAATGTGCGTCAGGAGTGTATTCCTGAAGTTCTGCAATCTTCATTTTATTTTGTAGTGGAGATAATGCATGGGAAACAAGTCAAGCGGTTCGACTCAACTGTGAACTAACTCATGGTGGGGTGTAAATGAGAGAGTGGAAGTGAGAAGAAAAAGGGAACGTTAACAGATCTGTATATTATTGTACAGTGTGGTACAATGCTGCCACAGGGATTGGTTGTACAAAAGGTTGAACATTTGTCGGGTGAGAAATTGCTCACCGAAGAGAACTTCGAATAATTTTGCGATTCTTAATACTTCAAATAATTTTGGATTCTGCTGCCATCTTATTGATGCTACATATGATGTATTATTATATTGTTTCGAGAGTGTTTGATTTCTTGCCGTTACATGCTTTAGCAGAGGGTATAGAATGGGCTAAATTTGGGTCCCATGAGTTAGAGCCTCTGTCTGGTATGGTGTGTTGCAGAGCTTGTTTGAATGTTTGTAGGGTCTTGTACTCTAACATTGGGTTGAGTGTCTTGCTATGCTTTTCCCCGTAGGCTTCACAATTGTGTACGTGTGGTATACTGGTGTATTTTGTACAGAGTTGTAGGGTGGTTATTGCCCTAGTACAGTGTTGTAGGGTGGTGAGTGTCCCAGTACAGAGTTGTAGGGTGGTGAGTACCCTAGTACAGAGTTGTAGGGTGGTGAGTACCCTAGTACAGAGTTGTAGGATTGTGAGTACCCTAGAACAGTGTTGTAGGATGGGTTAGGACCCTAGTGCAGAGTTGTAGAGTTGTGAGTAGCCTAGAACAGAGTTGTAGGGTGGTGAGTACCCTAGTACAGAATTGCAGGGTTGAGAATACCCTAGTACAGAGTTGTAAGGTTGTGAGTACCCTAAAACATAGTTATAGGGTGGTAAGTACCCTACTACAGAGTTGTAGGGTTGTGAGTACCATAGTACAGAGTTGTAGGCCGGTGAGTACCCCTTCACAGAGTTGTAGGGTGGTTAGTTCCCTAGTGCAGGGTTGTGAGTACCCTACTTCTTGGTTGGGTGTACGTCAGTGCTGAGTGGGTCTACCTGAGTGTTGAGTTGCAGGTGTGCATATTTGATAACTGTGTGTTTGCCTGAGATTCTTGTTTGGTCAGAGATACAAGGTGTGTTTTCTGTGTTGCGTCTTGTCCCCTTGGGTCTTGGTATGTTTACATATGTATGTTCCCCAAGGAAGGGTGATGGGGTAGATCTTAATGTATTTAAATGATTCAGGAAGTGTTGATTGCTTTGGGAGTTTTTGGATGATTCAGGAATATTCTGTCAAATATTTTCAGTGATTTTAATGCATGTATACTTTGGGAATGTTCCATCAACCATTTGTGAATTTAATGTATTTAATGATTTGGCAATGTACCTTTATGTTCTATTTTCTTTCTTTTGGGTAACATGCACGTTTCTGTTCTTTGCATGATTTCTGTTTATAGTTTCTCTAAAGAAAGGACATATGTTGTGACTTAACTGTTGCCATTCCTTTTCCTTAAATACATCATCCCTACTGCTCAGCCAGAACGAGTGCTGGAGTACTTGGTGATTAATGGAATGCTGAATGCTTGGGGATGTCACAGAATGGATGGGTGCCTGAAGATGTGCTGAGTGTGAGTTGGAGTGTGCAGGGTGAGTAGCTGGAACGCTGCTCCTAATGGGGCTATCTGTTATCTTCTACCTACTTACCTGGAACTTAGCTTGTAATTAAGCTTAAATACACCATCTATAGTATACACACCTCGGCTGATGGACATTGTATCACAACAGATGGTTGTGCCACATGGCATGTATATGTCCTGAGGAGGCCCACGAAAACATGGGAGTGGGTTGAATTGTCGACACTGTAATAGGGATTGTCCAATGGACTTAAAACAGTAAGCAGAATACATACTGAAATGTGGATCTACATACATTTTTATGCATCATTTTAAATATTTCATATTACTGCTATGAGCACTGCCTTGTCGTCTAAAAAGTTGTATTTGATGTAAAAAAAGATTAGTGAATAAACACACAAAGTCACTGATGATGTTGAGAGAGAGATACATTTTTTAGGATACCTTCATGGCGGTATGTCGAAGGACCCACAGAACCATTGAATTGTATGTATCCTAATTGGTGGGCATCATCAGAAAGGGATAAGCTTGATGTTGTAGGGCCATGCAACCAAGAATCCAAGCACCAGGTTAGGCGCTGTATGCTGCAGCCAGTCATGATGAGGTTCAGGAGTTTTGGGCTCCAGGTGTCCCTAACAAAACTCCCCATTGCTTAGAGAATGTGCCTCAGTAACTTCCTTGGAAAAGAAGTCTATGGGGCATATTTGCTTCTGAAACACAGGGCTGACCCGTATTTACAAGGATACAGAGAACCCCTGTGTTTCCCCCTACAATGCAGCTAATTTAACTGCCTAACGCCAATGCAAACACGCTTGCACCATAGTGCAAGGTTGCCTGCGTTTTAGGGGAAGGTTGTTTATGTGCAGTAAGGTGTACCTTCCTGCACATAAACAATCTGAAATGGCGTTTTGCAACTTCTATGTGTGATGCTTAATGCAATACACAAAGCAGTTGCAAAACATCATTTTTCTAATGATTGTTTATGTGCAGGAAGGGACAGCTTAATGCACATTAACAATCAATAGCCTTTTACTGTTTCTATGTGTGCTGCATAATGCAGCACACATGGAAACAGCAAAAATGAGGAGTAATTAAACATTTTTCCTTGTTGCGCCAGGAAAAGACAAGGTTTTGCCTGGTCTTAATGTTGACGCCACCTTATGTTTACACCACCCTTGTAAATATGGGGCAGCGTCAAAATCAATAGGTGTTGCGGTGGGAGGCCCACCACAACACCCATTGCCTGCCACTTTCACGCTAAGTATAGCATTGAAGGGGGCCTTATTTACAAGGCAGCGTTAAGCATTTGATAGGTCAATCATGAGGTACTTCTGGCCAGGCTCGCTGGAGCGGGTTGGGAGGGTTGGCACCGGAGTGGTTTCACTCTCACCTCTTGGATAGGGAACAGGCGGTTGCTCTTCCCCCGTATCAATCACAGTTCATGAATGTCCAGCATGGTGTGCCACAGGGGTCTGCTATCAGCCCTATTTTATTCAACATCTATATGAGGCCTCTGGTTGCTGTCATCAAATCACATAATATCAGTCTTGTGAATTACGCTGATGACACCCAACTGATTCTGTCTCTTGAAGGCCACCATGTACTCTTATTGGATATATTTCATAACTGTTTGCAAGACATAGCTTTATGGCTACTATACTCTGATCAAAAATGGGAAGGATCACTTGTCCTGCATAACGTCCGGTATGCCGGAACGGTTCTGACTAGTCCCAATAAAAAACCCTCTTGCACGTGTTGGTGAGTTTTGCGATGTTAAGCGGTATATCTTGGTTCTCCGCTGTCCCTCACACGTGTCTGCATAATCATAGGGTTTAGTTGTTTATGCAACCTCCATCCAGGAGGTGATACCCTCAGTTAAAAACAGTAGTGATCAGTGATAGTGACTGTGACGTGATAAAGTGAAAAAATGATAAAAATGTCTCTCTAATCCAGAAAAATTTCTTTCATTCGTTCTGATTTTTGGAGGCAAAGTTTTTAAAATGTTGTCGGTGAGTAAGAGTGATTATGACTCTTTCACACTATAGTTGTGGTATAGGTCGACATGTTTCAGCCCTTAAATTGCCAGAGGATCGTGGGGGCTTTCATCAGGACCACGGTGCAAAGTGTGTAGAGACCTCTCACGTCTCTACAGGTGAAAAGAATTGATTCTAAAGGAACAAGTCGTTATGCTGCTACTAATAAGATATATATTGTACCTGTAAAGAAAAAGGACATACTAGACAAAGGGAAGGGTATGGGAAAACATTGAAAGACTAGTCTACTGGTTTATATTACCAGGAACATATATAACGCACAGTGGCGTCGCAACAAAAAAATGGCAATACTTCGAACTGACTACCCTCATCCTAGAGCAGGGTCAACTCTCTCATTGTTAGCGTAGCAACACTATGGGTCATAAATAGGAGGATTGGAACTGGATGGTAAGTAAAGCAATTTGTTAAGTGTTCCAGGTCAGTATCCAATCTTTTATTCATGTGGCTAATCGATTTCCTCTCAAGAATGTGGAAAATCAATCTATTCAGGGATGGCAAAATTGAGCGTTTTTCTTATGTCACGTAATTAATTTGTTTTGCTTAGTGGGTAATGGTCTGTAGGAAATGTATGTGTATAGCTATTGCGCATCTCATACATCTGTGTCACTCGTCAAGGTGCTTTCATTAATGATTATATTGCCCCAAAGGTATCTGGAAACGTGGCGTGTATAGAGAAAGTTTCCCTTGCATTCATCGTACTCATTAAACTCACTCATTCACAAACGTACCTTCGTTAATGGCTATATTATGCCGCTTCAGGATGCAGGTGGGTCAGGGAGGCACACTACAACAATGAATAGGGATTCAGTTGGAGGTAAAAGAAAATTCAGTTACATTACGGTTTCGCCGTGTGCTTCGTATTCGCGCTACATCTGCCACTCCGTCATTGACTTGTGCTGACACTGCCAACTCTGGTCCTGGAAACAGGTTATTGTTCCGGGACTGCGTATTTGTTGTCCTGAACAGAATAAAGAAGGAAAAAAGACTACCGGGGGTCCCGTTTAGTTTGTTTTTTTAGATTATAATTTATTTACAATAATAATTTATAAGAGTGTAGTTGTTATTGCGTTCGATCATGCCCCATTGGTCCTAACGGATTTGCAAAATTAAGGCTGGTGGTCTAGGTTGACTTATGCACAAGATTATTGGAAATTAGCATATTGGTGGAAATTGGCTTAGTTCTTATTGCCAATCTAATTCCTCCAAGTGTTCTGAGTAGTCGTTCTTTTTTGACACGTCAGTTACGCTCTTGTCGCCAGTTTGAAAAAAGCTTGGATTAGTAGTAGACAGTCCATGTAGGAAAGCATTGAGGTTTATAACCTTGTGGGGTATATAATGCGGATCACTTGACGGATCTCCTAGATCAGTAGTTAATTTCTCGATTCAGCCGTATGGTATATATTTTTTTCTAAACAATTGTAGAGTCATGGTGATTAACATAGTTCTGGTGTATATCCCTGTTACTTTCAGATATTGTTTTCCTGTATTTTGCTTATTGCTGCTTGTAACCAGGTGTATTACCATTATCTGTAGATGTTACCCCATGGTATGTTATCGTTTAATCCATTCTGGTCGGTGCCATGTCTGTGTACCCAGCGTTGCTCTTTTTCACTTTCTTGCACTTAACCTTACTTCTATGTTCACACAAGCGTTGTTTGATCTTGATAACATAATGCTTTCCTACATGGACTGTCTACTACTAATCCAAGTTTTTTTCAAACTGGCGACAAGAGCGTAACTGACGTGTCAAAAAATAACGACTACTCAGAACACTTGGAGGAATTAGATTGGCAATAAGAACTAAGCCAATTTCCACCAATATGCTAATTTCCAATAATCTTGTGCATAAATCAACCTAGATCACCAGCCTTAATTTTGCAAATCCGTTAGGACCAATGGGGCATGATCGAACGCAATAACAACTACACTCTTATAAATTATTTTTGTAAATAAATTATAATCGAAAAAAACAGACTAAAACGGGACCCCCAGTAGTCTTTTTTCCTTCTTTATTCCATTCAGGACAACAAATACGCAGTCCCGGAACAATAACCTGTTTCCGGGACCATCGTTGGCAGTGTCAGCACAAGTCAATGACGGAGTGGCAGAGGTAGCGCGAATACGAAGCACAAGGCGAAACCGTAATGTATCTGAATTTTCTTTTACCTCCAACTGAATCCCTATTCATTGTTGTAGTGTGCCTCCCTGACCCACTTGGATCCTGAAGCGGCATAATATAGCCATTAACGAAGGTACGTTTGTGAATGAGTGAGTTTAATGAGTACGATGAATGCAAGGGAAACTTTCTCTATACACGCCACGTTTCCAGATACCTTTGGGGCGATATAATCATTAATGAAAGCACCTTGACGAGTGACACAGATGTATGTGATGCGCAATAGCTATACACATAAATTTCCTACAGACCATTACCCACTAAGCAAAACAAATTAATTACGTGACATAAGAAAAACGCTCATTTTGCCATCCCTGAATAGATTGATTTTCCACATTCTTGAGAGGAAATCGATTAGCCACATGAATAATAGATTGGATACTGGCCTGGAACACTTAACAAATTGCTTTACTTACCATCCTGTTCCAATCCTCCTAATTATGATCCATAATGTTGCTACGCTAATAATGAGAGAGGGATGTACGTCATTACGACGCACACTTTTACAACGCGTTCCAACAGCTCCAACAGCGGGTCTTCAACAGATGGCTCTGACTGGAGTGGAGACGATTTTACGAACAACCATAGAGGTAGGAACCGCAACAGTAGAGGCAACCGACGAGGTCAACACTATTGGCGAACACCTCAATATTCCATGAACCCACCAATGATCCTGTTTCCTCCATTTAACCCACATTTTCAAGGTTGGGTAGATCCATACTACCAAGGTCCTCCCCAGATGAGCCACCAAATGCAACAACCTATGAGAGGCAACTACCAACAAGGATCGCCTTTTTAGGGAGAGGCCAGAACAATCGAGGGCCAAAACAAAAAGGTGTAACCCGGCAGGATCAAGAACGCCAGGTCCAAACCAGGAGTGTGACCAGAGGAAGAGCAGGAACGAGCACAACTCCCTCGTTGTGAACCTTACAGACAAAATATTGACGAAAGATCCCGAAGAAGTTCTTAACAAGGGTCTTGGTTATGTCCCCACACCGAGTCTCAACACCTTCAGAATGAAATGTGAGATTGCTGAATTCTGTAGGAAGCTTAAGCTTAAAGCCTTCTTTAACAATCAAACCCCCCAGCCACCTGATGGAGATACCAATCTGCGAAAAAAGTCCACATTCTGCCCTCTCAACAGGCAGGTACCAATTGAGAGTTACGTTCGAGCAAGCCATTATGAAGGAAATAGATGGTCTAAAAGACAATACCAATAAACCTTTTCAGAACTTGTCTCGAGCTGAATTACAGGCTTTGAACAATTTGAAAAACGATGAAAACATCATCATAAAACAAGCAGACAAAGGGGGGGGGGGGTAGTTCTCCTCTCTAAAGAAGGCTATGATCAACAATGCTTAGATCTACTCTCAGATCGAAAATTCGACAAGGAAATAAATGTGGACCCAACACCAAGATTACAGAGGACTATAACATTGATATAACTGAAGCCAAAACGAATAACTGGATCTCTAAAAAAGAGGCAGAATTTCTGGAGACTACTAACCCACGGATACCCTACTTTTACTCCTTACCCAAAACACATAAACCTCGCTTACAACCTCCAGGGAGGCCAATTGTGTCGGGTATTGGTTCAGTTCTTGAACCATTATCACAATTTGTGGACCAATATCTCAAACCTATAGTTCAAAAAACCCAAACTTACTTGAAGGACACTAGGGACCTTCTCAACCTCCTAAAGAACTTCAACTACTCAGAGGAACACATGATTCTAGTAGGACTCGATGTAGAGAGTCTCTACACAAGTCTGCCCGAACAAAAGACACTGGACACTCTTGAAAACATAATCTACAATATGGATTGGGACCATAAAACACCCAGACATTTTGTTCTTGAGTGTTGCAGGTTGCCTCTTACCGAAAACTATTTCCATTACAACGACACCATGTTTCAGCAATGCCATGGAACTTCCATGGGAAGTACATTTGCGCCCAGCGTAGCCGGGCTATACGTAAGTAATTTTGAAGAGGAACATATCAACAACCCTATTAATCCCTATCAAGAACAAATACTATTTTGGCGTCGCTATATTGATGATGTCATTCTCATCTGGAAAGGAGATCTGGAAAGTCTCATCAACTTTCACACCTGGGTCAATACCTGTGATGAATGGCTTAATTTCACCTATACAGCCAACAAAAAACAAATTGATTTCTTAGACATCACCATCTATGCAGAAGGCCAGACTTTACAGGCGAAAACTTACTCCAAACCCACGTCAAAAAACAGTCTACTTTCTTTTCAGAGCTTTCACCCCAGACCATTAAGGGAGAATCTCCCTTATAGCCAATTTCTGAGGCTACGAAGAAATTGTAGCAAACTAACAGAATACAGAGAACAAGCCAACGATCTTAGTGGAAAACTTGAAGAAAGATACCACCCTAAAAGAATCATCAATAAATGCAAAAAAAGAGCTTGCAATCAACATAGGGATAGTCTCCTGGAAACTGCACAAAGGGAACCAGAACCTGATGTCACGACCTGTGTAACAACATATGGCCCTGTAAGCAACAAACTGAAAAAGATCGTAATAAAAATTGGAGGATCTTGACTTCAGCCAACATCCAATGGCCCAAACCAAGGTTTGCAAATAAAAGAACTCGCAACCTTAAAGACATTTTGGTCCACACTAGACCCCCCCCTAAGAAACCATTGGCAATTACAAATTCTCCATGGGACATGAGCCCTGTAACTGGCCATTACCCATGTGGGTCCTGTTCAGTCTGCCCCCTGACAAAAGCTACAAAAGAAATACAACTACTCCCTGATTTCAAATGGAGACTCCTATACCACACGAACTGCAATACGAGTCATGTGATCTATATGATCACATGCCCATATAACAAAAGCTACATAGGAATGACCTGCAGAAAGATCAAACATTGTTTGTGTGAACATAGAAGTAACGTTAAGTGCAAGAAAGTGACAACAAAGATGTCAAACCACTATTTGGAAGCAGGGCATACTGTCAATGATCTGAAATGGATAGTCTTAGAAACTCTACCAAGGAAAGACCACAATGGAGAAAGAATTCTCTTTGAAAAAGAGCTACGCTGGGTACACAGACTTGGCACCGACCAGAATGGATTAGACGATAACATACCATGGGGTAACATCTACAGATAATGGTAATACACCTGGTTACAAGCAGCAAGAAGCAAAATACAGGAAAACAATATCTGAAAATAACAGGGATATACACCAGAACTATGTTAATCACCATGACTCTACAATTGCTTAGAAAAAAATATATACCATACGGCTGAATCGAGAAATTAACTACTGATCTAGGAGATCCGTCAAGTGATCCGCATTATATACCCCACAAGGCTATAAACCTCAATGCTTTCCTACATGGACTGTCTACTACTAATCCAAACTTTTTTCAAACTGGCGACAAGAGTGTAACTGACGTGTCAAAAAAGAACGACTACTCAGAACACTTGGAGGAATTAGATTGGCAATAAGAACTAAGCCAATTTCCACCAATATGCTAATTTCCAATAATCTTGTGCATAAGTCAACCTAGACAACCAGCCTTAATTTTGCAAATCCGTTAGGACCAATAGGGCATGATCGAACGCAATAACAACTACACTCTTATGAATTATTTTTGTAAATCAATTATAATCGAAAAAAAAAGACTAAAACAGGACCCCCGGTAGTCATTTTCCCTTCTTTATTCCGTTCAGGACAACAAATATGCAGTCCCGGAACAACAACCTGTTTCCGGGACCAGCGTTGGCAGTGTCAGCACAAGTCAATGACGGAGTGGCAGAGGTAGCGCGAATACGAAGCACACGGCGAAACCGTAATGTATCTGAATTTTCTTTTACCTCCAACTGAATCCCTATTCATTGTTGTAGTGTGCCTCCCTGACCCACCTGGATCCTAAAGCGGCATAATATAGCCATTAACGAAGGTACTTTTGTGAATGAGTGAGTTTAATGAGTACGATGAATGCAAGGGAAACTTTCTCTATACACGCCACGATTCCAGATACCTTTGGGGCAATATACTCATTAATGAAAGCACCTTGACAGATGTAGGAGATGCGCAATAGCTATACACATAAATTTCCTCCAGACCATTACCCACTAAGCAAAACAAATTACGTGACATGAGAAAAACGCTCAATTTTGCCATCCCTGAATAGATTGATTTTCCACATTCTTGAGAGGAAATCGATTAGCCACATGAATAATAGATTGGATACTGACCTGGAACACTTAACAAATTGCTTTACTTACCATCCAGTTCCAATCCTCCTAATTAAGACCCATAATGTTGCTACGCTAACAGTGAGAGAGGGATGTACGTCATTACGACGCACACTTTTACAACGCGTTCCATTACAACGCGGTCGTAACAACGCAAGTCGTTACAACGATTTGCGTTGGGGGGGCGCAAATTAAAAAATGTTAATTTACTATTCCAACACCAGTCCCCGTGGATAGTAGGGAAGGTGTTGGGATAGTAAATTAAATGATTTACTATCCTTGAGGGCCCCCCAGCGCAATTTGTTGTAACAACTTTCATTGTTATGACCGCGTCGTAATGGAACGACGTTGTAATGGTTGCGTTGTAAACGTCGCATACCATGAGAGAGTTGACCCTGCTCTAGGATGAGGGTAGTCAGTTCGAAGTATTGCCATGTTTTAGTTGCGGCCCACTGTGCGTTATATATGTTCCTGGTAATTTAAACCAGTAGACTAATCTTTCAATGTTTTCCCATACCCTTCCCTTTGTCTAGTAAGTCCTTTTTCTTTACAGGTACAATATATACCTTATTAGTAGCAGCATAACGACTTGTTCCTTTAGAATTAATTATTTTCACCTGTAGAGACGTGAGAGGTCTCTACACACTTTGCACCGTGGTCCTGATGAAAGCCTCCACGATCTTCTGGCAATTTAAGGGCTGAAACATGTCGACCTATACCACAACTATAGTGTGAAAGAGTCATAATCACTCTTACTCACCGACAACATTTTAAAAACTTTGCCTCCGAAAATCAGAACGAATAAAAGACATTTTTCTGGATGAGAGAGACATTTTTATCATTTTTTCACTTTATCACGTCACAGTCACTATAACTGATCACTACTGTTTTTAACTGAGGGTATCACCTCCTGGATGGAGGTTGCATAAACAACTAAACCCTATGATTATGCAGACACGTGTGAGGGACAGCGGAGAACCAAGATATACCGCTTAACATCGCAAAACTCACCAACACGTGCATGAGGGCTTTTTATTGGGACTAGTCAGAACCGTTCCGGCACACCCGACATTATGCAGGACAAGTGATCCGTCCCCTTTTTGATCAGAGTATATAACTATAGGAAATTGGTCGGATCATGTATTCCTTCCTTCCCTCAATATTGATCTTTATGGCTACTAAACAACTATTTGCAATTTAATAGAGAAAAAATGGAGATCCTATGCTGCCCAGCTGGGAAGGTTCCCCTTCCACTACTGGGTTTTGGCCACTACCAGTAACAACTCCACTGATCCCCGCTAAGGTAGTGCTCAATCTAAGAGTCAGCTTTGATTGTAATTTGAGCCTAGAGTCCCAAGTAAACAAGATAGCTGGTGGTTGCTTTGCTTTGATGAGAGTGCTCTGAAGGATCCTTCCATTGCTCCCTAAACAGACCAGACCGCTGGTAGTAGGGAGTATTGTCCTAAGCCGACTAGATTATTGCAACACATTGCTGCTGGAGTCTCCTAAACATCTGACAGGGAGACTCCAGAGAATCCAGTCGATGGCTGCCAAGTTCGCTTTAATGAGACCATGCCAGTCATCAGCGTCCCAGGCCTTGGCCAAGCTCCACTGGCTTCCAGTCATGCAGAGAGTTCAGTTTAAGTCAATATGCATAGTCTTTAAGGCTCTGCTTGGCATTGGACCCAAGCCATTACAGAGTGGATTTGAGTGGTATACCCACTCACGTAACCTTCGTTCCTCCTCAGCTAAACTAGTGAGAGTATCCAGGTTTAGTAGAGTTAGATCTGGAGGTAGAGCTTTCAGCATTGCAGCATCTTTGGCTTGGAACAAACTCCCAGCCGAACTTAGACAGATAGAAAACCAGCTGCCGTTCAGAAAGAAGACTTGGCTCTTTCCTAGGGCGTAAGTATGTGGCCGTGTCCTCTCATCCTTTCTGCTTTCTGACTCTGTGCTCTCCACTATACTCAAGGTTGACTGATTTCACACGTTCAAGAGCCAGGATACACGTAGGGTCACAGTGCGCTCTATAAATGCTGAATACAATACAATACAATGATAAGTGGATTAACGCTGCCTTGTAAATAAGGTGAAGCAACTATCGCCGCCACGACATCAGAAAAAGTGATGCTGTGGTGGGGATAGGGGCTTGTAAGTATGCCCTTGAGACTCCTAGTATCTATCACTTGGGTAAATAACCCCACGACTCTAAAGTCTCTATTACATAGTGTGTTTGTCTTATTTTTGATTCAATACTAATTATACAGAAGTTCCTGCTATTAGCAGGAAGAGTGTGTTCTCAGGTGAAATAAAGCCTAACTTTCATTTGGAACTTGCCCAGTCAATAAATGTCTCGGCTTCTGTTCATGTGCCTATTCCAGCTTTTGTGTTTTGTGTCTCTTTGTCTCACTTATTTCACCAGAGGTGATTCACCTCTTGCTGTATCTCTACCCTAGAGGGTGTTCTGTGTGCTCTTGGCATCAACTTGTGGGCTGAGGACTTATGTCTGCTCAATTCCCGGCGAGGTCCAGCTATCTACCACAGGCATTTGTCCAATCAGCAACATCACCAGCTACAAAGTAGAGACATTCCTTACCTCAACCAACATGATCTCGGGTGAAGTATATCAGGCCCACCTGAAAGCGGTGGAAGTGGTCAGTGTCAGTGAGGTCCTGGAGATCATGGCATTTCATGGCACCTCTGCAGCCCTGGTAATAGACCATACCTGAGACTTGTTTTAGACGGAGGCTGCTCACTCCAACAGAAAACGTCTAGAAACAGTCGCACTTTATACGTTTGTCATGAGGTGCCAGTTGCGGAAACGGCGAGGGAGGAAGAGGTTGATGACTTTCCACGATATCTCTCACCCCTCCTTTCTTTGCAGTCTGAATCGGCTTCCGAGGACCTATGGGCTTTTAAGAACTTGGATGTTCCGGATCCTAGCCCCACCCACCTACCCAGAACTCAGATTCCTATTGGTCATAACGTACAAGCCTCCGGTGTGATAACGAGGCCAGAGGAGGAAGAAGGAGTGCAAGCCGTCTGGCTGGAGAGGAATGCGGAGCTGCCGACCAGCATTCCCGTTAGGATCCTAGAGGCCGCAGCTCAAGCCTAGAGAGGAGCCGGAAACGCGACTGCCGGGAGAGACCTACAGCCGCTCAAGAGGGCGGCGAACCAGATTCAGCACTGCGTAGTAGCGAGCCATGCTCTTGGTGGAGCGTGGCTGCAGCAGGTACGTGCCCACCTCGGGAGTGTGTCCTCTAAAGGTCCACCGGGTGGCAAGCCTGCAAAAAGGGTGGAGGGAGGCCCATAAAACACTGCGGTATTCTCTTGTGCTAATCTATGCTGCACGGGTGACGGATGGTGGTGCTCTTTCACTCCCTCACTACCCCTCTCAACTCCTTTTAGGTCCAGACGGACTAACCTTCTGATGAAGGTTTCTTTTCTTTGTTTTTGTTTGTTACATGGTCCCCTCCTCTCCTCTACAGCGATACTGAGCAGGGCAACAAGACTACAAATGGGATACTCCTCACCTGAACTAACCACTGATGGAAGTGGTAACCATTACATGGACTTTCATGAGACTTCGCAAAGACCTGACAGAATAGAGACTTATTGTTTAACCACTGTACATGGCATTGATCCGTCCTCCTCCCTCAATAAATATCTTTTGGACCAGCACTCACTTTGCATCTGCATCTGCTTCTTGTTCGACCACACAGTGTTTTCTCTTTTGTGCAAAAGACCGGCTTACTGAGATGTGGTTTATATAACCTCTTAATATAAGGTAACATTTGCAGTAACATCCTCGAAGTTCAACCCCTAAAATATTTCTAGCGTTATATAAAATGTTGGCATGAGGAAGGCAGGGATGCTGAACTGTATGTTCAGTATACTTTGTATATCTGGTAAGGTAACACCAAATGTAAATTATAAGGCTATCGCAAATGACAGAGGATTTCTATGGCCATCTTCTTTTGTCACCCCAGCTATGAACTCCAGGTTTTATTATGGTTATTAACTTCATATATGCCTCTTCCTTTTACCTACAGTTTCTATATAATTTACTTTTTTTGGCTGCCTTGTTCTGATCTTTGTTCTTCTTTTAAATATTACTTTTAACAGTGCCCTGTCTCGTTCTCTTTCATTTTACCCAGTTGTGTGTTCTTTCCTCTCTAGTTGTTTGTCTTCATATATTTATTCAACTGTGCCTTTAAACCCCGCCCCCGTGACTATCCCAAATGATCTTCTCCGCTTGCTCTTTCTTAAATGTACTTTGGACAGTGACTAACCTACACGAAGGGATGAAAGAAGTTGCCGAATGGATGAAACAAAGCCGTCTGAAACTGAACTCAGACAAAACAGAAGTCCTCATCTTAGGTACATCCCCCTCTGCATGGGACGACTCCTGGTGGCCGGATGCCCTCGGAAAAGCACCCATCCCGACAGACCACGCACGGAACCTAGGCGTCATCCTGGATTCTTCACTATCAATGAACAGACAAGTCAGCGCCGTATCCTCTTCCTGCTTCAACATCCTTCGCATGCTCAGAAAAACATTTCGCTGGATCCCCTCCGATACAAGGAAAACAGTCACCCACGCTCTGGTCACAAGCCGACTGGACTACGGAAACACCCTCTATGCGGGCACTACCGCAAAACTCCAGAAGAAACTCCAACGAATCCAAAACGCCTCAGCCAGGCTCATATTAGACCTCCCACGCAACGAACACATCACTGGTCACCTTAAAGACCTCCACTGGCTACCCGTCAATAAGAGGATCACTTTCCGATTGCTTACCCACGCACACAAATCACTCTACAACATCGGACCAGACTGCCTCAACTCACGACTGTCCTTCTACACCCCCTCCCGCCAACTACGTTCCTCCAACCAAGCCCTCGCCATTGTACCTCGCATCAACAAGACCACCATGGGAGGCAGATCCTTCTCATACCTGGCAACTAAAACATGGAACTCACTCCCCGCTTACCTTCGCCTTACCCAGAACCACCTAGCGTTCAGAAAGCAACTTAAAACGTGGATATTCGACAAGTAATCATCCTCCCCTTCCTAAGCGCCTTGAAACCCTCTGGGTATGTAGTGCGCTATACAAATCCTATGACTTGACTTGACATGTTTATTTTTTCAGAGCTGGGCGTCCATCTTTCCTGGAACATTAGCAGGAACATAGGGCCAGATGTATCAAGATACACTTTTGCGATTCTCAAATAGCGATGTTTAAGGAATCGCTATTTGAGAATTGCAAAATGGTATGTATGTAGAAATTCGCTATTTTTTAGCGATTTCTTAAAATTCCTTAATTGCGATTAGCAAATTGCTAATCGCAATTAAGGAATAATTTCCCATTCATTTCTACAGGCCAAGAGGCCCATAGGAATGAATGTAAAATTATTCTCAATTTGCGATTCGCAATTTGCTAATCGCAAATTGAGAATAATTTCAAGGGTGCAAGGGTGTCCTGAAATAAGCATGGGTGCACATGTGGTGCAAATGCATGCCCTAAGGGCATGTATGTGTATCACATGGCACATTGAAAAATGCAAAAATTGTCATTTTTCAAGAAATTCGCAAATTACCACCAACTTGAAGTTGGTGGTAATTTGCGATTCCTTAGGGACAATTAGCAGTTTTTTTTTTGCATCATACATTACATTTACGGAATCACAAATTTTGCGATTCCTTAATTGCAATCGCAAAATAAGGAATCGCAAATTTGCGATTCCTAATTTTGCACTGAAATTTGCTACATACATACCATTTTGCTCAAATGAGTTCGCAAACGCAGAAATTCTGCGAATTTCGGCGTTTGCAAACCCATTTGAGCTTCATACATCTGGCCCTTAGGGCCTTAATTTCAAGAAGCCTGCGCCACCGCAGGCCTCTCAATCATATCTATGAGGCATGCAAAGTCACCCTGATTGGTTTTGCATGACCTCATATACAATTATTGGCCCTAGCCCATCACAATCTAGGCACAGTCCAAGGGGGCTTGGGGGAGGTATGTGAACTATTTTGCGACCTAACTGGGGCCTTGACAAATCTGTTTACTGTGCACCAGAGGTATAGTGGGGCAAAAGAAAGGGCCAACAAAAGAGACGGTTGGTACACCCACAACTGTAGAGAGGCAAAAAAAAACCTAGTCGAGGCAGTTAAAGCAAAATCCCAAGTTAGGACAAGGGAGGCTAGGAAGGTCTACTCCAAGTCGATCCAGATAGCAAAGAAGGAATGGGAGGAGAAATTCTGGGCGGGCTTGCTGGCTGCTAGTAAAGATAAAGATGCTAGGAGGTTCTGGAAATTGATAGGCTCCCGCAGTAGACCCGACGATACCCTGAGAACTTGCACCATTCCACCCCAGAATTGGTCTCATCACTTCGGGGCCTTATATTCAGCGATAGAAGGGCCCCTAAACGAGTCAGCTGTATTCCCCTTTTCTATGGAGGCTAGTTCTTCCTGCTTGTTCACACCACGGGAGGTTGAGAACGCCATCAAGACCGTGGTCCCATTGAAAGCTGCTGGCCCGGACGGGCTCCCAGGGGATTTACTCCGGGCCTACCCATCTGATTGGGGCCAAATGATTTCGGCCCTCTTGAATGCCATCTTGGAGGGCGGCCCGATTCCAGAGTCGTGGAGAGGGGCAGTGGTAGTCCCTATTTATAAAAAGGGCAGTAGAGACATCCCAGGGAATTATAGGCCAATAAGCCTGATTGACTCTACACAGAAAGTCATCTTGGGGAGAATCCTTCAATGGGTGGAAGAGAACCAACTATCGGACTTCCAAGCAGGCTTTCGCTCAGGAACAGTTGAGCAGGCTTTTAGGCTAGCACTTCTGTATTGGAAGGTGGTGGAACTGGCAAGGGCAGTCTCTATTTGGCCTTCATCGACTTGAAGACTGCCTTTGACCTAGTTCCCAGGGAAGAACTTTGGAGGGTTCTCCACCATTTGGGCCTGCCCCCGTACATTCTGCTTCTTCCTATGAAACTCCCCATGAGCAATTTCGCCCAGGTTTGCTGGGGGAGAAATGGCGAAACAACAGATAGGATCCCTGTCAGACAAGGTTGCGTCTTAGCTCTCACAATTTTTCTCCCTATATGTAAATGGTGTGGTGGAGCATTTGCAACAGGAACCTGCAGACGCACCCTGTCTGGGGGGTGTGCGGATCCCAACATTATTGTTCGCGGATGACACTCTCCTCATTTCAAAGACCCCTCAGGGGCTCCAGAAGCTGTTGACCCGTTTCCAGGACTTTTGTGTAACCAGAGGGTTGGTGATAAACGTAGAAAAAACGAAATATTTGATACTACGCCCACCTAGGAAACTAGGTCGCCCACCCACCTTGAATTCGGTCCCTCTGGAGAAAGTGACCGAATTTTACTATCTGGGGCTACGCCTGAATGATAAAATGAACTGGTCTTCCCACATCGACAAGATGGTCCTCTGCCATAAAAGGGTAGGGGGTGCTTTACTCAAGGAATACCATGCATCCCCCAGATCTTCAGTGGCGCCTGCAATTGAGATCTACAAGGCAAGGGGGGTTACTTCTGCCCTGTATGGCGCGGAGTTATGGGGCCACTGCAATTTGGATTCTCTATCTAAAACAGAAAATAAGTTCCTGAAGGACCTCCTAACACTTCCATTGAGCACCCCAACAGTTCCTGTGCTCTTGGACTTGGGCTGTAAAAGCATCAAAGACCAGGCCCGTCTTCGCCCATTGCTCCTATGGTCCCGCATATGGAGGGTCCCGGAATTAAAATCCTATGCCGATGGCCTATCAGAAGTATTGAACATGGGGGGCTGGAACAAGATCAAGTGACTGAGGGACACAAAAACTCTTTTGGGGGAACTGGGCCTAGGAGACTGCTGGACCACAAGATCTGCTCCTCCTAAATCAGTCCTTAAAAAACTATACTGGGACTGGGTCTCTTGCCAACTACTTGGGAATCCAAATCATTGTAATTCAACGGTAGCGTTCCTTAAAATAAAGGATGTGGTATCATATGAACCCTACATGGACCTAATCACCATGCCAGCGGACAGGGCCCTTTACTTCAAGTTTAGAGTTGGTACCCTTCCGCTAAGAGCAGCTGTTTCAAAGTGGAAGTCCTATGTTCATTTATCCCCCTTTTGCGCTTGTTGCCCAACCAGGCCTGAGACGGTGGCACACGTACTTTTTGAGTGCCCAGACTATATCCACCCAAGGAGATACTGGTTGAAACCCCTCTTCAAACGCCTGGGAACACGCATGCATTCGGTGGCTCTCCGAATTCTATTGACTGATACCTCTCCTCTTATAGTCTGTGGTGTCTCTAAGTTTTTAAAACGTTTTTGGTTGATTTGCTGCAATACATTGACTATTTCTGTTTAATTCTTTTTTAGCTAATTTATTCTAGGGTTATCCCTAAAATGTTACCTTTTTTAAAATGTACGACATACTTGTATTTTTTCTAAATGTTGTTTTTTAATGTATGTTATGCTTGTAAGATATCTTTGCATATCGAATAAAGCTTTCAACCAACACATTACATTTAAGGAATCACAAATTTTGCGATTCCTTAATTGCAATCGCAAAATAAGGAATCGCAAATTTGCGATTCCTTATTTTGCACTGAAATTTGCTACATACATACCATTTTGCTCAAATGAGTTCGCAAACGCAGAAATTGCGAATTTCGGCGTTTGCAAACCCATTTGAGCTTCATACATCTGGCCCTTAGGGCCTTAATTTCAAGAAGCCTGCGCCACCGCAGGCCTCTCAATCATATCTATGAGGCATGCAAAGTCACCCTGATTGGTTTTGCATGACCTCATATATATGAGGTAAGGTCTTACTGTACATCAGGAGGCGTTCCATGGGGATTGCGATGGGTTTCCCTTCGCAAGAGCCATGGGTTTTGACACATTCCTAGATTTACATTGATCTGTAAACCTGGGAATGTGTCAAAGCTGTGTGCCTCCCCGGGGAGACATAACGAGGAGAAAGAACCTTGTTTCTCCTCGTTATTTCCTCTTTTTATGTGAATGCAGCACACATAGAAAGAGGAAAACGCCTCCTTTGATTGTTTTTGTGCATGAAGGTGCAAGGGTGCCTGCATTGACACTAGGCACCAACTTATGTGCGAGCGCAGGCAGAAAGAATAGGAATGCGCCCTATTTCATTAATACCGCTCATTCCTGCTCTTTTCTTTTGATGCAGGGCAGCACAGCAAGGAGACTTGCAATGCTGTCCTATGCCAAAAAGTAGTAGATGAGACCCGTAGTGTACAGGTCCTCTGACACTATTGCTGTTCACCAGAAGTGTGGTGCAGAAAAAAAATAGGCAGTGCAGCACCACGTGAAATTATGCAGTGTGTCATTGCACATAGTGAAAAACAGTGCAATATTTACAAGGTTGCACTCGGATGATGTCATTTGTCATGCATATGCAAAAAATGATGTGTTAACACAATGATAAGCAGCAAATGCAATCAAGCGTAGTCATAGGGAAGAGGTGTGGCGTCGTAGGTGTGGCGCCACGACTAGGGCGACTGATTCCAGAAACTGGGGATCACGGTTCGATCCCCAGCGCCGGCAGCAGATTAGCCCAGCACCATGTGGCTCTGGGCAATAGCTTGCTTAATCTTCCCGACGGACGGCCCCAAGCACCTAGAGACCCTTACGGGTGATTGTTCGCGCTTTACAAATGTGGATTATTATTGTCTGTAATTTCTACTCGAGACACTCCCTCAGTACAAATTTCTATGCGCAGACAACAATCCAAGGGTAAAGCATGTACAATGTGTGCTGTTGCTAAATGAATACACGTTATACATGGCAATATTCTGCTTGCCCATTGTTTGTGCCTGGTTTCGTTTGGTGCTACAATTCCACACAAACTCTTGTGACACTAGTTAAGTAAATCAAGCTTCACATGAAATCCTGGGGCTGCGCGTACTGTTGCCACCTTGTTGCATCCCATTTATATAGGTTAGCAGAGGTTCCGAACTATGCAACGCAAAGTCACTGCTCTGTGATTGCATGAACGTTTGCCACAAAAAATCATATTGTGTGCAAAAGTTAATCTGCATTGCAGCGTGTGCCGCAAAGCACAACATACTGTTGTGCAGGTGCCCACGATAATCAACAGTAAATATGGGCCTAAGTGATCTGTCAGGCACACACAATCATTCCTATCAGTCTGCGAGAGAATACCACTACCTGCTTAGTGGAGTACTTCCCACACTTTATAGAACCACAACCCAATTTTTTGAACAACAGACTTTTTTGACCCATCTAGCTTTATTGAACATGAGGCTGGTGATTTTTTTAAGGTAACTAAAGTATCCTGTGTTAGTGTACTGCCATCTACAAACAATACATTTTCCATTGGAATGGGCACTAAATTTCCACAGACATTCAGTTTTCCTGATATAACTATATTGCACACAAACGATAATGTGTGGAAACTGAGGGGCATATTATCAAGAACTGCGTTAAAATTATCGCCACTTTAGCAGCAGGAAACTGCCGCTAAAACGGCGATAATGGGCTTGATAATATGCCCTTGTGAATTCCCATAGCCGCCCAGGTTAACACCAGAACCTGGGCTGCTATGGGAATTCACAAGGACATATTATCAAGCCCATTATTGCCGCTTTAGCGGCAGTTTCCTGCCCAGTTTCCTGCCGCTAAGGCGGCGATAATTTTATCGCCGTGCTTGATAATATGCCCCTGGGTTTCAGTGAATTATCTTGATTTGTTTTCATACAATTAAAATCTTTGTTTCCATCACACTTCGAAATTTCAAAGAAAGTGCAACATTTTTGCTTTTCTGACTGCTGAATATGTACCGTTCATTTACAGGTATTTACCTTTTGTTGTGTGTTACAAAGAAATGACAACCCTTCACCCCAGCAAGATTGTCATATTATTCTCTTTTCTTTTTGTGACTGAAATGTGAACATTTTTAAATATCCATCCCCATGTTAAAAAATACGCACCAGTTTGTCACAAGACATAGCCTGGCACTCAACCCGAAGGTATTGAAGCATTTTACAGAGCACCAGTTATATTACACAAGGACACATTCATTTTTTTTTGTAGGGACAGAGAGAGTACCGTAAGTGATTTGCCCAGAATCACAGGATGTTGAGCCGATGCAGAGACTCTAATCTAGTTCCCCAGTTCCAAAGTTAGTTGCACAGGCCATGAATGTGACAAGATAAATACAGAGTTTAAAGGCATTTTATTGTTATCAACCAGTGGGTCGCGACCCACAGTTTGGGAATCGCTGGCTGAGAGCAACGGCACTGAAAGATGCTGAAGGCACAGTCAGTTCAATACTCTACTTTAATGAATTATGAAGTAATGTTTCTATTGTAGACTTGGTCTAACATTAGGACATGCATATAAAATTTGGGAAAATGCATAACTCAGCTTATATAATATAAGGATATTACAAGTGACAGAGGAGTTCTCTGTCAATTATGAGGACACAGAAGTGCAAGGTGACTTGTATTATCCTTGCACCATAAAGTGGAGGTATTTTATTTCTTATAACATGTAGTTTCATAATTCAATTCCTGCTTTCTTGTAATGACTCCCAGCAAAGCAATAAATAAACATAGTGCACTAAATGTTGCCAGTACTAAATCTAATGTGAAAATATCTCAAAAATCTAAAAAGCTAGTTATCCATTCCATTGTTCCAGTAGCATTTATAATTCTGCCTGTTGGCTTGCCTGTCACTTTGTCTGCTCACTCCAATAGAGGCACTGTAACTCACAAATCAGACGTGATAACTTAGCAGAAGATATTATAGGTGAGTAGTGATATAATAACTAGACTGCAATCATATTATTAGAGGCAGGTTTTATACTTTTATTATAGGTGAGTAGTGATATCCTAACTGGACCGCAAAAAAAAATTAGAGGCAGGTTTTATACTTTTATGATATGAGTAGTGATATCATAACTAGACCGCAATAAGAAAAATAGTGGCAGGTTTTTATATATTTATTATAGGTGAGTAGTGATATCCAAACTAGACTACAATAAGAATATTAGAAGCAAGTTTTATGGATTTATTATAGGTGAGTAGTGATATCCAAACTAGACTACAATAAGAATATTAGAAGCAAGTTTTATGGATTTATTATAGGTGAGTAGTGATATAACTAGACTGCAATAAAAATATTAGAGGCAGGTTTCATACATTAATTATAGGTGAGCAGTGATATAACTAGGCTACCATAAGAATATTAGTAGCAGGTTTTATACATTTATTATAGGTGAGTAGTGATATCATAACAAGACTGCAATACGAATATTAGAGGCAGGTTTTTTTATACATTTGTTATAGGTAAGTAGTGATATTATAACTAGACTGCAATCCGAATATTAGAGGCAGGTTTTATACATTTATTATAGGTGAGTAGTGATATCATAACTAGACTGTAATATGAATATTAGAGGCAGGTTTTATACATTTATTATAGGTGAGTAGTGATATCATAACTAGACTGCAATATGAATATTAGAAGCAGGTTTTGTACATCTATTCACATTTGTTATAGGTGAGTAGTGATATAACATGACTGCAACAGGAATATTTGAGCCAGGTTTTATACATTTATAATAGGTGAGTACTTATATCATAACTAGACTGCAATAAGAATATTAGAGGCAGGTGTTATACATTTATTATAGGTGAGTAGTGATATCAGAATTAGACTGCAATAAGAATATCAGAGGCAGGTTTATACATGTATTCACATTTATTATGTGAAAGTAGTGATATCATAACTAGACTGCAATAAGAATATTTGAGCCCGGTTTTATAAATTTATTATAGGTGAGTAGTAACATCATACCTAGACTGCAACAAGAATATTAGAGGCAGGTTTCATACATTTATTCACATTTATTATAGGTGAGTAGTGATCTAATTAGACTACAATAAGAATGTTAGGGGCAGGTTTTATACATTTATTATAGTTGAGTAGTGATATAACTAGACTACAATAGGAATATTAGAGGCAGGTTTTATACATATATTCACATTTATTTTAGGAGAGTAGTGATGTCATAACTAGACCACAATATGAAAATTAGAGGCAGTTTTTATATTTTTATCTGAGGCATACTGATCTAATTCTGCTCTACCATTCCGATTGAAATATTCAACACCTGCGTGCTCTATCATCACAATGACAAACTTGCTCAGTGCTCCCAGAAATTGCCTGTATTACCTCGTTTACGTTTCACGACAGCCCTTTAATATTTTCAGGTGTTAGCGTGAGCTACATAATTTAACAGGCTACGTTGCACTGAGGCAGAGACAAAGGCAAGCATCCTAGCGATGGCTTGAATAGGTCTCAAATGATTTTTCTATTGTGTTTCATGTTCTCCCATCTGGAGAAAAGGCGGTCACGTGAGTCATTGTGGTGTTAATGGAAGTGAGGGGCTGACATCATAGGCCCTGCAGAGGCAGCGCGATGGTTTCCCACACGGCCCTGATAATACCTCTCGGTCTTAACTTGCAACAACATCCGTGCTATTTCTGTCTTTGACCTTTCTTACTCCAGCAGACTTCCAATAAGGCGGGACCACGCCTGCCAGGAACCAGGCTCGCGGTAGCTTTCTCGAGTTCACTTCCGCAGTAAGATATTCTTTCACAATGTTAAAATTACATCATGTAGTGCAAAGCCCGGTCGTATTTCATATAAGATAATACAAGAAGGGGGCATAAGTCACGAGGCTCTGCTTTTCAGTCTTGAGCAAGAAGTAAAACACAACATTTTCACAGATTATTTTTTCATTTTTCAAATATGTCCGAAAAACGCATACATTATGAAGAAATAAAAATTACAATAATCGCAACCAGACTAGCCAGACTAAAAAATCTCACTTTGTGAGGGGAGGGGAAGAGAATGAACTGGGCCAGGGGAGTGGGCGGGACCTGGCTTGAGCCTGTTTCCTCTCCAAGCACAAAAGTGCTTCCGAGGGTTTGTTCAGGTCACTGCCCATAAGCCACTCTAACCTCTGCAGCTGTTGTCCTGGGAGGTTGCAAACCGCCGAGGGACGACAGCCGCGATGCTCAGCTCAGCTCCATCCAATGTGTCTTGAAAACCCTCTCTACAGTGGTTTTTAACTCACATTGTCTGCCAATGTGTGATGTCGGGCTCTTCACCGTGTGGCCGTGTGAAAGGCTCCAATATCGTGTGACACACGGTGGTGGCACTGCGGGTGTTGGCAGGTCTGATCTCAACTGAAAAAGCAGGCACCAAGGGGCATATTAGCAACGGCCAGCGATAAAACTGTGCTTAGCGATAATTCGATTATCGCAGGCTATCTCTGCTTTTTATCGCCCTGGTAGCGCGTAATTAACAACGTGTTACTCCAGGGCGATAAAAATTCCAGAGATAGCGAGGTTATCTCCCTTTTGCAGGGAACATCGCTGGTTGTCCAGCGATGTTCCCTACAAAAGGGCAATATTTTATTTATTTATTTCTTTTATTTATTTAAAAGGTTTTATATAGCGCTACTGGACCCAAGAGTATCAGAGCGCTTTACATGATAGGTTAACACATCAGGAAACAAAAATTCACATAGTGCAGTTTACTCACATAGGATAAGGCCTTTCAATCAAACGAGAGAAGGAGGAAAAAATAACTAAGAGATTAATATCGGAGAAGAGGACAGTTGAATAATTAGAAAGAGATGGGAAGGTAGAGAAGGAGAGAGAATAAAGGAAATGGAAGAAAGAGGGGGCGAGTGGAGAAGTGGACAGAAAGAAAAGGACAGAGTGAATTCAGTGACATTAAGTACCCCAATATTTGTTGAGAAGAAGCACCTTGAGGCTTTTTTTGAAGAGAGGGTAGGAGGGGTTGCAACGAAGATCTTTGGGGAGAGAGTTCCAAATCGATGGTGCATTGCCTGAGAAGGCACGTGACTGAGTCTTTTTACTTTTGAGTCGAGGGGGGATTAGGACAAGGGCGTTAGTGCTCCTCAAAGACCTGGAACACTCAGCTTTTTGTAGTTTGTCAAAAAGGTACGAGGGGGTGTTTAGGTAAAGGGCTTTGTGAGTGATACAGGCAATCTTGTAGGTGGATCTTCCTTCTATTGGGAGCCAATTGAGGTTTTTGAGGACAGGAGAGATGTGCTCAAATCGCTTACAGTCAGAGATAAGCCTGGCCGCCAGGTTGAGAACAGATTTAATCGGGGCAAGTTGGACTTTAGGGGTGCCAACAAGGGTGGCGTTGCCATAGTCAATTCTTGAAAGGCAAGAGATTGTACAACTGTTTTGAAGTCGTCAGCTGGAATGAAGGGTTTAATTTTTTTAAGGAAGTGTAGAGTGAAGAGAGCACTTTTAGCCGCATTTTTAATGTGAGGGATGAGATTAGGATTCTGGTTGATGCTAATGCCAAGGGATTTGACAGAGTTGGAGGTGGAGAGAGAGCAGTTAAGTGCTTTGATATCTGTGATCCAGTGTTGGATAGGCAGAGAGTTGTTTTTGGGAGCAAAAAGGATGATTTCAGTTTTTTAGGATTACGTTTGTGGTGATTAAGATGGAACCAGGCTTGGACATTATTCAGGGTATCGTTGAGGTGTAAGATGTCGTTGTGGGATTTGATCTTGTAATATAGTTGAGTATCATCGGCATAGAGGTGCTAACTGATTTTAGCTTGTTTGAGAATAAGGGTGAGGGGTTCCATGAAGAGGTTGAAGAGGGTTGAGGATAGGATAGACCCTTGTGGGACACCAAGTGAGACAGGTTGAGGTATGGAGAGGCAATCACTGAGCTTAATTTGTAGGGTTCTATTTTGGAGATACGAGGTGAACCACTTGAGTACATTGCCCTCAAAACCGAAGCGGTCTTTGAGAGTTTTAAGAAGGGTGGGATGGTGGACAGTATCAAAGGCTGCAGAGAGGTGAAGGAGGATTAGGAGGGAGGTTTCGCCTTTTTCCAAAGAGCGATGGATGTCGTCCATAATATAGAGCATAGCAGTGTCAGTGCTGCATCCTTTTCTAAAACCAGATTGGAAAACGTCAAGGAGATTGAAGGAGACAATATGGTTATCCAGTTGAGACAGGACCCATTTTTCAAGGGCTTTGGAGAGGAAGGGAAGGTTTGAGATAGGGAGCAAATTGTTTAAGTCATTAGGGTCAGCAGAGGTGTTTTTGAGGATGGGGGAGATTTGACCTAGTTGAAGGGAGGCAGGAACACAACCAGTGGCAAAGGAGGAATGGATGCTATTGGTCCATATAGGGGCAATGATGTGTTTAAGTTCCTGAACCAAATGGGCTTGCTGATACGACCCACAGGGTTGTATCAGCACAATCCACCCCCTATGTTAGGGGTGGCTAAGTCAAGAATTTAGCAGACGTTAGTTTTTGGAGAAATCCGCAGTTTTCTCCAAAAACTAATCTCTGCTAAAATGCTAGGGCATCCTTGCTGATAGCGCGAAGCCGCACTATTGATGTCCTGACATGTAGTGTATGTCAGGAAAGCCCACTTTGCATCTCATTAGAGATGCCAAGGTAGGCGTAGTGCAAAAGGGTGCTAACATGCGATTATGTATGTTAGCACCCTCTTGCAAATAGGGCGATATTTTTATCTCTGCTTTTTTGGCTTTTTAAGCCAAAAAAGTGGAGATAAAGCCCTTGTAAATATGCCCTTCAAGTGATTTTGTATTTTTTTTAGCAACAGGAGGAGGGTGATAGGACGTAGGAGTAGTGGTAAAAGAAAGCAGAGTGTGTGCTATGACACAAGGGCATAAAAGAATGCCACCAATACCCCCACCTTACCCTAGCCAAGCGAAGGGCCCTTTTTTAGAGTTTGGTGAAGGGGACACTAAATACCAAACACAAATTGGACACTCCATCCCAAACGCAGCAGACATCCCACCAGCTGAATTACAGTACTTTAAAGCCTATGGCACTTGTGATATGGCCGATGGATGAGATATCCTCCATGCTCTGACGATGTATCCCGTCTACCAAATTCTAAAAAGGGCTCTTGGTTCCTCAGGTAAAGAAGAAGCCGGAGTTCAGGGTTGGAGGGGACGGGGGGAGTGGAGTTGTGAGAGAAACAAGAGCACTATATTGTCATTGGCTATTTTTGTCAGGATACCTAGATGACAGGGGAATACACAAGCTGACGCTGAAGGCAGAGCAGGATATATAGGCTGAAATAGTGCTAATCCTGTAGACACAGTTGCAAGACTTCCCTGGGGTGACGTTACCACTGACGCTTTGCTTCTCTTTGAAGTTCATTGGGGTGATACACCTCCTAGATGGTAATAAACCCGACGGTAAACGTGACGTTTCTTTGCACAGACAGTGGTTGTGCTCTCTTCCCACCAGGGCTTCTGCTACTCTCCTTTATTCTGTGTCAGGTGAAAGGTTAGAGATCCTAAAAACAGGCCTGTAATGCCATTGTGGTGGACAGCAAGCGTAATTGTGCTTCAGCCTTCTTAGCAGGGTCATAACACAGGGCCCCGCCAGCCCCTGTTGTGTGGAAGTGGGGCCCACCTCTTCTGTCATGATGGGGTTCCCTATGCCACCTGGCACGTGGTGTATAAAATAGCTTCCTGACGACTGTGCATGAGCTGCACTCTGACCTCCAAAGATGAAACTAGAAGCTCACAGACCAAACTCATCACAAGGATGTGTGAGGAGTACAGCAAAGTTCACTTGAAGTAAGTCATACGTTGATAACATTCTGATTTGCAGAGTGTTGAGAGAAAGCCCGTATTGAATTAGAGGAAGATCACCTCTGCCTTTGTTCACAAACCCTCTCCCTGTTTGTGACCTACCACTGACTATAGACCCCTCTATGTTTGCAGTGGCGTAACAAATCCACAGTCACCCCTGCAAGGTAAGCAGAGGGGACTCCATGCCTTACGGTCTTCCATTTGTTTAGTGACAATTACATCCATTTGATGCTCTGTCACAAGCTGTAGAAGGCATACTAACGAAATTAAAATCAGCCAGAACAGGTGTAAGGGTGACTCGTACAGGTAAAGTTGAGTTGAAGATTTATTGGAGAGCAAGCATGTGACAACCAACACCTCTTGGATCTCCTCTCAACTGTCAACACCCGCTCCCTTGCATCCAACATTCCAGAACCTGTGGCATCACTTACCAAGGTACAGGTAACCTAAATACCACATGTCCTCTTCTTAATCAAAACAATCTTAAGACATAAAAATAAATAAATAGATAATAAATAAAGGAAAAAATAAGTGACTCACATAGACTGGTAATGCATTAGCAAAAGCAACACCCCATATTCTTTCCGAATACAAAAGAAATTCAAGAACCCAATACGTTGTACATGAATTACATTCTTAAGCTGGTGCATACTGATACAACATTGTATATATCTCTTTCCAAACAGATAAGTATGTATCACTATACAAACCTAGACATATGGAACTGCACTTATTCGATTACAAAATAGCAGAACTTTTTAGGTAACATTACTGGTCTCCCAGCACGTGTAGTCATTCTTCCATCTCTTGACCCATTCGCATCAGCAATATGATTATTCTTAGTCTCTTCAGGGCATATTATCAAGGACGGCGTTCAAATTATCGCCGGTTTAGCGGCAGAAAACTGCTTCTAAAGCAGCGATAATGGGCTTGATAATATGCCCTGGAGAATTCCAATAGAAGCCCATGTTCACACCAGAACATGGACTTCTATTGGAATTCTCAAGGGCATATTATCAAGCCCATTATCGCCGTTTTAGCTGCAGTTTTCTGCCGCTAAACCGGCAATCATTTTTAACGCCGTTCTTGATAATATTTCCCTTCATTCTTTCCCCTTGTAGGTGTAGGTGCTAACTACCCAGTACAAGTTAAGAATGTCCCACGCCTTGCAATGGTATGTGCATCTTTGGGTAGTCTGCCAATTAAGAACCTTATTACATCTGTTCATCCTGCATAAATGCCTAACATTTTTGTCACTCAACAAGGCAGACTTAGCAAAATCTTTTACAATTTGCAGTGTCTCTGAAAATGTGCTACTTTCTTTATTTGTTCTATGGCCCAATTTCACTCTTACCCAGTCACCTTAAGCCAACTACACACCTTTCACTTCATGCCTCCTATCATAATACGTTTTGTTCAACTTTTGCATATTTTGTAAGTTGCTTTTCACCACAGAAGGAGACCATTTACTGCAAAGTTTCATTCTCTTCCAAGCTATGTTGTCTTTTGTAAATGGCTCTCTTCAGCTCAGAATTCTAAATGGACTGTAGCCCATTGATGTGGTTGTAATCCTCTATGCTCAAATTGTACTTCTCAACTCCTAACAATCCCTGCCAGCATTGGTGGATGCCTGTATACTGCCCAATATCACCCTGTTGAAGCGTTCCACAATGCCAATCCCAGCAGGATGATAAACAGGAATTTTCTTCCTATTGATTCCATTCCTTGTTAAGAATTTTTCATACTTTTCTGAAGTGAGCTGCGGTCCAATATCGCTTAAGATGCATTTGGGAAAAATATCTTCTCCCGGAAGAAAATTATGGCACTGGTATCAATCACATCAGTTACCTCAATTTCTGCCCTTTGATATTAGTGGTCAATGACCACAGTTACATGTCTGTATATTCCCCACTCATCCAAAATGGGAACCAACATGTCTATGCTCAAATCTTGAAACTCACAAAAAGGTATGTCTAGTATATACATTCAAGGGAAAAAACACATAATTATAAGTATCCCAAAGGAAGTGCACTTCTTCAAGGACAAGAACCCTCACTCACCCAAAGGTGACATGCTTCATCATTGGGTTGCCTCCTCACACCAGGACCGCAAAGTAACTGGTGTGGGCTACAACTCCCTAATGGGAAGGAGCTGAGGTGTTTTGAAGAATGATGAACAGATATCAGCAGTGAGTGAGGGGCAGAGTGCAAAGCAAAAGTGAAAAAATAGATACAACTATCTCAGGAAGGCAGGAAAGACTTTATTCTAAGCCCTCCTAGATAGGGTTAAAAATATAAGAGGACAATGGGATTTTACCATATATGTCCCCTTTAAGTAGTCAGCATATTTCTGCCCTTGGTCAACCCAGAAGAACGGCTTACAATGGCATCCTTGAAGAAGTTGGCACAGTTTCTTTAAATGCTTTAACTCAGTGTATTCAGTGCCTAACACCAAACAAAGTGTAGCCCAGTGAGTGAACTCACTGGGCTTCACTTTGTTTGGCTTCTTATTATCGCATTCTTTCTTTCCTTTTAGAACGCCTGTGGTCCCAGGGTATATTCGGGCCATCCCCGTTCCTACCAGACTTACCTGTGCAAGGCTGGTATCTTCTTTGATTATCTCTTTTTTGTTTCTAGCAGAGTGACTAATTATCCAGATTCTGATGAAGGCCCAGGACCCCTTTCGGACCCAAATTCAAATCTGCATTTTTTTATTTCAGCGGTCAATCCTTTATCAGCCAACCTCTCTAAAACCAATCTCAGCCTTACATCATGCTCTTGCCTGTTCTGCCCATTACCAGTATGTCATCCTGGAAGTATGTCACTCCTTCAATACTCTTAAATATCCTGTGCATCAAGCACTAAAACACTGCAGCAGCTATTGCGAGGCTAAACAGTATGCCTATGAATCTATAACATTCAAAAGGAGTGACAAACAACATTAGACTTCTGCTGGATGGATGCCGCAGAACCTGGTGATAGGCCAAAGTCAAATCTATGATCAAAAACCGTTTGACACCTTTGGACTGTGACAAAAAATCATCAATCCGAGGGAGAGGGAACTTATCAACCCCAATATTCTTATTCAGCTCTCTGAGATCAATGCATAATTTGAATTGCCCACTATGTTTCTGAGCTACGACTAAAGGGGCCAACCATTCCGCACTCTCCACAGGTCATCCAATAACATTGCCCCTCACATATATCTGTATATTCCTGATTTTATAACATACAAGCAGTGCTCCACTTTTCAGTACAATTTTGTGAACAAACCTACTTAGTTTAACAACTTTGCCTGAAAATACACTTGAGAATTGTGCCTTTAGTCGGGTCTGTTGACTTAGTGGACTAATGCGTTCACTGTAGGTGTCTGTGTTTGACCTCATGGTCATAAGTTCTAATCTCAGTGGACCCACTCAGCCTTACATCCTTCTGAGGTTAATAAAATGAGTACCGTTGGGTAATAATAAATATCTGTTCCCTTCCAGGGGATCCTCATCAATAGTCATAAGCACTGAATATTACCGCCCATGTGCCGGTACCCCGGAAATAATAAAAACATATATATATATATATACACACACACACACACACATATATATATATATATATATATATATATATATATATATATATATATATATATATATTACCTACTGGCTATCGCCAGTAGGTATATATAGTTAGGATTTTTTCCCTATGGGATTTCTGAAAATTCTATGTCTAATAACTTTGGCGTTTGTGGACGGAATCGGCTGAAATTTTCAGGAAAATGGCACATTTTGTTTCTGAGCAGCCCCTGAAAATTTGGTGGGGTTTCGTCAAGGGGGGGCCGAGAAAAAAGGGGGGTCCCAAAACGCGTTTTTCCCATTCATTTTTCCATAGGGCCTTTGGCCTCACTTTTAGCTCGAACGGCTGAATGGATTTGCACGAAACTTGGCAAAATTGTAGGGACTGTTAGCCCGATGTGCCTTTGCTAGGTCTCAATATATGTGCTTCAGTGGATTTTGAGAAATTAACGTTTAAATCAAGATATATATCTGTAACAGCGCTCCGGGCAGCGATCCGGTCCGCTTACTTTTCGCTTATCGGAACTTTGCGCGCAGAAAGCTGATTGGCTCTCCGGTGTCTGTCAACATTCTAAACAGTCCGGAGCGGCCGCCATCTTGTCTCTCGGTAGGATCGAGAGAGAAGAAGAGGTGAAAAACGAAAGGGGAATTTAATGAAAGGGGGCAAGGTATCCCCCTCTTGACCCCCTAGGAATGTTGTTGGGGTTATTAAAGGGTCCCGTGGGGAAAATAAAAAAAAAATGATTTTTCACGGTAGAAGCGCTTCACGGGCCGCGAACTGGGCCGCAAACTGGTAGCGAAACGGGAATTCGCCATTTTGTGCTTCGTTAATTAAATTACTAGGTATAAGGGGGTGCGGGAGACGTATCCTAATCCCCTATGTTTCCTGAGGGTGGCTGAGGAGGCTGATATATGTTGATACATCTCTTCCAGCGGCTGCGCCATCTTGCCTTTTTTCCAATGCCACAATTTTGTCGTGCACGGCAGCCATTTTAGATGCCAGGCTGGTCCCATGCTATCACCTAACCCTGCGGATGTAGTTTATGGCCCCAGCTGTAGAGAATTCAGACATGCCAACCCTCCCGATTCAGGCGTGTGACTACTGATTTCAGTGCTAGTCTCCCGCCTCCCGATTTCTGCAAGCAAAAACCCGGGGGCATATTACGAACAACTAGCGATAATTTTTGTCTCTAACTTGTTTAGAGACAAAAATTATCGCCGTACATCGGCGATTTTTATCGCAGATAAACCTTGCTATTATCGCAGAAAAGTCAGCGATATTCATGTATTATCGAGCAAATGCTCTTAGCCATGTTATCCACCTCCCATTGGATAACATGGCTAAGAACTGCTCAGGGCAGGTGTTAGATTTTGGAGATATCTCCAAAAGTTGGTAATAGAAGGTAGCGATGTTAGGGACTGTTTCCAGTCGCTAACATCTTGGCACGCCACTTTGCATGTCATTAGTGATAAGTATCACTGACATGCAAAGCGGGGCCCAAGATGGTCGCTATCTCCTTTTAGCTGTCACTAACTGGTGTTAGCGACAGCTTGGTAATAGGGAGATAATTTTATCTCCGCTTTCAAGGCTTTTAAAGCCAAAAAAGCGGAGATAAACCCCCTTGATAATATGCCCCACGATTCCTTTTTATCGCAGATAAACCTTGCTATTATCGCAGAAAAGTCAGCGATATTCATGTATTATCGAGCAAATGCTCTTAGCCATGTTATCCACCTCCCATTGGATAACATGGCTAAGAACTGCTCAGGGCAGGTGTTAGATTTTGGAGATATCTCCAAAAGTTGGTAATAGAAGGTAGCGATGTTAGGGACTGTTTCCAGTCGCTAACATCTTGGCACGCCACTTTGCATGTCATTAGTGATAAGTATCACTGACATGCAAAGCGGGGCCCAAGATGGTCGCTATCTCCTTTTAGCTGTCACTAACTGGTGTTAGCGACAGCTTGGTAATAGGGAGATAATTTTATCTCCGCTTTCTTGGCTTTTAAAGCCAAAAAGCGGAGATAAACCCCCTTGATAATATGCCCCACGATTCCTTGGGGGTTTCAGCTGACAGGGCTTGGTATTGTGTTACATGGTAATTTTTCCAGGAAACGTCAGAGGGTCGATGCAGGGGTTCTAGAAGAGGTGATAAACCATTTAAGCCTCATGAACAAGCGCATGGTCTTTTAAAGATTTGTGAAGTACTCGGAGCGGCGGTGTGTGTGTTTCCTCTTTCAGGAGCGGGCGGGGGGGCACTGCCAGCAACTTGCCAGGTCAGGTAGTGTTCAACACGTGCATCACCCTTTCTCTGCTTGCTATTGGGCTCCATGCTTCGGAAAGGTAAGAAAAAGAACGTGCATTTGAGTTTGAAATGTCCGATCCTGCAGCAGCACACTTCCAAAGCCCACACATGACAATAACCCGATTCAAGGCCCCATTCACCCGTTTTAAAAAAAATAGATAACACTCCAACAAAGTAAGGTTATAAAACTTTATTAACTATTAACTTTAACAAACGGAACAAAAACTAAAAACATTTAAACATTTCTCAACACAAAAAGCAACAATGGTTAGAAGCTGTCTTTTGTGCGAATAGTCCCAAGGCAGCACAACGTGCAGAGTTCTGGACGGCACCCAGGTGATGTCGCCTGGGTGCCGCACTGGTTTAGGGATCCTACAATGCTGCTCCGAAAATTGGCGTGGGGCGTCCCGGGTGGGGCGGGGGGAGGCCTCGTCAGTAGCGGTCTGTTGTGCGAATAGTCCCAAGGCAGCACAACGTGCAGAGTTCTGGACGGCACCCAGGTGATGTCGCCTGGGTGCCGCACTGGTTTAGGGATCCTACAATGCAGCACAGAAAAACAGCGTGGGGCGTCCCGGGTGGTGCGGGGGGAGGCCTCGTCAGTAGCGGTCTGTGTCCAGTGTCACATGGCTGACACAACATGTACGACAGGCACCCAGGTGATGTCCAGTAAACTGCCGCACTGGTTTTGGTATCCTACAATGCTGCTCCGAAAATTGGCGTGCGGCGGCCCGGGGGGGGGGCGTGGGGGAGGCGGCGTGAACGGGCCTCCCCAGGTGGCGGCCATCTAGCTGAGTTGCGCCCGCTCTTGCGGTTACAGCGTCTCGCTCACCATGTTGTTGAGTTGCTCCCACTCTTGCAGTGCAGCGATAGGCGGCTGCCACATGGCTCTTAAAATGGCGGACGGCTCCTCGGTTTTGGGCCTGGTCCACTGAAATGGCCCTGGGACACTTTGGAACTCGGACGCTTGCCTGCTAGGGCTTGGGCTCCATTCTCGAAAAGCGTCCCCTCAGCCGTGAAGATTGTACAAAAGTCTTGGGGGCCCCCGACTCCCGCAGGCTTCCGGTGGGGAGCGGCTGCCATGATTGCTCGCGGAATGACCACGACGGAGCCACGAGATGGTGGTGCTCTCATGCTGACGCCAGCTTCAGTCTGAATGATCCAGAAACAAGGTGGGGCTTTCATCGTTTGGGAAAAAAAAATGTTCTAAACCAATGAAAAGTGTTATTTTTAGGTCATATGACCAAGCCTTCCATCTTTAGGAAACCAAAAGTAAAATGAACCAATGAAAAGTTTTATAAACAAGTCACATGACCTGTTATGCGGCATAGGGCTACAAAAAGCGTAGAAAATCCGTTGGCACGTGAGGCGGCGTCAGTAGCGGACCGATGTGCGAATAGGCCGAAGGCAGCACAACGGGCCGAGATCCGGATGGTACAGAGGTGGTGTCCAGCAAATTGCCGCACTGGTGTGGCCATCCTACAATGCTGCGCCGAAAGACGGCGTGTCCAGCTGAGTTGCGGTCACTGTTGCGGTACAGTGACTCGAACGCGCCGAGATCCGGATGGCACCGAGGTGGTGTCCAGCAAATTGCCGCACTGGTGTGGCCATCCTACAATGCTGCGCCGAAAGACGGCGTGTCCAGCTGAGTTGCGGTCACTGTTGCGGTACAGTGACTCGAACGCGCCGAGATCCGGATGGCACCGAGGTGGTGTCCAGCAAATTGCCGCACTGGTGTGGCCATCCTACAATGCTGCGCCGAAAGACGGCGTGTCCAGCTGAATTGCGGTCACTGTTGCGGTACAGTGACTCGAACGCGCCGAGATCCGGATGGCACCGAGGTGGTGTCCAGCAAATTGCCGCACTGGTGTGGCCATCCTACAATGCTGCGCCGAAAGACGGCGTGTCCAGCTGAGTTGCGGTCACTGTTGCGGTACAGTGAGTCGAACGCGCCGAGATCTGGATGGCTCCGATGTTGTGTCCAGCAAGTTGCCGCACTGGTGTGGCCATCCTACAATGCTGCGCCGAAAGTCGGCGTGGGGTGCCCCGTTGGCTTATGAGGTGATGTCAGTAGTGGACCGATGTGTGAATAGGTCGGAACCAGCACAAGGCGCCAAGATCCGAATGGCAAGTCCTGGATGTTGAGTGCCTCAGTTGAGAGTTCTGAGCAGTGCTTGTAAGACTGTCTGAAGCTTATTTGCACCTGCTGCAGCTTCACTATTGCCCTGGTGTGGCCAAAGGTCGCACATGACATAGGCGGCCGGCTCCCGAGGTCCGGCGGAACTTTTTTCCTTTTCCTTTTTGCTTCTTGTCCCACAATCCGTTTCAACTGAAGACACGACCAGGTCCCTGAATGTATGCAGGGGGACGTTATTGATTGAATCAAAATGGCGGCTTGACACAAAGCTGACTCAAGCGTTACTGTTGATGCTATACAGACAAAAATTGGTTTTCAGTTTGTACATTCTTCAGGTTTTTTTTTTCCATCCAAGTCTGATTGAGAGTTTGTAGAAAAATGGCTTCAGATTTTCCACATACTACTCTTCAACATTCTTCCTAAATGTAACAATGTGAAACTCACTAGGAGAACGGCTGTTTCTGTTTCCTTTCAAAATGCTGCCAACAATATTTTCTGAATGGAAGACACCATCTTGTAGCATAAAGGGCCGAAAGGGGTTCTGGTCTGGCCGATGGTTGGTGGAGACATTTTGACTATATCTTGGACCTGCCCGGCCTCGCCCAAAATGGCGCCGGTATAAATGGGACTCGTAACTCCTTGCCCGCAAATGTATATCTAGAAAATGTTATTGTAAGTGGCTGTGTCGTATTTTAATTACAAAATGTACGTTCACCGATTCCGCAACTGTTAGACACCTTTGTTCTTGCAACCTAATGGCCCGCTCGTTACGTTCTTCTACAGTGTAAATGTCTCCTCATCATATACGATTTCAGTTTGCTCCGTGGCCGGCCCACGTGGTTATAGGCCCGTATTTGTATACTGACATTTTCACAATAAAGGTTTTTAAAACAAAACACGGTAGTAGTATTTACATTGGTAAAGTTTTTACTTTTAGTCACTGTTTTCGAATCAGTAAAGGCAAGTGAAATAAAGCAGTCCAATTACATGACGGATAAAAGGTATAATATGTAGGAACGCAGTAAAGATAAATGCTTAATAGCAGTTGTGTTTTTCATGTCTGCAATATAAAGTGATCGATAAGAATCTGATAATCAGGCGTATCGGCGACTAAGATAGCAGGCCGAATCTCTTTTACTCAACGGCTCCGTTATGGAAGGAAGAAACGCCCTTTTTCTCGAAAAAGGAATATATTTTACTTACAAGACAGTTGTAAATTTTCCGGGAAAGTACATTAGCCTGGAATATTATAACATATGTTTGAAAAAAAAATATTGTTCGAAAACAATAAAAAGCGTAATTTTTAGGTCATATGACCAAGCTTTTCATCATTAAATTAACAAAAGTAAAATGAACCAATGAAAAGTTTTATTAACAAGTCACATGTCCTGTTATGCTTACGTTGCGCGCTGCGCGCCGCGCCGCGGATCACTTCCGGGTGCGGTAACGCGGCGTGTCATATAACGCATTACGCGACAACGTAGGTCAAGAATATAGTCAAAATGTCTCCACCAACCAGCGTTCGGAACACAACTCCTTTCAGCAGTCTAAAATGTTCTGTTAAATGACAACAGAGGGGACAGGCAACAAGAACCATCAGTCAAAGAGGGGAGGGCAAGTTCTTCTCTTCCGGGTCATGTTGGGGCGCTACCGGAACTGATCGAATTGGTAGTCTACAGTGTTTCTGGATGTTTCAGACTAAAGCTGGCGTCAGCATGAGACCACTACCATCTCGTAGCTCCGTCGTGGCCATTCCACGAGCAATCATGGCAGCCGCTCCCCACCAGAAGCCTGCGGGAGTCGGAGGCCCCCAAGACTTTTGTAGAATCTTCACGGCTGAGGGGACGCTTTTCGAGAATGGGACCTAAGCCCTATCAGGGAAGCGTCCGAGTTCAAAGGTGTCCCAGGGCCATTTTAGTGGACCAGGCCCAAAACCGAAGAGCCGGCCGCCATTTTGAGAGTCCTGTGGCAGTCGCCTATCGCTGCACCGCAAGAGTGGGCGCAATTCAGCTGGATGGTGGGCAAGACGCTGTAGCCGCAAGAGTGGGCGCAACTCAGCTGGATGGGACAAGGTTCAGAATTGAAGAGTCATCAAAAGGCAAAAAGTTCCGCCGGATCCCGGGAGCCGGCCGCCTATGTCGGGGGCGATCTCAGGCTACACCAGTGCTATAAGACTTGGGGAGGGTGTCGGAGCCAAGCGTCTTCTCCGAGTCCATGGCCATCACACCGCCCCTCAGGGGCCTTCGTCAAGCTGTTTAGGAAGGTAACATATCACATTGTTTTCTAATGCAGTCAGGTCCACAAACGACACTCACTTACTTTGAGAATAGTGAAGCTGCAGTAGGTGGAAATAAGCTTCAGACAGTGTTACAAGCGCTGCTCAGAACTCTTAACTATGGCACCCAACATCCAGAACTTATGCTATTTGAGAATGGCAGTGACATCGAAGCATCTCAGGGACCAAAACCATTAACGTACTTTCACGTATGAAAATCTTACTTGGGGAGGGGGCAGGAGCGAAGCGCCCCCTCCCAGTCAGCGCCACCACACCGTATGTTGAAAATTTGAAGCCATCGTTCTACAAAGTCAACCAAACTTGGATTAAAAATCTAGAAAAATGTACAAACTGAAAACCAGTTTTGGTCTGCATAGCATCAGTAGCAAAGCTTGAGTTAGCTTTGTGTCAAGCCGCAAATTTGATTCAACAAAGCACAGACATTGAAAAAGGATCAAATTCAGAACTCTAAACTATGGCACCCAACATCCAGGAGCTTGCCATCCGGATCTTGGAGCCTTGTGCTGCTTTCGATCTATTCACACATCGGTCCACTACTGACATCATCTTATAAACCAACGTTATGTAAATAGTTTTTTAATAAAATGTTTTACCCTGTTTCTTTGCTGGTGTGTTGTCTATATTTTTAATATTTGCATACGGTTTGTCGTTATTTTGTGCGGGGTGGGTGATGGAGCCGAGCTGTCTTGCAGCCCTCATGGTGTGGAGCTCAGTTCATCTCACTATTTTCGTATTTCTCATGAAGGGTTGTTCCTAATATTTCTATTTTAGCGAGGTCAAAAAGAGATCCAATTAGTGGCCTACTGATTTTGCTCGATTACTTTTATTTTTTTTACACGATTTTTCACTATCTGCAAAGACTAAACAGAGTATTGCGACTTTGTGCTTGTTTGTAAATAGAGAATGATCCAAAGAGAACCAATTCTAAAACAGTAAATGCTTGGACAACAATCAATCAAATGGAGAGACAAGCAGCCACGACGGATTACAACGGGGGTAAAGGCCTGCGTTAACTACCCTTCAGTATCTGCAAAGAGAGAGTACTACTAAGACAAAAGAGGGGAGGGGGGGGGGGGTGCAGCGTTCAAAGCACATCAGCGTGCATAAATACGAAAATGTTTTTATTTATCACGTACTTGACATTTTAAAGCTTTTCATATTTGCTATTAAAAAACCAATGAAATTCACAGAAAAAACCATAGGTTATAGTGGATATATAGTTAGGAATTTGCATTTACAAAACCTTGAAAATTCAATGAAAAAACCATTGGTTTTAGGCCATATATAGTTAGGGATTTGCATTTACAAAACCTTATTTTACTCGCATAAAACCATTGAAATTCCATATATAGTTATAAGCGCTAACTATATATCGCGCACCCGCAATCCACTGCTGATGATGTCACATATTACATCATTCATGACATGGTTAGTGACATCACTGATGACATCACTGATGACATCTCAAATGACATCACTGATGACATCACTGAAAACATCTCATTTGACATGACTGATAACATCACTGATGATATCATTCATGTGATAATACGATGAACCTCTTCAGACTCTAATATAACCTTAGATACAATCAGTGTAAACAGACACTCACAGACTGTTACTCATCCATGGAGTTACTTACACACCTAGTCAGTCATGCAAAGAATCAATCACACCTCCATTTCCTCAAATATACAGTTATACAAACTTTACTTATTCAAACATATACTAACACATATTTACTCTGTTATACAATCCCTGATACAAGTTCACAATGATCCATACAGCCACTCACACATTCATTGGCTCTTATGCACAGTTATTTATATATGTCAACTCTCACATGTACTGTGTTTTACATATGTACTTACTTTGACATGTAGCACTGAGATATCCATTCACTCACCAATACACTCATGCACACAGTCAACCGCCCATACAGCTGTTTCCACATGCACTTTTGAAACCATACATCTAGTGAATCAACTGCTCACACATCTATGCACAGGGTCACACACCTCCCAGCTACCCACACACACACTCAGTATCCCATACAAATACTTGGGCAACCAATCAATAACCCATATAGTTACTCATATAGCTACTTATCAACACATGGAACAGTTTACAGAACAACAGACATAATGATGCACAAATTGAGACAGTTTAGTCATTAACCCATGCACTCAGTGAGACACATTTAATCACTCACTCATATAGTCAGTCATGCACCTACTAAATCCTTCATCCAGACACTTATATATCCACTCATTCTTCAATATGTAAGAGATATTTTAACTTTACAGAAACATACAGTCACTGGATGATGTCATTTGAGATGTCATCAGTGATGTCATCAGTGATGTCACTAACCATGTCATGAATGATGTAATATGTGACATCATCAGCAGTGGATTGCGGGTGCGCGATATATAGTTAGCGCTTATAACTATATATGGAATTTCAATGGTTTTATGCGAGTAAAATAAGGTTTTGTAAATGCAAATCCCTAACTATATATGGCCTAAAACCAATGGTTTTTTCATTGAATTTTCAAGGTTTTGTAAATGCAAATTCCTAACTATATATCCACTATAACCTATGGTTTTTTCTGTGAATATATATATATATACACACACACACATATATATATAATATATATATATATATATATATATATATATATATATATATATATATATATATATATATATATATATATATATATATATATATATATATATATATATATATATATCCAACACAAGTTCTGTCCTTTGTAAGTGAAGCAGCAAAACCACAGATCAAATTGAGCAATTTATTCAGGGTGAGAGCAGCAGCCTGCGAACCAAGAAGATGTTCTCCATAATCAAACGCCCGACGCGTTTCGTGCTTACACAGCACTTGGTCACGCACTGACGTTTAAAAGCAGTCTCAGAGTCAATATCCTGCACCTGTGTTCTAGTGACGTTGGGCTCAGTGGGCGTGACCGCAGTTGCTGCCTGCTGGTCTTTGTAGTGCAAGATTAATGTAACTCCAGTGAGTGACTTGTGGAATGCAATGTAAACAAATTAAATACCTCAGTGGGTTGAAAACAAAAGTCCTGTGCCCAGAAGGCTTCACCAATTGCGCCCGCATCCTTGCTTCTGTGGCCCTCCATAGTACTGGCGTGATTAGGCGCCAGCGAAGATCCGCGATGCGGCAGGGCTTCATTTGCGACTGGACGTGGCCGCATTATTTCCAACACAAGTTCTGCCCTTTGTAAATGAAGCCGGACAACCACAGATCAAATTGAGCAATTTATTTATTTATTTATTTATTTATTTGTTGAGTTCATAAAGCGCGACAGCTACCCGGCGCTGAAAGGCAAAAGCAGCAAGAACTATCCAGTAAGATGTTATTGGTTAAAGAGCCAGGTTTTCACGGCTCTGCGAAAGCGAGCGTGACAGTTCTCCATACGGATGTCCAGAGGAAGGGAGAGAGCAGCAGCCTGCGAGCCAAGAAGATGTTCTCCATAATCAAACACCTCACGCGTTTCGTGCTTACACAGCACTTGGTCACGGGCTGACGTTTAAAAGCAGTCTCAGACTCAATATCCTGCACCTGTGTTCTAGTGACGTTGGCCTCAGTGGGCTTGACCGCAGGCGCTGCCTGCTGGTCTTTGTAGTGCAAGATTAATGTAACTCCAGTGAGTGACTCGTGGAATGCAATGTAAACAAATTAAATACCTCAGTTGGTTGAAAACAAAAGTCCTGTGCCCAGAAGGCTGCACCAATTGCGCCCCCATCCTTGCTTCTGTGGCCCTCCATAGTACTGGCTTGATTAGGCACCAGCGAAGATCCGTGATGCAGCGGGGCTTCATTCGCGACCGGACTTAGCCGCATTATTTCCAACACAAGTTCTGCCCTTTGTAAATGAAGCCGCACAACCACAGATCAAATTGAGCAATTTATTCAGGGTGAGAGCAGCAGCCTGCCAGCCAAGAAGATGTTCTCCATAATCAAACGCCCGACACGTTTCATGCTTACACAGCACTTGGTCATGGGCTGATGTTTAAAAGCAGTCTCAGAGTCAATATCCTGCACCTGTGTTCTAGTGACATTGGCCTCAGTGGGCGTGACACATATACATATATCATGTTTTCTCATACAAATGCAGCCCCCAAGTATCACTTGAACTCTGTTTAATGAGTAAGAACTCATGAAATACTGCAAAAGGGTAAGCATTGTTTGCCTACAGTCTGCATTGCAAACCAATAGCATAGAAAATGAAAGCAATTGTACAAAAAACTGGCACTATGCCTTTAAGGCAGCCATGACCTCTAGCTTCCCATCATGCCTCAGGGGTGACAGTTAGGTCAGTTGTTCTTTCTGGCTCCTTCAGTCAGGACCCTGGGATTCACAGCTCCGTCTTTTTTGTCAAATAATTCTTAATTTTTTGTGGTTTTCTACCTTACACTAGAGGTCTTTTGGCTTTAGAGTGAGGTGTAACCAGTTTTTTGGCAGAAAGTGATTTCTTTTCTGTCAGAATGCCTTCACTTTTTGATACTTGCCCTTCCTGTGGCAAGAAGAAGGTCAGGACTGACACATTCTGTGTGTATCCTCTGTCTCCCTGGCTCTCACTCTCCAGAGACCTGTCCACATTGTAAAAAGCTGTCCAGAGGAACACTCAAGGATAGAGAAAGAATTTGGTTATATGGACTCTCTGAAAGAGGAAGGTCTCCTGTGAGACAGAAGAAGAGGAGAACAAGATCGACGTCAAGAAGCAGAATACTGATCTTTTCACCGTCGGCCTCTGGATCGACGTCAAACTTACCAGCAGTAAAGAAGCAGATGTTGTTGTCAAAGTTGTCTATAGTGCGGACGCATCATTGAACTCCAAGACCGAAGACGGCAGCTTCAACGTTGAGTCAGGTAAAAGACACTCCATTGACGTCAACCAGGCGTTGATCAACATCGAGGATCATGTCTCCATCAGCGTTAGTAAAATGTTTGATGTCGAGGCAGGACACTCCATTGCCGCACACCCATGAGCGGTCGACGTCGAGGCACAAGTCTCCGTCGAGATGTTTACCTAGATCATCGATGTCGAGGCGTAAGACTGTCTCCAACGTCAAAGCAGAAGACTCTGTTGACTTCATCCCAGAGAAGGTCAATGTTGAGTCACCAGACTTCGGCATAAAGGCGTTCAACGTCAAGACAAAGGTCTCCGTCGGCTCCAGCTCAGAGAAGGTCGACGTCGAGACAGAAGACACCATCAACAACATCTCAAAGACGGTCGAGGCAGAGGCCTCCGTCAACATTATCACGAAGACGGTTGACGTCGAGGCAGGGGACTCCGTTAGCATCAAAACTCATACGTTCGACATCGAAGCACAGATCGACGTTGAGACATTGGAGTCGAGCAGGCTCACGTTTAGTGAGTTTTTCTCCTTCTCCATCACCGACGTTGAGGGCAGACTCTCATCGCACGCTGTAAGGACTTTCTTCTTCCTCAAGGTCACCAGTGGTCATTTCGACGTCGAATAGCCCGGCGTCTTGACCTGTACGACCTCTTCCCACTGAGGTTCCTACAAGACTGGAGAAGCAGAAATCTCCTTTCACGTTCACCTGAAGCTCCTGTGCAGGAAGAGAGGTGAAAATCTCCATCTGTACACCTCTCACCCAGATGGTTGTTACCTCTGCATCACTGGCAGAAAGATGGCGCTGCACAATTTAGAGGTGTTCAGGACTATTCCAGCCCTTTACACAGATCTCCTCTAACACAACTCGTGCAAGCGGCAGATCTCTCTCCTACTACTCCATCAAGGAGTAGAGATCGCACGCGGACTCCTCCTCCCTCTTCAAGAAGGAGATCCAGATTTCGAAGAAAAAGGAGAAGGCACAGGTCTCCAACATGTTCACCTTCTTCCACCCATTCCTCGAAGAGGGACTACTCCTGACTCTGACAGACAGCCCACAGTTAAGGATCTCTCCAGTGGATGATGTCATTACATTCATGATGTTCTATCAAGTGGGACAAACAAGTTAAACATCGCTATGCCCACTCAGCAGAGCTCATCCTCTGTCATCTTCGAGACTTTGCATTAAAGATCGTCAGCCAGGTCATTGTTACCTTTGGTGCCGGGTCCACTCCAACCTATGATGGATATTTTTCCTACACCGGCGACTCTCAAGACCGCGCCAGCGAGAATCTTTAAGAAATACAGGCCCCCTGAAGAAGACCCTTTATTTCTGAGATCTGACCCCTCACCAGAATCTGTTATTATTGCTGTGGCTAAGAAAACGCATGCAGTAGCCTCCTCACCTACAGTTCCACCGGATAAGGAAAGCAGAGCACAGGATGCATCGGAGAAAGGTCTGTGGCACATCAGCCTCCATTATGAAGGTTTCCAGCGCTTCGGCACTGTTGGGGTGTTATGACCGATCCTTATGGGGCTCCCTCCAAAGATTCTCAGAAAAGCTGCCAAGGGAAGACCGCAGGGATTTTGAGGACATTTTGAGGGAAGGCAGCTTAGTAGCAATTCAAGTAATCAGCACCAAAGCTGATGGGGCAACGCTCTCTGCACACTCCTATGCACATGGAATCAGTACCAGAAGATCATCCTGGCTCCGTCTTGCTGCACTTAAACCGGAAGCGCAGTCTAGAATTCTCAACCTCCCATTTTCAGGCTCATCTTTGTTTGGCACTCACACAGATGAGGAGATGTCAAGGATGAAGTCAGAACTTGATACCCTGAAGGCTGTTGGACTTGAGAAAAATAAAGAGTTCCAACGCCGTTACAGGCCCTACGATTGGCGGCCCTTCCATCAGAGGGTTCAAACACATCACTGGCAGAGGCAACAGCAGCAGCAGGGGTAATCGAAATCCCATTACCGGGGCAGTCGTACCTCCAGAGGAAGAGGAACCCCTCGTCAGTCTACTGCTTCAGCAAAAGCACCAGCTAAACAACAAGTGTCAACTTCCCCCATTGCCGTTTCCCACTCCAGTGGGGGAAGTATTGCTAATCATCCATTAGAGTGACGTGGTTTCACAAAAGACCAATGGGTGTTAGATACCCTGCAGAGTGGGTATTCTCTACTTTTTCGATATCGACCTCCCTGAATCCCGCCAGTAAAAACAACATGCCATCAGATTAAAATACTGCAGTGAGAAGTATCTACCCTTCTGCGAAACTCAGCCATCGAAAAGATTCCTATCAACATGCTGGAGTTGAGAGCTCTTCATCTGGCTCTCAAGGCTTTCTTCCCTTTGATTCAGACCAATTCCATTCTAGTATAGACGGACAATACGACCACCAGGTACTACCTGAACTGGAGGAACTCGTCCGAGGACTCTATTGCTGGAAGCTCAGGCCCTCTGGCATTGGCTCTTAGCGAGAAAAATTTATTGATAACAGCAATACACCTACCGGGAGAGCAGAGTTCACAAGCAGACACTCTCAGTCGGCACTTCGAAAACCAGTAGGACTGGGTTCTAAACGACGAAGTCGTCGGAGACATTTTTCAAGACTGGGGTCATCCAAGCATCGATCTGTTAGCGGAACACACAAACAAAAAATGCTGAGACTTCACCTCAAGGTACTACCGGCCAGGGTCGAAAGGGAATGCCCTTTTGATCAGCTAGTCAGGGACATTTGTGTACACATTTACACCTCTTCCACTCATCCCGAAGGTGGTAGCCACGCTCTCGCACTCAGACACGAGGATGATCCTATTTGCTCTGGACTGGCCCAGGCAATGGTGGTACCCGGACCTTCTGCACCTGTCTGAATGCCCACACAGGAGACTACCGTACAGACCGGACCTGCTGTCCAAGATGAACGGGAGCATTCATCATCCCAACCTTCCCTCTCTGAACTTGGCAGCACGGCTCCTGAGGTCCTCCAGTATGGTCATTTATGACTCCCTCAAGACTGCATGTCCATTTTGAAAGAGGCTAGAAGACCTTCCACAAGGCACTCCTACGCTTGTAAATGGAACCATGTTTTTTCTTACGGTGTGTGCAAAATAATTGTAATCCTACCAAGGGACAGGAGGAAGTGATTTTACCATACCTGCTTCACTTAGCTAAGGCAGGCCTAAAATTCTCTTCCAATTTTGTTCAACCATCTGCCATTATGGCATATAGGAGCTCTCCTTCTCAGCCATCCTTTTTTCAACTACACGTAGTAAAGGACTTCTTACAAGGTCTAAAGAAGGTCTACCCTCCTGTTCCGCCTCCTTCACCTCAATGGGAGCTGAACTTGGTTCTTGCTAAACTGATGGGTCCCCCTTTTGAGCCTATCCATAAAGCAACCTTACAAGACCTTACGTGGAAGGTAGCTTTCCTAGTAGCAATTACTTCGGCTTGCAGGTGAGCGAGATCCAAGCTCTTTGCTCAAAAGAACCATACACAGTGTTCCATCTCAATAGAGTTGTCTTGAGAACCCATCCCTCCTTCCTTCCGAAGGTGGTGTCAGATTTTTATGTCAACCAAACGATTTTATTACCAAACTTTTTTCCTAATCCCTCTATTCCAGCTGAGAGGTCCCGTCATTCCTTAGACCTCAAGAGGGTCTTAAAGTTCTACTTAGAAAGGGCTAAATCAATTTGAAAATCTGATCAACTATTTATTAATTAAGGCTCGATCAGAAACGGTGTTCCAACCTCCAAGCGTTCCATCGCAAGGTGGATAGTTTCATGTATCAAATTGGCTTATCAGATAGCACAAAATGCCTCTTTGGTCTACACCGAAGGCTCATTCCACGAGAGGAAAAGCAGCTACAATTGCTTTTCTCCATAATGAGCCGATCTCTGAGATCTGTAAAGCAGCTACTTGGAGATCTATACATACATTTACAAGACACTATTGTCTTGATTCATATACCAAAGCAGACACCCAAGTACCCCAGGCCTCCTTGAGGAATCTGTTCCAACACTGATAAATTATGGTTGTTTGTTTGGTCATTCCTTCTCATTTGCCTGCAGGCGGAGATTGGGCTTGCTATTCTATTCAGTGCTTATGAATTTTGATGAGGATCCCCTGGAAGAGAAGGATAAGTTACTTACCTGTAATTCTAGTTCTCTTCCAGGGGTATCCTCATCAAAGTCATAAGCAACCCACCCGCCTCCCCAGGCAAATGAGACTGTTTGTTATTGATAAGATCTATCTGTGTGTCCTGTTCTTTGGGTCTCTGCAAAGAACAACTGACCTAACTGTCAACCTTGAGGCATGATGGGAAGCTAGGGGTCAAGGCTGCGTTAAAGGCAGAAGTAATTTTTTGTACAATCGCTGTCATTTTCTATGCTATTGGTTTACAATGCAGCTTGTAGGCTAACTATGCCTGCTCTTTTGCAGTATTTCATGAGTTTTTACTCATTAAAAATAGTTCAGTGATACTTGCCCTCCCGTGGTTTATATGTTCACGTATTTATTATTGCATTTTTTTTTGCAGAGTTTTATATAGCGCAAACTTGACCCGAATCCGAATCGGGTATCAGAGCGCTATACATAGCACCTATTACGTTACATGAGGACAAACATTCATTTTTTTTGTTAGGCACGGCATTGTTTATCCTCCCATATAGGGGCTGCGTTGGTATGAGAAAACAAGGAATCGCCAGTGGTTAAACTCTGGATAAGCCACTATAGAGCTTCACCAGCTATGCGCATGAGCAGGCGAGCCCCAAAAAGCCCCAACAAGATATATATACCCCAAGCTCCAATCTGTATGTTTACACTGCCTATGGTAATATTGCACATCAGTTTCTTCCCGGATACTACATTCACATCCAGTACCTCATATTCAATACTAAGGATACCCTCATAACTCATAGATTCCATCTCTCCTTCTAACTCTTCTTCATTGCCCTGTTCCCCTTATTTTTCTTTTCTCTGCAGACTTTATCAAAAATGGCCCAAATTTCCACAATATGCATATTTACATTTTATAGCTGGACAATTCTTATCTCTAGCCATATGGCCTTTGTTCCCACATCTAAAACATACAGGACGTCTGTCTTCCATATCAGGCTTGCTATTGTCAGTCTTTCTCCCTACAATATTTTTGCCACTACGTCTATCCATCTTTTTATCATCCTACGTGCTATTAAATACTTTGCACACTGACTCACTTTCTGCACAATTTTTCAGTGCAGCTATAGGGTACCTTATTGACATCAACCATTTTTTGACAATCACAACAGTTTCATTAAGTGGTGCATCTCCACACACATAACTATTCTTGTTTGCCCTCATTGTTAGAATGCATTCTGGTTTGATCTCTTATAAGATCATCATGCAAAGCCCCAAATTTTCCTGAAGTTGCGAGTTTCTTGAATGAAGCTACGTAGTCTTCTACCAATTCAAATTTGGTCTATTTCCTTTGAAAAAGGTATACCTGTCACTAACTGTATAAACTGCAGAATGATAGTGAATATCTAAATCATCAAGGGCCTCCTTAAATATATCTGTGCTAGTATACCTCATTTTTTCCATCTGGCTGTAGACTCATGATCCCAATGAACCCAGGCTATGTATTAAGATTTTCTTCTTCATTGAAGAGGTAAAATCCTTACCATTTCCTTCCTTTATGGCCTATATGTAATTAATAAAATATTCCTGTCCATTGTGTTTGAGGTTCGCCAGCCTGAGGAAGAAATAGTACAGGTTGTGTAAGACCAGAATTCTGTGAACTCATGTCGATGGGGTTTTTAAAATTGATCAACTCTGTCTACCTCACTTGAGCTCTTATATACACTATTTATTATAACAAGGGTGTGTGAATCACTGCCGACAGGCACAGTAGTCTCCAAGGTCAACAATCTTAGAGGTGTACCTATCAACTTGAGAAACACACAGTACTACTCCGGCCGTGCGGTGCCTGTTCTCAAAATGGCACAGATGTTGGTGTGGGCCTCACGTGACACGCGATTGGTGCTGAAACACCTTTGCTTTGTGACATGCTCACTGGTCTTGAGCTGCCTCTGTCTTGCGACATGCTCACTAGTCTCGCGTCCTCCAATTGGCACGTTAGCATAAGGCCGAGCTTGTGCAGCTCCTCTTCAGTGCTCAGCTCACCCAAATCTCATTCTGCCTCAAACACCTCCACAGCATTGTGGCCACCTCAGTGCCTTAGACACCTGTTGTTCAGTCTCGAGCGACTCCCCAAAACTCAAGAATTTCAACCAGGAAGTCTGCAGCAGTACCCACAAGATAGTTCTCATGCAGCTCTGCTTGCTCTCCCCTTTGGAGGCACCAAAGGTTCATGTGGATCAGGGATCCCAATATTGTCTCCGATTTGTAATGATTACTGATACACACAGAGGTAAGTCAAAGATTAATTGGAAAGCAAGCATGTGACAGGCACCACCACTGGTATCTCCTCCCAACTGTCACCACCTGCTCCCTTGTATCCAATTTTCCAGAACCTATAGCATCACGTTACCAAGGTACAGGTAACCTAGATACCACAACAGGGTGCCCATTCTTAATAGAGTAAGCCAGTTACAAAGTTGAGCTGCTCCAACACCTTCTTCTTCACTGGGCTAATCCCTCTTGTACAGTTGTACCACCATAGCCTGGCTCAGTGTGCCCTTTATAGATCTACATGCTGCTCACCCCCCACAATGTACCTCCTCCTTAGTACCTCCAGGGAAATACCCTGGAGACCCAAGCCTTTTCCCCCTTTTTTGGCCCAATGCCAATTATAGTTTATGGCTAATTTATATCGCGGCCAAGATCTCCGTCATACTGGCTTTTTTCACTAAGAACTCTCTTAGTTGGGCAACTCCCTTGATTAATTCTACATTACTACCCCTGCCTGCAGTCTTTTACTACCTTTTGTAGCTAGTTTCATTCTATTTTTTTTTTTTAGAGACAGGACACACATGTATGGTAGATAGCCTTATGCAAGAAGAATCAGGTTTTATTCCAGTATATAGCACATTTCAAGAGATTCTACTCAGAGACAGCACAGACTGACGAGGCAGCTGCGCCTACCTTTTATCAAGGCTTATGTGAAGAGGTAAAAGACCCAGGGCCTCATTTATGAGGTTCTAGCTGCACTTTTGTGCCAACTGAGCGTGTTTTTTCGACACTCCAGTGGTGCAATGTGCCGCAGAATATTTACAAGGCCATGCAAAGCCACTTTCCGTATACTGCATGAAAAGGGCATTCCATGAGTGTTACTGTGGGTGTTCCCTCGCAACACCCATGGAATCTGAAAAACTCCCACATTTACGAGGAATCGTAAACCTGGGAAAGCGGCCGAATCCTTTGCCTCCCAGGGAAGGTGTAGGAGTGGCGCAACGAGGAGAAATACTTTTATTTCTCCTAGTTTTCTCCTCTTTCTATGGGTGCGGAATTCTACGGCACACATGGAAAGTGGAAAATGCCATCAATTATTGCTTTGGTGCAGGAAGGTCTCCCGGCACAAAAACAATCATCACCTTAACGCAGGCACATTGCAACACGAAGCAAGGGTGTCTGCATTGGCGTACAACTACTGTTTTTGCACTGGTGCAGGGGAGAAGGACAGGAATGCACTATATCTTGTAGATGTGGAACATTCCTGCTCTTTTCTATTGACTAATGGCAGCGCAGCAGGAAGGCCTGCTGTGCTGCCCTGCCTCAAAAGTTTGTAAATGCGGCCCTCAGTATCTTTGGTAGTGTATATACCAACACAAAGAAACCATTATTGATGTAGAACGACACATCGAGAAGTAGCATACCAAACAGCAAAGAAAAAAATGCTAAGAAGTATATAACTGCACGATGTACTGGAACCTCATCAGGGCCCAAACCAGGATGCACAGCATTGTAATGTGTTCACCAACAGATGAGTTCGAATAGTTTTGTCCTTGTTTGAACCTTTTTTTTGCCTTCAATTAATTCATAGTTCATTTTATCCAAATAAATTAATGCTTCCAAATTTCGACCACAAGTTCAGCATGTGCCAGTAAGGGCTTTTCTGCCAAACAATTGGGAATTCATTTTTAGGTCTCGTCTGAGCCAGCGCATGCGCTGATCTGGCGAGACATTTAGTAGCTGGCTTATAAAAGTGCTACTTTTGCCGGCCACCAGCTTGCTGTCACGTGCACAAGCGCGCGCGACGTGCACAGCTGCCATCTGACTTTCGCGCTGCGCGGCCGTGTCAGTCTGCTTCTCCCCCTCCCCCACCACATATCGCGTCTCGCGGCCGCTCGCGTGGCCAATGCTTGTTTTTAAATTGCAGCTCGAGCGTGCGCTTGTTCTTAATTGTCTACTGCTTGTTTCTTTTGACTCACCTCGCGGTGCCACCTCCCACTCACCGTTGCGTGGCTGCGCTTGCGTACTTTTGCTTGTTTTTATTGGAACAGTGACGAACAATTTTGCATCGCATCCTTAAAGAGATGGCGGGAAAACTCAACGTGCGATATTAAACATGTTGCTTTGTTTCCAAACCAAGGGATAGTTTTACTGAGTTATTTATGTGCGTTGTATTTTTCGCATGGCCTGGTAACTTGCACTGATGTGTTTGGCCACCTCTTCGGATGAGCTCATCTCTGCCTCCAAGGCTTGTTCAATCAGCTGTGGGGTAAAGATAATACGCTTCCTGTTTGACCATTGACAACACGTCGACAAGCCGGAGTTCTCCGCGAGTTAAGAACTGCTTCTGAACCCTCTGTGTGAGCCTCATGTCGACACTTCAAGATCCCGCTGTGACAGCTCAGCTTTTCACCTCTCTGAGCGTGATAAAATGAGAAGAAATGTTGAATTTAGATTTGTATTTTAATACAAACAACTTATATGCTAAGTCTGAGCACGCTTAGGTAGTTAGGTAGATATAATTATACACTGCAACCTGTGCCCTGCACATCAAACCACGTCATGAAGACGAGATATTAGTGTTGACTCGAGCAGTGTAAGAAGATTCCTCTCTGCATCAGTGCAAAGCGCTTTTGTAGCTCTGTTTCTGAGACTGTCGGACTTGTTACTCATTATCTGCAGTGAATCCTGTTTCTCTAGCAACGCCTTTTTGAATGAAAGGTTTTATCTAAGAATACCGGATTTGCTTCTTGACTTTGGTTTGTTTTGTTGTGTTGAGACTCTGCATCCCATACTTCTGTTTTTTTTTGCTCTCAAAATCGCTAAAAAGGATTTATATAAAATGCAGATTTTTCATATATAGTGTGAAATATGTTTACTACTTACGGAATGTAAAACCTGGTTTACATTTCTTATGTTTAATGTGTACCTGTAACATACCTGTTTATTGCTAACACAGTTAGGCTGAAGTGCTTCGTTTTTGTACTTCGTATGAATTTTGAACATGAAAAACACGAGCAACTAGTATTCGTTTAATGAGTTTGGAGATTTTACTTTGCTGTGTGATGTGGAGTTCACAAGTACCCTGTTTAATGCCATTTTAGCAGTAGATGCTTAAACGTTTCTATTGTTAAAATTTAACTCATTCAGCTGTGTGGGGTTTGATAATTCTCTCGGTTTAAGGATAGGAGAAGTTGGTACCCATAGTGACACTATTGGCACCCATTATATTTTAATGGTTAAAATGGTACCTTTGACTTGTGCATGTTCATGAATAGTCTTAATACTGTGACCGGATTGGAATTGTTTTTTGTTTAAGGAGACCTTTGTTATGGGGTGCATGCTGGTATGGTCCTTGAATAGGGCAATATATACTTGTTCTATGAAGAAACGGATGCATGTGATATTGCTTTGCATGGAGGGGAATGGGCATTTGTTGGACGAGCTGTAGGTTTGGATTTGAGTGAATATCCATTGTATTGCTTAGATTGAAAGATACTGATTTCTGTTGTGGGCTTTCTTTACCGAGATGGCTGTAGTGTCCGCTTTCTGTCATTTGGTTTTTGCTTTATTTTTCTGTCTTACTCTTGCACATTAATGCTGGCTGTGTTTAGCTGTAGTGATGTGTGTCAGTTAGATGTTTTCTGCTCTTCAGTTGATACATCTGCCTCCAGTCTTATCAAAAAGGTTTCCTTTTGTGTTTTAAAATGAAGATATTAATCGGTGCTTAAGACTTGGTTTTGTTTTATCCTTTAGAATTTAGCCTCACTTGCTCTTGTTTTGTACTTCCTGCTGTTTAAAAGGAAGACACTATAGGCGGTGCTATACATCTGATAAGTGTGGTTTTAAAAGTATGACTCTTCATTTGTTTTCTGGTCTACACCAACATAATCTTATAACAAAATTAACAAGCATTGGCATAGCCAAAAGGTCTCGCCTTTGGGACCTTATAAGTACTTAGTTATGCAGCACAATATCCTTGGTGCAACAACATTAACTGTTGCATGGCTAAACACTTATAAGGTCCCAAAGGCTAGCCCGATTGGCTATGCCTATGCTTGTTATTCATGGCGCGAAGAAAACTTGTTTAACCCAATGCCTTTCGGGCAGCACCTGCTCTTCTTCAGAGGTGGCTATAATCAAATAAAACACATTTCAATCCCTAATGCCCTTCCCAAACTCACATGAACTGTTATTAAATGATGTTCACCTCTGCACATATGATTAAACCCTATTTTCATGCGTCCATACCGAGAGATCAAAATGAAACAACCCAAACGTGTACATACATAATCTTCATGAAAATAAACTAAAATCTTTAACTTAATGCTGTAAAACATATTATGTGTCAATGAACCATCACCCTGTGTTAAAAACAGAAGCATACTAAAACAACTCTGTGCCGTGTCGTTTCTAAAACACATTGCCAGCTCCAAACTTGAAATGTGCAGTGTACTTTCACCCGAAACCCCGCGCCATCTTGCCCAAACACAGAAGTGCAAATCAAACGAACACAAACTTTCCAGGTGTATTTGAATCCGGCCACGTGACAAAAACCATAAAACCAAACAAAATACGATGCTTGCATCGTGCTCTGATTAAAGTCCATCAAAAAGTGAAAATATACACTCATATTTCTACACAGTTTATCCTTATAACTCATTGCGCATTACGTTCATAGAATCTATGAAGATCTGTCATACCTGAAAGAGATTGACAGCTGTTGAAAGAGTACTTCAGTCATCTTCTCAAGCAATATTCTCATTTGCAGGAAAAACTCCCACTCTCATCCTGAGGAGTAGGCAGGAGCCGAGCACAAAATGTTATGAGCCTATTTTAGACGTTGCATTCGTTCATGCCCATGTTCTTATCTTTGCCTAAAGGGCCTATGCATATGTATGATTGACTGGATTCCAGAGCCTCGGGTTCCTTCATGGATACCAGGAATTGCTCAGACTTGTGAGGTGCCCTTATCCTTCAAGAAGGCAGCAGAATCTCCGTACTGTGGATCGTACTCCCCTAACAGGAGGTGATATCACTCAAGAATCTTACCTGCTTACTTTTGCAATAGGCTCTGGTTATGTGTGATCATTGCTTTGCAACATCATCAATGTGTAGGCTTTTTCAATCCCCTGAGGCACCACTTAGATCCATCATCATAATTTACATCTCCATCTAAATTGGGTAAACAACACCATTTCATTTACTTCTTCTTTTTGTCAAGCAGCCGAAACATGCCTTACAATATATGCTAGCAATATTTCATAAAGCAACATCCACTGTACAGGTCTAACACAAACTCAGGATTATCTGGATACACTGAAGAAAAAGGAGCTAATAACTTACCACCCCACGGACCTTAAGATTGTTCAATTGATTTGTTCTTTGGAGCTTTTATGGCACATGACCGAATACATGCCCTCACCATATGTGAAAAACAAAAACTGAAGAAGTACATTAATTCAACATGCCACATCCCCTGATGGGGCGCCTATGCTCTTTGGTCTTAAACATCAGGAAGAATGAAGAACTTACATAGACTATTGTGAACTTAATGCCATAATTCTTCGCAATCGGCATCTGTTACATCTAGCTTCTATATAGTTTTTGAATCAATTATGTCAATCAAAATAGTTCACAAAGCTTGATCTTCCTGGAACTTACAGTTAAGTACTAATAAGTTGGCGGGAGAATGGAAAACTGCTTTTACACCAAATATGACTGCTATGAATACTTCGTAATGCCATTTAGCTTTGCCGACACTCCAGCAGCATTTCAGCATCTCACCTACAAGACATTCTCGACATGTACATGCCACCCTGACAGAACTGTGAAAGCATGTTTGAAAAGTATTTCAAAGTCTCTGCATCCACTCTTTATATAATAAGTTGGAGAAATGCATGTTTGAAGCTTAATCTGTAGAATTCCTGGGGGGTTGTTATCACCCATGCTGGTATTGAAATGGATCCTGTTAAACTACAAGATGTACACAACAATTCTTGGGCTTATTGTACATTTATATAGGAATCTTCTTCGGTGTTGTCATCTCTAGTATGACTTACTTTAAAAGGTACCCCCTTTGTGAGGGGTGCAACACAACAAGAAGTCTTTGAGACTCTTATAACTGCCTTTACCACTGCTCCAGTTCTGAGGAATCCATATTTTTCTTCACCATTCATTGTAGAAACTGATGCTTCTGCTGGAGCCATTGGAGTCATACTATTGCAACAATATGTTTATACTCAGCCGTTGCATTCCATTGTTTATTATTCACTAACTGTGTCCACAACAGAACAGCATTATACTCTCTACAACCAAGAATAAGTCCCCATTAAAGCTTCATTTGCACAATATGGACATTAGGTGGAACAGATGCTTCATCAATTAATTCTTATTGACCATTATTACAATCCATGGGATGTTAAAATCACTGTGTTGGGACATGTATTTAAATGTATATTGCATAAGTATAAAACACATTTTCTATTAGAATGTTATTTGATGCCATATGGAATTTGTGTCAGTTAGTTGGGGTAACTGTTCCAGGGGCCTCCTTCCAACTAGTTGCCCATGTGTATCTGAATAAAGAAGGTCAACTTGTAGTTGCGGTCATCTTCAAACAACATCATGTAGATTAAATACTTTTCTTTTCATGCTTCAATTTTTCCCTATATTACCACTTTGGAAAGGAACAAGGAAAGACGATACCTTATCTCGTTCTGTTGAAACTTCAGAAACCGAACATCTGAATCCTCTTCTTCATAGTTTTTCTATGTCGTGTACTGCTAAAAAAATCCTTTCTAGAGTTAGTCAAAATAGAACAACAAAAGATTAGTAGTCTAATATGGATGCAAGAGCATTCACACAAAAGGCAACATGTTCTATCTGCCTAGCAAATCATTACAAAAATTACTCTTACATTAATGATATGTCAAGTCATTCTGGAATCCCATAGACCCAAGATCTTGAGGCTCGTTTTGCATGGTGGCCTCAACGGCATGAGGATATTATTTAATATTTACACATTAAGGGGCATATTATCAAGGACAGAGTTAATATTATCGCCTGTTTAGCGACAGGAAACTGCCCCTAAAGCAGCGATAATGGGCTTGATAATATGCCCTGGAGAATTCCAATAGAAGCCCAGGTTAGCACCAGTACATGGACTTCTATTGGAATTCTCAAGGGCATATTATCAAGCCCATTACCGCCGCTTTAGCTGCAGTTTTCGGCTGCTAAACCGGTGATAATTTTTAACACCGTTCTTGATAATATGCCCCTCAGTCTTCTCTTATCCCACTTCCTACCTCCTCTCAACCAAGGCTGCATTACTGTTTGTGCCATCCTGAGTGTGACACCGGACTAAAGGAACCCGGTCTGCCACTGGACACTGAAAGGACAGTGTTTACACTGCTAGTTCAACTTTGCCATTGCAACTTATGACAAATCCCCATTTCCCTTAATATTATAGGGTAATCTCGCCTAAGGAAGTTCTATAGAGGCCTATGGCGGGGAGATATGTATTATTAAGTAGGAAATACAATTTTCATATGTCATAACAGCAACACTTCCAAATTGTTGTTTTACTATGGAAAGGTTAATACCCCATTGGCTAACACAAGGTTACCGACTGGCACCCCAGCCTGATTAAACTCTGAATGGGACGACCTCATTGGGTCAAGTAAGATATCAGATTAATCGTGACATTAAACCTAAGGTGATGCCCACAACAAATTTTATGTCACTATTCGAGAAAGCAATTTTTAGAAAGCTGCCACTCTGCACTCCAGCTAGTCCAGCAAGTTCACAACAGCCCTGTCACATGGACAGCTTTTGCCCATCTGGGGAGACGTGTGAATGACTCTCAGACCCAGAAATAAAGGCAGAGCGAGGTGTGACCTCTCCCAGGCCGCACACTTGGGGTGGGAGCCCAAAAGGCAAGTTTCAAAGGGGAAGCTGCCTTTGAAGGGACGATTGCATCAACAGCCCTGAGCAGGATGCCCTTTCTTGCTGTAGACAATTAGGAGAGAGAGAAGGAAAACCTTCCCCCAAACAAGTTTTTCTGTGGGTGTGTAACCCACTGGTAGCCACACCACTAGGGTAGGCTACCATGCTCTGGACAACCAAAAAAGGGTTGCACCATTTTGAAAGAGGCAAGAATGGGGAACTTTTGGATAGCTAGATGCCACACTTTGCAAGACAAATGTCACTAGGAAGGAGGGGAACCAGTAGCCCATTGGCTAGTGACCTCCTGGTCTCCTCAGGGGTTTTTATTAGGATTAATGTGGCACCCCTGGCACCCTGTCCTTCAGATCACACTGGAATTGGAGAAAGGACCAAAAAAGGACCACCCTGCTGCCCTTGAAAGTGCACAAAGAGAGCCAGCATCATCAGAAGAACTGCACCTGCTGCACTATGGGATAGCTAAGTTTGGACTGTGCATGTGGCTCCTGGCTCTAGGAAAAGTTGATTCCCAGCCTACAGCAGTGACTCCAAGGATCAGCCGGCTGATCCCCTGGAACCAGCTCCAGGGACACAAGAGCTGAAGAAGCCCAAACCATTAAGTTGATAGCCACTGCAGATTTTTGCTGCTACTAATCGTTGAACGTACAAAAGGACAAATCAGAGATAGCCGAAAATTGTACCCATGTCTGCCGGACCTGGGAATGCATTAGCACCCACCTAGGGATTTCTCTCCAAACACAGTGAAGTAGACCAGTAGCCCAGCATTGGCTGGCCTACCACTGCAACGTAGGGACCTCGATCTCTGTGTCCAAAGTCACCCCTCATCACCTGTGGACCGAGGAACCACCACAAAGACACCCCCATTGACCACACCACAACCAGAGCATCCTTTGACCATCTTTTGTCTGTATCCTCAGCCTCTCAATTGATGTCTATGGCGGTCCTCCTGTAAAGTTTGAAACATTTTCTAAAAAATGCTCTGGTAACTGTCCAAACTCTCTGGCCCCTAGACCTTTTCCCTGCCTGATTTAGTCGCCCAACCAGGGCCTGACTACCCCTACTAACTCTTTAAAAGTTATGAAACACTTACAAACTTCTTGACCAGTGCTTGTTTGTGGTTGCATTTCAAAGTGATAAAAACAGCTAAAATCTGTATCTCTGGAACCCTCCAGTGGATTTTCATGATCAAGGTCTCTAAAAATGCATACAAATAAGCTCTATGTTAATAAATTGTTATTGTGTCTCTTTCTTGGTGTGCAAATTTTTTAATTTGTTATTTGGTGCTGTTTTATGTTTTACACTAAGTCATTTGCCAAGCCTTACTGCTCACAGCCACAGCTACCCAGGGTTGTACAATGGTTAAGTAAACAAAACTGATTGTACCCAAGACGGCATTTGCAAGTGTACTCCATGATAAGGCTCCACAGCCATGTCATATAGTATACCCAAATCCTCACAGCACTCCTCTCTTTTTTACTACTCTTATGGTTTAATATACGCACATTTCCTGAAGTTATTACCACTTCCTTATCTGTTTCTTTTCTCTTTTCCTCTCTCTGCAGTCTATACATAAGGATACGGTTTTATACTTCATGCATACTAAGGCTACATATAAACATTTGTAAACAATCAACAAATTCCTGCTCTTATCTACTCAGTTGAAGATTCAATATGGCTGTCTAAGCATTATCTTTGCCTTCCTGGGGTTCACATAAAGCATCACCCATGCTTTGTGGGTCATTTCCTTGTCTCTGAATTCATTTATGATGTAGATACCATTGCTGTCTCATTGGCATATACAGCCTGTCCTTGCTCTGTCTTTCCTTTGTGTTGTCTCACTGCTACTCCTGTATGGGTTGATGTCACCTGAATATGAGGACTGTGACTCCTGTATGTATTGAGGTGAGCTACAGTATCTCATTCATTGGAATGGTTACAATCCATCTGATAATTCTTGAAAAAAGTGGCTTATTTTGTACATTCAGCTCAGCTGATATGTGCCTTTCATTGGACATTCCCTTCCAACATGGAGGAAGAGGTTTTTATTTGGACAGGGGATTACTCTCAGGACTTGGCAGGCGTTTTTGGGGACCCCAAGGTTGACAGAAAGTTGCAGTCTGCTTCCCCATCTTTACTGGAGGAGTTAGGGGTCCTCCTTGCCAGTTTTGGAGGATGGGGTCGATGTTCATGATGACAGCGATGGATATTGCTCGTTCATCATGCTCTCTGCCTTGTGCTTGGTTATGGTCCTACCCGAATCAGAATGGCCACTGCCTTTTAATTTTTATGGCCTAAGTTTCCTTAATGGCTGATTTACCAATCCAAGATGACTTCACTTTCAGGTTAATGATTCTTCACTTCCAGGTTAAAAGGGACTCAAAAAGTATATAAACCAACGCTTCTTTCTACTCTGTGGTTGGCAATATCAGTAGTTGGTGGGGCCCTCTGCTGATGCCAAGATTGCTCAACTGGCCCCTTTCCTTTGTGTGCATATTTTTTGTGTTTTCGGGCCTTTCTTCAGGTGTTCGTATAACTACTGGCTACTTAACTCTCTCCTGATAATCTTGTAACCTACCTGTAGAGCCAGTCTCCAGTTTCCTCCCTGTAAAAGTTGCACTGAGGCCGAATGGTGATTAGTGTGTATGCATTTGGGTTACTTTGAATACTGTTAAGTGTTATTGTGGTATTAATGAACTTCTTCATTTACAACAAATGGTGTGATCCTGCCTGAGCTGTTGGACCAGTGTTGTGTTTTCTGCCTACCTTCACCCAGTATCTCCTGATCCTACTTCCCAATCTTCTGCAGTACAGAGTGGAGGGTATTACGAAATTCAGAGGCTGGCGGATAATCTCCAAATTATTCTACTCTGATCATGACAAGTGTCTGGGAACAATGTGCCAAATACATTCTCAGAATTCTTTTTCTCAAGGTGAGATGCATAGCCTGCTATATAAGTAAAATAGAATATTGGGACCAATTCTGAAGATAACTAATGCATAATTTATATTTTGCTCCAAAGAGGATGCTGCTCCATGAAATGTAAAGTTAGTTCCTCAAACCTGCTAAATGTTTAGGTTATATCAATCTTATTAATCACAGCACATGCAATAGAGGCAAAAGTGAATGATCCGCTCCAAATCCATGTGGAAAATACTTTTTATCTTTAGACCCAGTCAAACAACTGTCCTCTAACGGGGGCAGTGACTGGCATTAGAAAACGCGCCTTAATTTGAGAGACTGACAGACTTATGACTTACATTTTTAATCTTCATTCTACAGGGTGAAAACCTATCCTTCTCCTTGATCTTCGGAACAAGTGACTGGGCATGTGGGACTTGTCCTGTAATGGATTCATTCCTTTTTCACTTTCAGTGGGTCAATGTACATCCCTATATGCTATTTTCCCCTAGGTTTTGTTTTCTACTGTGTTTTTTGGTCTCGCTGACCAATGCGTAAGCATTGCGGCGAGATTCTAGTAACTGGTCCGAACACTCTACCAAAACTGCGGATTAGACACAGTTCATGTGAGACAGGCGTGTGCACAAGCCAGCCACGTCACACACCACCATTTGTCTGTGCCTCGGCATCAGACTTCAAAGGCTGCCGCTCCCCCCAATCAGACTTCAAAGGCTGCTGCTTCCCCGCCCCCGCATCAGACTTCAAAGGAATGCGCTCCCCCGCCCACCCCCCTGCCACAGCAATGCCGAGAGCTTGTTCTTCTTCTTTATCTTTACATCTTTCTCCCCTTCTCTTTTTGTATCTTACTCCATCCTCTTCGCTTTATATTACACTTTCTCTATTCCTTCCCTTTCTCTGTCTCACACTTTCTCTTCATTTTAACCTCTATATTTCTTTCTTCGCTCGTATTCGTTTTTTTTCTCTTTGCTTGCATTTCACTTTCTCCATTTTACTCTTTCTTCGCTCTCTATCTCACACTCTGGCCTTTTACATTGAGCTCTATATTTGTCTTACTTCCCTTGTTCTTTTTCTCCAATTCTTTTTGCATGTCTCGCTCGTTTTCTCTCTCTTTTCATCTCCCCTTCTGCCTCTTTGTTTCCCTCTCTGCCCTTCTCTGTTTAACCCACCTAGGCATCCGTTGCTCTCCATCTAAGCTGCTCTCTTCCAACATTTTAAATCGTGCATCGGTGCAGTATCTTCTCCCACGGGTGCATCGCCAGGCAGGAGGCTGCACGTGAGGGCGTCACGTGAATAATCCTTTGTCTCATGATATAGTTTAAATCGATATGCTCACAACAGGTTTCCTGGAAATACCATATATTTCCAAATCTTCCAGAAATAAGACGGCATCCGCCTTGGCGCTGTATTGAACTGCATTGAAATTACATTTATGTAGCGCTTGTTCTTAAATTACTTAAATTAATTATTCATTGCTCCCTCTTGCATTGTCTATGCTTTTTAGCGTTTATTTCTGTTCCGCCCTTCCCAATTCGAGCCTTGCAATGATTTTCTCCTCCATTTTCCTTTCTTTTCCACCTATTTTCTCCTTCTTCGTACTTTAAACTCCGTGTCTGTGCCTCGCATCCATCCCTCCCTCCCTACCTCTTCATCAGTGATTTAAGTGGGATGAAAAGGTGTTGGGGCCTTAATATGAGTTTGACTTGAAGCCTTTACACGCAGCGTTAGCAATGTAAATAATCCTGGTCAAATAGCATCCCGTGTTTGACAAATTCATAAATAAGCTCTCAGTGGCAAAGAATATTCCATATTAAAATATTTTATTTAATAGTTAATGTAGCACCTTTCCACTGGACCAGAAGCAATTAAAATGATACATTTAAAAGTAAGTTTCAGTACATTAGTTATTCAGTTTCCATGAAATAATGCCCCAGGCCCTGGAACCCAAGTGGTAAACAACTGTAGCCGCCTGTCTCTCAGTCCCTGTGTGGTGACTTGTTTAAAACTTGTACGCTGCCCTTGGCTTGGGCATGGCCTAAGGTCGCAGATGTATGTGGAAAAACTCAGATATTTCAGGACGTGCATGGTAAGTCAATTGAGAAAGTCTGAATAGCAAGCTATCTGAAAGCATTCTATTTCATGTATCTCCATAATCAAAATTCAGTTTGATTCTTAGTAGGGACCACTGAAAGGGAGTGGTTCAGGTAGTCGTATATTCTAGATTACAGCACTGTGCAGCACTTTATTTAAACCTGCAGAAGAGATTTCTCCAAATGCTGTAGGCAGCTCAAAATTGAGCTAGCGTTATTGTATCTGGTCAGAGCAGATATAGACCAACAATGATCACAAGTCAATGAAAAAGAATTGACTCGCCTGGTCCGGCCTGGTTGCCTATTGACTGCAAAATTAATCGAAAAGTACTGTGCCTTATGTGAAAGTTTACCATAAGAAACTTTGAAATCTGTTTCAATTTCGCTAACTAGGTAGTTTCAAATGCTTACTTAGTAATCATGAGATTGGGAATTGAAAGTGGATTCGGAAAGCTATGGAACTTGTTACCTTTTGACTCACCCCTAAACTGTGTTAACCTTATTCATTAACAAAATCATAACCCCCCCCACACAGATTTACTACCTCGCAATGTTGCTAATTTATCATTTTTAGGGATTAACAAAGGTTCCTCAAGGACTCCTGGAACAATGGGCAGTCTCAGAATTCCTGGAGAACTCCTGGCAAACCTTTTTTTATTTCAGATCTGTTTTTATTTTCCAGGCATAAACACATAACACAGGTCCACTTGATACACAGCGTTAAACCTACAGCCCTATACAGGGCCGGCCGCGTAAATGGGTGTGGCACTGGCGACATTAGGAATCAAAACAGGGAGCAAATTTGTACACAGCGTTTCGCCTACAACCCCTGGGGGGCCGGCCGCGTCACATGGTGTATAGTGCAATGCCGTCTGGGCATGTTAGAAAGCAAAACCTCTGAGATCTATTCCTGTAGTGAACGGGCAACTGGCCCAAAATCAACACTCAGCCCAAGACAGGCCCAATAACCTGAAGAGTAGCGGTGAAGAGAGAGAAGAAATAAGATAAAAAGAGAAGAAGAAAGTAGAAGCAAGAAGACAGCGCAGCAAGATTAGAAGTGGTGCGCTCGGGAGTGGGGGGGAGGGAAGGCCTGACCCAGCACCAATGCCAGCGGGGTCCAAGTGCAAAGGGGCGACTACGGGTGCAATCTACCAGGGTCAGGTGGAACAATAGCATCCTCAAAGAGGCGCAGCGTCCTGAGCTTGGTAGGCATGTGGTGCGCATGCTCAACTGCACAGAGATATTTAATCAGAGGTTGCCAGACAGCCTTAAAACTTGTATCGCACGTTTGCAGCCGCGCCGTGAAAAGCTCCATTGTGATGGCATGCCATAAACGCACAAACCAGGCTGCGACTGGGGGCGCTTCAGGTTTTTTCCAGTACAAGGCTATTAGCTGTTTGGCCGCTCCTAGCATGTGGAGTGCCAGAGTCCAGTGGCTCCGGGTGAGTGCCTTCAGGCTAGCAGGTTTGATGCCCAGTAAGATTGTGCTTGTGGCTTCAGGCAGAGGGAACCCCAGTACCCCCTTGATGTGGCTAAGAACCTCTTTGCAGAATAGGGTCAACGATGAACATGCCCACCAAACATGTATGAAGTCCCCAGATGCAGACTGGCACCTCCGACACAGAGGAGAGGATGCAGGAAACATCTTGTGTAAACGCTGGGGCGTGTAATACCATTTAATCATGAGTTTATATGCATTTTCCCGCTGTGGGATGCTGCAATAGATTTTGGGGATATCCTGCCATAATCCACATCACTGAGAGGGCACAATGTCCGTATTGGACGTCGACTGTCATTGGTGTTGATACGGGTGAGAGGGTTGTGCATTTGGATGCTGCAGGATCTGATAGATCCGAGATATCAGCCCCTTTGACCCATCAAAAGGCCGGACCAGCCACTCGAAGGGGGTGAAGGCGCGTGTAGCCGCCTGCTGCATCCCCCTCTCGGACACCCAGTGCCGCAGCTGGGCATATTGCAATCTCGCTTCCGGTGGGACGTGAAACTCCTCCCTACATTGGGCAAAGGTCTTGAGTGCACCCCCCTCGTAGAGATCACATATCACCCTGCAGTCCCCTTGTGTTCATTTGGCAAAGGCGCGTGTGCGATGAGCCGGCGGGAAGAGAAGATTCCCCTCTAGAGGGGTATGCGGTGAGAGAAATGTTGTGAGGCCTCTGCGCTCGGCTACTTTATCCAATATATCCAAAACCGTTCTTGTGGGCACCGCTATGTAGGCACTCCTGGAGCGCGCCGCCCGATGAAGCCATACAAAATCCCAAATGGGTCGCCCAGTCACTACCCGATCCATATGCAATCATCCCTTCCCACTCTCTTCTACTTAGCCACGTTAACACCAGGGGCTTCTACCTCCATAGGTCTTCAAGGATCGCCTTCCGACACTCCCGCCAGTTTACTTGTGTCCATGTGTCTAGAGAGGGAGTCAGCTGGAGGCCGAATTAGCAAATGTGATGGGAGGCCCATCGATACAGCACAAGTTTCTCCAGGAGGGGAATCTCCTCCATCGGAATGGTGAGATTGAGGGCCCAGGATTTGTCATGGTTAATCTTAAGGCCGGAGGCCCACTCAAAAAGTCACAGCACTGAGTGCAGTGCCGGGAGGGACACCTGGGGACGCGTTAAAGTGAGGATAAGATCATCGGCAAACAACGCTACCTTGTTCTCACGTCCTCCATGGGGAATACCATGGATATCAGGTGCCTGTCGGATCATCTCCACAAGGGCTTCTACTACAAGGGCGAACAACAAGGGTGAGAGGGGGCACCCCTGCCTTACCGCTATGGATGGGGAACTGCGCCGTGAGTTGCCCATTGACCCGAATCCTGGCCTGCGGGGCAAGATATGGTGATCATATTCTGACCTAGCCCAATCTTTTGCAAAACCGCCCGAAGAAAAGTCCAATTCACCCGATCAAACGCCTTCTCCGCATCTAGCGACAGGAGTCAGGCCGGTATATTCCAGTGGTGTGCTTTCCCCACTATGTGCGAGATTTTACGCACATTATCCGCCCCCTGCCAATTTCGGATGAAGCCGGCCTGATCCGGCTCTATGAGTCCCGGCATGTGGGGATCCAAGTGTTTTGCTAGCAGTTTAGTGTACATTTTAAGGTCAGTATTTAACAAGACTATGGGACGGTAGGACGCACAGAGCGTGGGGTCCTTCCCGGACTTTGGGATAAGTGCTATCTCCGCCATACCCATGTTGGATGATGGTCCCTCTGTATCAGTGAAAGAGTTGTAAAGTCGCAGAAGGTGGGTCCGGAGCTGTGACTGGAACATGCAATAGAAGGACAGGGGCAGGCCATCCGGCCCGGCGTCTTCCCAAGGGGGAGATCCCTTATGGCTGCTGTCACCTCATTGTCGGTGATAGGTCCCTCCAGGGTCTTTGCATAATGAGGGTGTATCGGCGTCTCCGTGTATCTAATCAAAGCGTCCGCCACCATGTTTCCGCCTCTTATAAAGCAGTATAGTAGGCCCGGAATGCTTCGCACTTGTCCTTCTCCAAGGTAACCCTCGTCCCGTCTGACAGCTGAATATTGGCTATATGAGCCTTGGCCACATTTGCCTTCAGACGCCTCGCCAGCAGCCTGCCCACCTTATCCCCCCCTTCAAAGTACCGCTGCTTCAATGCCAACAAAGATTTTTCAGCCCTGTTGGTACGCAAGAGCCGAAGCTTCCCCCGGAGGTTGGCAAGCTGCCGCCTAGACGCCAGTGAAGTGTGTTCCTGATCCCGTTTCTCGGCCCGCTTTATGTCCTTTGAAAGGCTATCTTCCAGAGCCTGACCCTCACGCGCCCGTGCAATCGAGAGAGTGGTAATGTGGCCCCGGATCGTGGCCTTGAAAGCATCCCACACCACAGGGAAGGGCGTCTCCGGGAGATCATTACTATCAAAGTGAGAGTCAATGGCAGCCCGTATACTTCGGCTGCATCCCGGAGAATACTCGGCGGCAGGGAACACCTCACGTCTCTGGCTGGACGAGCGGCCGAGTCCTGCAGGAGCAGCTCAACATGAGCATGGTCAGAAAGCAATATATCAGACATGGAGGCTCCTAGCATGTCTCGTATCAGAGCATGCAAGATAAATATATAATCAATACGGAAGTACGAGCGGTGAACATGGGAATAGAATGAGTAATCCCTCAGCCCCGGAGAGTGGTAACACCACGTGTCCAACAGCTCCAAGTCAGCTATCTGCGTGCGTAGCGCTGAGGACACAGCCCCTGTTCCACTGAACGAAGTCTCACTGCAATCCACTTCCAGGTCCCGTACTAAATTAAAATACCCCCCCCCAGGATCAACGAGGGATCGTCTTGTGGTACGTGCTCCCTCAGGAGTGTCCGGAGGTATCCGTCCTTCATCTGATTGGGTGCATACACATTTCACAGAGTGAAGAGGCGCCTTCCAATCCCCACATTTACTTTAAGAAAGCGCTCATCCCTACTCCCAAAGGGTTTAGCTTCCCCCGCCTAATACCATTCCTGCACAATATCGCCACTCCTGCCGTTTTGGTATCTGCTGCGGCCCAAAATTGGAGGGGGTATTTAGGGTGTGCCATGCGCCCCACATCAACTTGCAAGAGATGGGTTTCCTGTAGAAATATGATGTCAGGGCTATGCTGGAGGAGATAGCGCCAGGTTTGCCTCCGTTTATTGGGGGAATTTAGGCCCTTGACGTTAAGCGTTAAAACCTTCAAGGGGCTAGGCAGATTCGTAGTCATATTAAAGTCCAAATGGGGCCCGCCCATGACCTCCCACTCTGCCTCATCAGAAACATATAGGCGCGGGGGAGCCCATCTATTCCAACCCACACAGAGCGACGCAGCCGCAGGACCCCCACGCGACGCACTCAGAAAAGGGGAAGGAATAAGAGAGGGAAATCAGCAAGAAGCAGAAAGAGAGAGAGAAAGTCAAGAAACCCAAAGGTGACCAACAGGGCCACACAGCAGTGGAGACCAACAACGGCCAACGGGGCCATACTATTCTGTCCCCTTTACAGGGCATCCTACACCCAAGGGTTCGGACACACTCAGAGATGTCACTCCCTCAGGAACAGTTGAGGGTAGGTTTGCAGTCGTCCTCAAGGTCATCTAGTGGGAAGGTCTCAGAGTTCCCCACCCCACTGACCGGGAGCTGGGGTGTAAATCAAGGTATCGCAACAAACAGCAAACCCAGGGAGGAGAGTACATTCCAACAGGTACGTGATTCCTAGTGCATTGCAGACATCTGCCCAACCGATCATGGAGTCGAGGGCAGCGAGTCGGGTTCTTCCTGATCCCCTTCAAGGGATTGAATATGCGCGATGATGTCCTGTTTGGCCTGCGAAGCAGATTGCTCATCCATGGGAGGTGAACGTTGATTACGATGGACAGTGGTCCAAGATGGCTTGGCTGGCACCCGCTCCTGGCGCCGCAGGCGGGAAGGGCTTGTCGGTGGCGACAATGGCAGTTGAAGCAGCTGTGCTGCCTCCGTGTAGGACTGTATCACCCTGCGCTTTGACTCCCATTGGAAAATGAGGGTGAAGGGATGGCCCCACTGGTAGGAGATGCCCATGGTCCGCAGCTGTTCGGTCACAGGCTTGAAAGCCCGGCATCGCCCCAGGGTGTTGGGCGCCAAGTCTTGGAAGATCTGTATCTTGACCCCTCGTAGCTGAGATCTGGCTTATCATGTGCCGCTCTGAAGATGGCCTCCTTCTCTGTAAAAAAGTGGACCCTTGTTAAGATTTCCGGGAGGAGCCCCGGCCTCCCCACGGGCCCGGAGACCTGGTGGGCCCGATCCAAAGCCGACGGAGAAGCGTCTTCGTCCCCCCAGACCCCATGGAGGAGTTGCGCCACATAGGTCATGATGTCCTTCCCCTCCGCACCGAGAGGAACCCCCCGAATGCGGAGGTTATTCCTGCGACTCCGGTTCTCCAAATCCTCCTGCTTTACTTGCAGCTCTATGTTCTGCTCCTCTAACGCTGCCAGGCATTGCCACAATTGCTCCTGGTCTTCCGTGTGGGTGTCCACTGTCTTCTCCAGGCTATCTACCCATCTCCCAGATCAGTAACCTCTTTTCGGAGTTCCCGCACACAGGAGTGGACCTCGGAGCGTAGGGAGCCAATTTCAATTTTGAGTTCCGACAGAAAAGAGGTCATGAATGCCTGGGTCACCGGTGGCGAATCTCGGCGGCCAGCGGTATCCCCTCAGTGGGAGCTGCCGACCCCACCTTGCCCCACATTGCCACCACAGAGTTGTCCCTGGGGGCCGCAGGCGGGTCAGCCTTGCCCCCTATGGAACGCGTCATCGCCAGCTCCGGAGCGTTTCGTTAACAGCCAGGCAGCGTGCTCCCTGCAAGCCAGTTGCAGTGTACCTGTAAAGGTCCACCTCCCAAACCTTGTCGCTATGATTCCTCTCGTGCAATGTCCAAGATTTCCACAGGGGTGTAGAATGCGTAAGGGCCACCTCCCAACTCCCGACCCGCCAGGGCGAGAGCGCCGCCTCGCTAAAGGCCACTTCCTGACCACCATCTCAACAACTGGGCCTATGGGCAGAGTGCTGCAGGAGCTGGGATGCCCACCGCCTCGGATCAGTGAAGTCAAGTGTCCGCTTCTGTGTTGTCCGTCACTCCAAGACAGTCTGCACATGCCACTCTTACCCCCCCCCCACACAACAGGCAATCTAAAAGCTCTCTAGATCCAAGGAGCACACTCCTGCCAGCCAGAACACCGCTCCACCCAAAAGCGCCTCGCAACCTCTTCCCTGCTGTGGTAAAGTTGCCCTGGTCTCCCCCTCCACCACCCTAAGCAATGTGGTGCATCCCCCGGACCCAGTCAGTGCTGGAGCGAGCAGCCCAACATCCCCAGTCTGCCCCATTCAGCAGTCCCGAAATGGTGCCATGCACTCCCTGTGCAATGTGTCTCTTCCCCGGACGCCCGGGGGCAGAGGCGCTGCAGGTGGCACAGATTCTCCAGGTGCAGCGGCGCGCAGGAGCCAAAGTCTTAGGGCAGCTCGGTGGGGTGAGGTTCAAAATGAAGGGAGTGCACTTGTCCCGCTCCGTCCCTCATAGGCTGCTCCCTACCTCAGCCACACCGCACCCAGCCTTGTAGCCCCAGTGGGTAAAGTCCGCTCACCCTCCTCTCCTCCAGCCAGCGCGGGGTAATGTTCAGGCCACTGCGGCGTTAATGCTATCCGCCTAATGGCTCCAGGCCGCCCCGCTCGGCAGCCTCAAAATGGGGGCAGGTACTCCCAGTGCGAAGCGCCCCCCGCCGTCGTCCAGCAGCCGGGTAGCAGCGGCCGCCAGCTGAGTCTCTCCAAAGCCCCCAAGCAGTGATCCAGAGGCCTCGGATGTGGCACAGGTCCCCCGGGGCCGGCCATCCAAGGCCTGCCAAACAGTCATGTGCACTTCGATTTCTCCACCCGAGCTGTGCTGTGCAGCCAGGTGTAGAGTAAGCTTAGGGTCGTAGTCCCTTAGTGAGCGCCTAACTAGGGCACTCATACCAATCAGCGTGCTGCTTTCATGCTAGCTAATAGCGGCATGAGACGAGCATCTGGATTGGCTTTGGGGAGCCTGTAACATGACGAGAGTCGAGGCACAGAGGCCAGCAAAGCACCAACGCTGCACATGGTAAGCATTAAAAAAATAATTTTCCCTGCCCCGCCCTCGCGCGCTGCATTCATGTGCAGCCTCTCCTGTGCTATCCCACCACTTTAATGCCCCAGCAGCCCCGCTGCTTTAGACCCGAAAACTTTATGCGGTGTTCCTTCCTCTTCCCACTCTGGAAAGGGATGCATTTTTCCAATAACAGGAGTAAATCTCAGAGCATTTCCAGGGTTAGAATCAGAAAAAAGTTTGTGATAGTCACATACAAGCACCTTGTGGTTGAGCCCAAACGTTTAGCTCATTTACACCCATGCACACCAGGCCACTGAATGTAGATTTACTGACACTTGAAAGCCTCTTGGGGCACAATAGGCAACTCAAGCTTCGAGCTTGTGTCTTTTGATGTCACGTGGAACACCTCAGTGAAAAATAATCCCATTATTGATAGTTACCCATCCAGCATTCTATATATTACATAGACCCACTCGGTACAGCCAATTTCATTGTACATAGGTTAAACTCACATTCACACAGAAATTGTAAGATAACAATATCACGAAAGAGAGCCAACGTCAAGAAGGTATACATGATTAGTTGTTAAATGGATGGTGGATTTGCGTTCATGGATATGCATGTGCTTTAACATTACTGTATTATTGTAAAGAAACAAGGGAACCAAAGGAAGGTCTGCCAGGGACCTTGGGAATTAAGCTATTTTTAAGAATAGTGGTCCCTAGAGAAACAACAGTAAAAAGGAGCAAATGAATATAGACCCAGTCAGTACTGTAGCGCCTATTAGGATGGCAGACGAACCTGCGTCCATTTGCCACCCCCGAGGTGGAGGGACCGTCCGCAGAGGCAGCGGCACCAAATTGCGGCCAACAACCCGCGGATCAGCGGCGGACGGACCTGCCATCCGCCACTGATCCCACCGCCATCATAATCTGGCAGTGGGTGTTTTGAAGGTCCGCAGAGGTGATTCCGCATCCTCCGGGCCGGCGGTGGCTTCCACCGGCCCGGAGGATGCGGACTCACCGCAATCATAATCGACCCCTATATTTGTATACCTTGTCCAGCCGAACAGAGGTCAGATATTTAATATTTTGAAGTCAAATAGGAAAAATACAGACAAAACAATTTGTAAGTGGAACACAAGCCTGCATCCAACTAAACCAAGAGGGACAAACAATGAAGAACACAAAAGGCTCAGGAAAAGCTGTAGGTTTGTTAAATATACAATTTTCAATGTAACAAACAAATTGCAATAGAACACCTTTACACATTAAATGACAATTTAGAGCAGTGTATAAGGTGTATCGGGTGTCGACGGCGTTTCGATCCATATATACAATAAATGGATCATCATCAGGACAATTAGAATAAGCATGCCTGTGTGCAATTGCCTGTATTAAATGTTGGCAACTCCCTCATGGATAGTAACATATATGGAACTGAGGGCACGAATGGTGAACAGCCAGACCAAGAAAAATACAATCAGAGGTGTAGGGGAACTGTACCATCCATATAGCTAAAAAGAGGGTGCTAGAACATCAACAAGCGGTAATCTACCATTACTACGCGCCCACTTCTACGAATTTACATTTCTACGCATCTTTTTACTGCGCATTAACTTTTATAACGCATGGTTTTACTTAGCAGGAACTATTATAACGCATGCTTTTACTTCGCATGCTTCTAGTACGCTTACCGCTACTTCGCAAATACATTTTTAAGTAATAGAGTATTACTTACAATTGGGGCCAAACGGGTGTGACTGGAAATATGCAGAAAAATACTTGAGTATTAATTGAGAGGGAGGCTTCACGGTAACTTGCGCTACGGAAACAGCTATAATATAAATAAACGTACAATATCGAGGCTTCACTGTAACTTGTGCTACAGAAACAGCTATATAAATAAACGTACAATATACCAATGTCGCATCTCGCTGTTGTCAGACGAAGCACCAGGCCTGGCGATCAGACTTATAAATGACAGGATGAGGCTTTCCAGTGCAAAGGAGGTGACTGACTCTTCCCAGCTCTACCAGGCGGACATGGCTAGCTGCCACAGCCCCACTATGCGAGCATACAATGGGTGGCATACTCACATCCTTAAAATGGAAACAATTGTCCGTTTTCAATTTCTGAGAAAGATCCAAACGTGCATGCATACACGCATCAACGTCAATCCGTGATGTGAAATGTAATTACGTCATTTAGAGAATAGAGGGGCAATGGATGAGAAATATGGAAGGACCGTTCTACAGGTAAGACGTTTAAATGTGTATATTATTTGTTGGTAGAGGTACTTATCAGTAGATGAAGAGTAATTCGAGGATATTTTCATTAGTGTAGATTTGACAAATAGCATATTTGTATTAAAAAAAAAAGAAGTAAGGTTGCAAGAAGAAGTACGTACATGTGAATTTAGCATAAGGTATAGTTTTAAAAACCAGTTAAATAAACACGTGAAAGGAAGTAGTTGTAGAGGTATGCTTATTAATTTTCTGCAGAGAAAAACATTTTCAGTAGATTACTATGCATTTGCGAAGTAAAAGCATTTGCAGTAAAAACATGCAAAGTAATGGCATTTGCGATGTAAAAACATCGCACTAAAAACATGCTAAGAAATGAGTTTACTACACCCCAGAGAGGCTCTACAGATATGGTCTCCGCCAGTCGGCTGAATGTGAGAGGTGCCACGCGCCTGTTGCTGATTTTTTGCAATTGGCGTGGCAATGCCCGGGTATACAGGCCTATTGGGGCAGCATCTTCACCGAAATGAACAAGATATTGGAACTGGAGCTGACTCCTGATCCCGCGCTGGCACTTCTTGGTCATTCCAGGGGACTCCCGGTTGCGGTCCGGAGGCTCACAGACATGGGAATGCTCATGGCTAGATGTGTGGTGGCGCTGTGTTGGATGAGAGGGACGCTACCCACTACTAAACGCTGGGCGCATGATATGCTTTACTGCTGCACGCAAACTAAACACTATAGCGAGTTGCTACCCTATAGCGAGTGGCTCACTGGTTAGAGGCGGCAGACCCGAGAGCAGAGGACGGCCCGGGACCAGGGTTCGATTCCCGGCGCGGCAGGTTTCTGGACCAGGGTCAGCGGACTCGATAATTCTCTCGCCTCGGTGCCCACTCTGATCAGCGATCACACTCGGCAACTCTGGGCATCAGCTTGCCTCATCTTCACTAACGGCCCCACCAGACCGCCGGGGATGCCTGGTCTCACCCTGGAGATACCCATTAAGGGACCATCTCTCAGGGAAGCCAGGAAGGGTTTCGCAGCGGTCGTAGCGCCTTGGGACCCTACGGGTAAGTAGTGCGCTATATAAATGCCAATACATTTACATACACCAGTCGCCCGAAAAACTTATGGGGATTGTATCAAACACATTTAAGAAGCAGTGAAACAGAAGGTGAACCCGAGGATGCGCACGATGGCGGAGTGCCTCTCTTAGGCTCTTCGGACAACACAGAGGAGGTAACATTGACGAGCCACTGAAGGCGGCACTTTGGGGGTGTTATAGGGGAACATCAGGTATCCGGACCATGTCTCCCTAGTATTAGAGGAGGATGCAGGGATTGGTCTAAAGAGGAGTGTGTTCAAAATGAAAGTAGAATAGAGTTCCATTAATGGGACTCAAACGTTTCCTTCTGGTACGATTTGCGTGCTTGCAGAAATTGAACTGGGGTGCTCGACGCCTGCCCGCCTAGAGCTGCTAATGCTTGGCTGAGTTCGGGTTACCGTAGGGACTTTGGTGCTGGGCAACTAGACTGTGGTGCTGTGTGTGTCTAATTGGGGGGTTGGGGGGGAGGGGTGTTGTTCGTATTATTTGTATGTTCCAAATTCGTAGGAATAATCCTCACCTCAGAAGGGGCGTTTCAGCAGAAAGGGATGAGGTCCAATCACAAGAGTGTGTACGTACATTTCGTAGGCAATTATGCATGCTAATTACTCATATTGTGCATATGTGTATGGACAAGAAGGCATATATACCTACTTCGCCGCCGGACCCCAGGGTTGTCGGCTAAAAGGCTGTGTTACCCCTATGGAGATAAGTTTATTTTTCTTCTCATGCTGCTGGCCCCAGGGTTGTAGGCTCATGGCTGTGTTATCTTTTGCAAATACCAATAAAAAATTTTTTTAAATGAAGACATAAAAGATTAAAATCAAGAAATCTTTTTACTAAAAAAAATAAATAAATAGATTTTACTCCTTGATACCTTGAATTCAGGTCTGAATAAATAAAGGACTGGTCCAAAAAAAAAAAAAACATGCTAAGAAATGGTTTGCGTAGATACATCACATATTCTCAACAAGCTATTAGGCATAATGATTAACATTATCCGGTAGCACCGCACTTCAAAGTGCCAAGATGCTCCTCGGAGTGATAATCGCGCTATATAAATATACTTTACATCACATTATAAAGAACTGCATGGTCAAGATGAGAAGTTACTGACTTTTGTGGTTCTGGATGCGGTTAGAATACAGGAAAGAGGAGGTGACAGATAACGTCAATTGAGAATTATGGAATCTAAATATATAATTGATTTTAAGACTTTAACACCGGTTGGTCTTATTTCCAGCGAAGAGTTTGCTATACATTTAGGATAGGAAGATCTGTTTTGTACATTGGGAGTATAGCCAAATATGTTTATTTGATTAACTGAGGTTTAATCGGGAACACATCCCCGTCTGTGGAGTGACCAGGAGAATTAAATTTAGATTTTCTCTAGGATTTTATCAAATGAAGTATTGTAAAACATGATTGTGTATTTCGTCTCTTTTTGGTAAAGAGCTTTGTAATATGGCTTTTTAATCGATATATATAGTTTTTTATATTTATTTTTCTTTGTTCCGTGTTTGCACACAGGGAGAAAACGCAAATGAAAGAATAGCCAGCGGAGTATCATAACTATTGCAATAAGAACATCAAATAAGAAAAGATAAGAATAAGTTTGAAAATGCAAAAAATTATTTGGAGACAAAAATTCTGAAGACCTGAAAGAGTCAATAATGTTTGCGGTTTCAAGCTACCTACAGAGGACCTGGGTCATACGAGTGAAATGACTTGCAGGTCGGAATATCTCTGCAATGCGCTGTTGGGGCTCACTTCAGAAAATTCTACACGTTCGTGGAGAAAACTGATCCTGAAGGTGGAAAGCCATGCCTTCACTCGCTGGCTCTAAGATGGCGACACCATGCGTCCGATATCGAGCGGACGAATAAACATCCTGTGAGCCTCAAAACTGCCCGAGCTGCTGCATCTGACGAACTGACAACAGCCAACAAGTCTCCACTGCAGAATGCCATCGATACATGGGCGAGCTGCATGTTCTACATCGCTCCGCCACACTATTGAACGAACTGACACTCGGAAACTACCAAAATGGTGGTGCGCGATTGACGCTGCAATACTGCAGCATACTCCCATTGATGCGGCTTCCACCATCCATCGGAGCCTCAAAAATGCAAACTTGGCGGTAATTGCCCTGGAGAGAGCATTCCAGTACATCAGGCAAGCTATGGTGCATCAATCATCAGGCGAGTGCGGCGAACCATTCCGTGTGCAAGGCATGCTCCAACCGACGAGTGCGCGAAACTGTGCCATCTACATGCCAGAAACCAGCTGGCTCCGCATGGTGCCATACTATGTATGTCTTATGCCAAGACGATGATTCTCCTACCACGGTATGAAAATTGTAGAGACTCTGTTTTTAAAAGCTGAAACAGTCTAAAGACGGGGTCTGGAAAAAAATGTTTTACAATAAGGAAAACGAAAATATATTTTATGAAAATGAATTTTTATCTTCTGCTATTTAATCGAAATTTGTATATGTATACTTTATGGTTGTGATAAACCAAATAAAGTAAATTTTGACACTTTTGACACTATCACGGTGTGTCTTCCCGCAACTTCGTGACTCTGCCTTGGCGCCTACGTGCACGTCCTTCAGGGGATCGGCCCATACCCCCCCACGCAGGACTCATTACTAATGGAGCGGCACCATATGGCCCACTGACCGTGTTCCACACCTGATATCTGCTGACGCCTACCTGATTGACCCCGGCTGCAGTGAGTGCCAGAAATCCTGACCATAATATGTGGGGGAATTCCACGATCAATCAGAGATACAGGTGATGCTTTCGAGATTCCTCAGACTACTGGGGTTCTACTGGTGGCGTGGGGCAGAGGAGACGCAGTGCCACATTGATATTGCCAACTCCCCAAGGGCAGACTGCAGGACTCCCCGTGCTTCCTACACAGCCCTTCAACACATGACCAGACAGCATTGATAGTTCTGGTCATGAATTGACTTTTGTGGCATGCCCAAATTTGGCAATGTTCTCGGTGAGCCCTGGGATAGATGCCTCACCTCAAAATGGCGCCCGCTGGTAGGCGTCATCGGGAGGCTCAGTGGTGCACCCCTGGGGCTCACCCATGCACAATGCAGCTTGGTTTTCTATGCTCGTAGCTAGGGCTACTCTGTGGAGGGCACAGGGGAGTTGCTGTTCACCTTCCTGCAGCTCTCCATGATTTCGTCCTCGTCCTCCTGAGAATGATTGAGTCCCACAGTTTCTGCCCAATGCTTCTCAACACCAGCTTGGCATCCAGGCCATCTGGGGTCCCTCACATACAGGTTTCATCGTGGTGGAGACCTATCCACCTCATCTACGCCTACACAAGGATTGACACAGGCCCAGTCCTGACGTGCTTGACTTTAAATGGTGGGCTCCGCTGCCTTTGTTTCTCCGGCAGCCACTATGACAGACCCCAGTTCCTTCTCAGATACCGAGCTGGACTACATCAAGCGTCGCCATCTCCGCCTACACTTGGATTTCAGCAGCAGCATCATCCAGCGGGGATGTTTCCCTGAGCGTGGAGTCCCAGCAGGGTGGCCTCTCCTCTATCCTCTATTGGGAACTTGGTATTCTGTGTTTATCTATGAAACTGTAGCTAATATACCTACTCAAAATTGATTATTCTTGTTTTCCCGACCTCTGAGACCTGAGCAATTTGGCTGATGCCCGGTGGAGCTGTTCGATAGCTGTTGAGGAGATTGATCCCGGTTCACCCCCTTGTCCATCACCTACCCAGCCAAACATTGGACTTAGTTCACCTTGTCTCCCCCCTATGTCTCAACTCCCTCTCTGGCTTGTTTCTGTGCCCTCCCCCTACCTTCTTCTTTTACTTCTATCCTCATAGCCTATACATCTATTCTAAACTGTTTTTCCCAAATGTTTAGACCTGAGCAACTTGGCTGATGCCCGGTGGAGCTATTAGAAAGCTGTTGAGGAGATTGGTCCCGGTTCACACCCATGACCATCACCTACCCAGCCGCACATTGGACTTAGTTCACTTTGTCTCCCTGCTATGTCTCAACACCCTCTCTGGCTTGTTTCTATGCCCTCCCCCCCACCTTCTTCTTTTACTTCTATCCTCGTAGCCTATACATCTATTCTAAACTGTTTTTCCCAAATATTGAGGACCGAGCAACATGGCTAATGCCCAATGGAGCTGCTAGACAACTAATGGGGAGATTGGCCCTGGTTTCCCCTCGACCGTCACCTACCCAGCCGGACATTGGACACAGTTCTTCCTCGTCTCCCTGCTATGGCTCCTTCCTCCCCTCTTTTCCATAAATTCTCTCAACCTTGTTGTTTGTTTACTGTACATGATTACGTTATTGCAACTGATTCAATTTGTAATGCAATGTTCCTCTGTTATAGCACTCTGATACTTACGGGTCTAGCCAGTGCTTTATAATCATTTTGACGTACGTTCTAATGCAACGTTCCCCTGGTTAAGTGCTCTGATACTTCTGGGTCTAGATAGCGCTATATAACCATCGCAAAGCAAATAAACTAAAAACTGTTTTATCCTAAACGCTGAGACCTGGGCAACATGGCTGATGACCAGTGGAGCTGCCTGACAGCTAATGAGGAGATTGGCCCTGGGTTCCCCCTTACTGTCACCTACCCACCCGGACATTGGGCATAGTTCCTCCTCGTCTCCCCGCTATTACCCCTTCCTCCCCTCCCTCCTACAAAGTATTGAATCATTGTTTATGTGCATTGTACCTTACTATGCTCTTGTATCTGATGTAACTTGTAACGCAACAACCCTAAATGTAAAGTGCTCAGATACACTCTTGGGTCAAGTTTGCGCTATATAAAACTTTATAAATAAGGATTATGAATTCGCCCACATGGGCAGGATTGGTTATCATGATTTTGAAACATGAGGAATCTATTTAGTAGGGGCCAATATTGGCAGCAGGTCAATGTATAGAACATATGCCCACTAGGGTGGTACTACTTGATTAAATATACTATGAAGCACTGGTATTAAGTTACATAGCTTTTTCAGACATATGCCGTTAAACGATGTCGAATTGGCAAATATAGACTTTGGATAACATGTGCATGACAAATAAATATATTTTATGTTGTCTCCAAACTGAATATTGAAAGAAAAACCATTTGACGTATGCCGGTTGACAAACTGACATATTTGTTTTGCAAGACATTACAAAATGGTGCTCGTAGATTTATTTTCGTACAGAACTTGTAAAGTGTGTTTGTCTTCTTTCACTGTCAATTCTTATGTGCATGTAAGCGGAAGTATGGGGACTCAAGCCATACCTTAATCAAGCTGAAAGGTGAAACGTGTTGGTAGAGAGCATTTTCTGCAAATAAACTAATGAAGTATCCTGGAGTTTTCTTGAAAAAAGGAAATTTGGTTTGGAATTTAGTGGATTACCGGAATCCATCCAGGACCGCCGTAAGGACAAGACCTACACTTCCGGGCTGCATTGTGATTATATATATATATATAATTCACTGAAAAAACCATAGGTTTCACACCAGTTATAGTTAGGAATTAGCATTTAAAAAACCTATTAAATTCACTGAAAAAAGCATAGGTTTGACACCAGTTATAGTTAGCTGGACATTTTACTGACATAAAACCATTGAAATTCCCACATTATAGTTAGTTGGACTCACTATAACTTGCGCGCCTGCAATGCACTGCTGATGACGTCACATATTACATCACTCATGACATGGTCAGTGACATCACTCATGACAACTCATGACAACTCACCTCCCAATGACTCACAGTTCTTGCAGCCGAAATCAATAACGTCGCTCCACTCAAAAGCAAAAAGATAAGGCCCATTCCCTCAGCACCTTGGTTCAACAAATCCCTCCATGAAGAAAGGAAGCAGCTAAGATTCCTGGAGAAACAATGGAGGCACGTGCCCTCCACCGATAATTTGGCCACGCTTCGTTCAGCAAGATCCAAGTACCACAAGCACATCTTTCTTGGGAAAGCATCACACTTCAAAACCCTTCTTGACTCAGCCAAAAAACTATTCGATCTCATCAAGATTCCTAACTGCTCTCCCCAACCTCCAAGTTGGAGGATTCTACAATGAAAGCAGCAGATTTTGCTATATTCTTCGATGAAAAAGTGAAATCACTTGTGGATCATTCCCAGGAAATTGGGTTTTTAAGTGAATCCAATTTTCATATTTGATTACAATAATCACAAGTTATTTAATTGCGATTATTTATTTTTAAGCACTTTAATACACTTTAAACAGCACTTTCACAAGCACCTTGAGTGTATTTTCTATATTTAGTTCATAGGGGGACATATAGCTAACAAAGGAAATATGGTTACAATTATACTAGTGAACAAGAAAACAAGTAAAATGTCATGAATTGTCAAATTTTTTTGGTGATTTATTGACAATGATATATATATAATCTTTGTCTACAATTTAGTTGCATGTTTGAGACAACAAACTCTCTAATTGTCTTGGTATTTAAACCAGTATTTGTCATTAGTTTATAACCATGTATTGGCACAATGCACTTTGTTAGATAAATATTTATATATTTATTTATTTATTTATTCAGGGATTTATCCGAATAATTGCAAAAAAAGACAAGGATATTGATGTTTTTTTTACAAAGAATAGAAAGATGTCTTGTTTGAACTGTAACAGATTTCACATTTGAAGTATTTCTTTCATGTTCACTTAATCACGTGACGCAATCAGTGATGGAGAAGGAAAAATGTGTTTAAATACTGTGGGAGACGTGAGTCTCATCATGTGAACAAGCCCACCTGCTGGGCGAAACGCGTAATGCCACCATGCCGAAGCGTCTGCTATACTGAAAAATAAAGAAAACACGCACCTAATTGGAGTTCGTGTTCCTGTCTTGATTGCGAATGCGGAGCAAGTTTTGGGAACTTTGGTGTCTTCATATATATATAACCTACTGGCGGTCGCCATAGGTAGTTATAGTTAGGACCTATTTTCCATAGGAAATCCGCAACATTCTATTTTGAATAACTTTGGCGCCGGTTGATGAATCTTCGCGAAATGTTCAAAACTAATTATCAGCTCCGGTCCGTTCCTATCCTGAAATGATTCATGTAGCGGGGGGGCGAGAAAAAAGGGGGGTCCCAAAACGTATTTTCCCCATGCAATTTTCCATAGGACCTTTTGATGCAGCTACAGCCCGAACTGCTGAACGGATTCACACCATATTTGGCAAAGAGGTAGTCCTCAGGTCAGACTCGTGCCTTTTGCTTCAATGGTGTAAATCCGTTAAGTAGTTCCTGGGAAAATGACATTTAAAAGTATTTATATATCTATGGCCGCGCAGGATCCGCGCACCCTAAGCGCACTCTGCTGTGCATGAGCTGTATTCTAAATGGCTGTCAACACTCCAAATCAGGAAGTGTTGACAGCCATCTTGTGCCTCAGTAGAACCGAGGCACAAGAGACCTAAGAAACAAACACGCAAAACGGGGAAAGGGGGCAGGGTAAAAACTCCCTGACCCCCTAGGCCTGCTCAGGGGGTCACACAAGGACCTCCAAGGCCCCCCCAAATTTGTATTTATTTTTTAAATTAGCAGCGCCGATCCTGCCAATGAATAAAAAAAACAAAGAGAAGGCTTCAATGCCAATTAGCCCTCGGGGGGCCAAATTCTGGGGGCAAATTGAAAAATGAGTGTGGGGGGGCCAAATCCCCCCCACACTGCCCCAGGGACCGCCACCCCCGGGCTTATACTTTAATGTAGGAGGACCTCTAAGGCCCCCCAAGCCCCGGGGACAGCCACCCCCAGGGCTCGACTTCACTTTTATCTACGGGGGCACACTGCCCCGCGCAGCCCCGTGGACCGCCACCCCCCGGGGCTTTTAAAAAAAATATTTGTACCCTGTTTGGGGGGGCTCAAGCACCCCCACATGCCCCGGGGACCGCCACCTCCCCAGGGCACTAAATATTTAAATTGGGGGGTCTGTGATGGACCCCCCAGCCCGGGGACCACCACCCCCGAGTCTTTGCAGATGATGGGAGGGAGGCCGCGCGGCCCCCCTGGAGCCTTGTGATGACCCTGGGGACTGCCACCCCCCAGGGCCGGCTCCTGCAGTGTCCCGGGGTGCCCACCCCCGGGAAACTGTAGTTTGCTATGGCAGGGCGGGAGTCTCGCGGTTCCCACCCTGTCATAGCAAACTGCTTTGGTATTTGGAAGAGAGAGCAGGAAAGCTGCTCTCTCTTCCAAATAGCAAAGCAAATTGCTTTTCCACATGGGGAGCAGCATGTTAGCTGCTCCCTGTGTGGAAAAGCAATGCCGGCTTCCCAGGATGCGGGGAGCCGGCTGGGACCGTGGGGGGATTGGGGACCCCCCACGGTCCCCAATGAAGAGGGCCAGCCCCGGGGGATGGGGTCCCCCGGGCTAGAAATGGCCCGGGAGGGGGACCACGTGCCCACCTCCTAAAAATATAATAAAAAAAATAAATTAATTTAAAAAGGCCAGCTCCGGGGGATGGGGTCCACGAGGCCATAAATAGCCTAAGAAGGGGGGCAAGGCGGCCCGCTGGCGCGTTTGCAGAGATGTAGAAAATTCCCCTTGAATACTGGGGTCAACTAGCCCACCAGGAACCTCCAGTATGCGCCAGAGGGCTGCGATGCAGAGAGGTGTTCTGAGGCCACGCCCCTTTTTACACCTCTCTGCAACGCAGCTCTGTGGCGCTTACTGAAGGTCGCTCGTGAACTAGTTGCACCCCAGGGACCCTCAGTATTCAAGGGGAGTTAATTCCCCAACTTAAAATGCACCACGGGCGTGTTTGCACTGTGGTGAAGGGAGGGGGCAGGGCCTGAGTTCACATGTGTGCAAACACACCCTGTGGCACGGTTTAAGTTGGGGAATTAAGTCCTTGTCAATCCTGAGGGTCCCTGGGGGCCAACTAGCCCACCGGGTACCTCCTGTAAGTGCCACGGAGCTGCGTTGCAGAGTGTTGTAAAAAGGGGCGTGGCCTCTGAACACTTCTCTGCAACACAGCCCCCTGGCGCATACTGGAGGGATCAGGTGGGCTAGTTGGCCCCCAGGGACCCACAGGATTGAGGAGAAATTATTTCTCTAACTTAAAACTCGGCCTGGGTGGTAAATTCCGTTCTGTTCGTGGAATTTGCTGAATTTCGCGTTCCGCGGAGAACGCGAAATTGCCCAAAATACTGCGTTCTGCGGCTTCGCAGAATGTTTTACCGCATCCCGGAACTTTGCATAGCGGGACTACGCAAATTCCGCCCACCCCTACTTAAAATGCGCCACAGAGCGTGTTTGCAGACATGTCACCTCAGGCCATGCCCCCTTCATTCACCACTGTGCAAACGTGCCCTGTGGCACATTTTAAGTTGGGGAATTAATTATTTTTCAATACTGAGGGTCCCTGAGGGCAAAATAGCCCAACAGGTATCTAAAGTATGCGCCAGGGAACTGTATTGCAGACATGTGTTCAGAGGCCACGGCCCTTTTTACACATCTCTGCAACGCAGCTCTGTGGCGCTTACTGGAGGTACCTAGTGGGCTAGTTTGACCCTAGGGACCCTTAGGATTGAAGGGGACTTAATCTCTCAACTTAGAATGGTGACAGGGCACGTTTACACAGTGGTGAAGGGAGGGGACGCAGCCTGACGTGATGTGTGCAAACACGCTCTGTGGCGCGTTTTAAGTTGGGGAAAAAATTCCACTTCAAACTTGAGGGACCATGGGGGCCAAGTAGCCCACCAGGTGCTTCCAGGAAGCGCCACTGCACTGCGTTGCAGAGAGGTGGTGCAGGCCGTACCCCTTTTTACATCTCTCTGCTACGCAGCTCTGTTACGCTTACTGAATTCCGATTTACTCACCTGTTATCAGGAGAGACCTCAGTGCTGCATCTTTGAGCCCAGTACTGATCCTGAAAAGTAATTCTAACCATACTTACCAGTAACTTGAATTTCCTTCCATAGGCTAACATTGACTGGTTTCACTTGGAAATTCTTCTAAGTGTGGAGTTTTGGAACTTTTAAATATTCACCTAAAATCATCCGAACAACGAATTACGATTTACTCACCTGTTATCAGGAGAGAACCCAGTGCTGCATCTTTTAGCCCAGCACTGACTCTGAAAAGTAATTCTAACCGTACTTACCAGTAACTTGTATTTCCTTCCATAGGAATCCATTGTCTGGTTTTCACCAGAAAAGTTTCTAAATGTCTATTTTCACAAACTAAAAATATTCCTTAAAAATCACCTTATGACTTAAACGCATTCTTTCAACTGTTTACAGGAGATGCCCCAGTGCTGGATCCAGGATCCATCACTGAGTATGAAAAAGTAACGATAACACTATTTACCTGCTAAGTGAATTTCCTCGCATAGGATAACATTGGTAATTCTATGTGAAAAAATGTGTCAACTTTTAAAATACACTAATATTCCTTAAAAATTACTACTGTAACCCAAACGGTTTTACTCAACTGTTTACAGGAGATGTCCAAGGACTGAATCTAGGATCCAGTCCTGTGGTTAGAAAAGTAATCCATAAAGTAACTAATTGTATTTAACTAGAAATTCACATTGAGCTCAATGTTGCATTGTGTTTGAAATTGTGTAGCGCATTGTAACAACTGTAACTACTGTACTTAAAAGTCTATTGCCTATTTGCAAAGTATTTAAACTAAAGTAATTCATTCTGAGAAAGTATATTTTGTAATGTAATGTTTAATGTAATTATAATCTAATTTAAAAAATAAAATATCGAAAAATAAATTGTTTAAAAAAATGTAGTAAATCAGTATCAAAAAAATAAATATAACAATACATTTAAAAATTGTCATTTACAAAACCTTTGAAATTCATCGAAAAGACCATAGGTTTCAGATATGTTATAGTTAGAAATTAGCATTAAAAAAAAATGAAATTCACTGAAAAAAACATAGGTTTCAGGCATGTTGTAGTTAGGAATTAGCATTTAAAAAAACCACAGAAATTCACTGAAAAAACCATAAGTGTTAGGGGTGTTATGGTTAGTTGGACATTTCACTCGTACAAAACCATTGAAATTCCTCCGTCATAGTTAGTTGTACTAAGTATAACTCGCGCTCCCGCAATCCACTGCTGATGATGTCAGATATTACATCATTTATGACATGGTCAGTGACATCACTGATGACATCATTGATGACATCAATGATGACATCATCCATGTGACAATCTGATACATCTTATCATACACTGGTATAACCTTTCAACACTCATTATAAAACATGGAGTACCATATTTGAAACCATTGACACACCAGTACCAGTTTCTAAAAACCCACTAAGTGATTCCTACATCTACACACACATCTAAACACTTAACTTTAGATTCACTCATACATGCTAACAAAGATCAATAGAACACTATTAAATATACTTATACGCCTACATCGACATTACACACCAGCACACATCCTATTCACTTATGCAGTCATTCTACTCACTTATGCAAACAATTGATCATACTTACATTTACTAAGCTACACACTTATACAAACACCACTTTTTTTATTCATAAGTAAGTCATACTTAGTGTGTTATAAAATCACTATTACAAGTATACAGTTTTCGATACAGTCACTCATACAATCACTGTATCTTATGTATTCTTATTTATATACAACAAATGTCACATACACTGCCTTTTATATTTCTACTTTGTTGGACATGTCTCATTGAGAAATATATTTACTCATCACCACACCCATAAAGAGATTCACTCACCCAAACAACTGTTTCCACATACAGTCTTAACCTCATATATCTAGTAAATCAACTATTTACACATCTTTGGACATTCACACACCTCCCACTCAACCACACACACATTCACTATCCCATACAAATACTCACTTACCTAATTAATAACTAATAGAGACTTTGACATAGCTAGTAACCAACGTATGTAGCAGTTTACACAACAAGAGATAGAGTGATACAGGTATTCACACAGTTTAATCACTATCCCATATATTTAGTGAGACACTTTAAATTAGTCACTTAAACAGTCAATCACAGTGCTACTAAATTCTCCATCCAGACACTTATACATCCGCTCATTCTTCAATGCAGATTGCTATATATATAATACATATTGAAATATCGAACCAAACCACATTCACTGGATGATGTCATCAGTGATGTCATTTGAGATGTCATCAGTGATATCTTCAGTGATATCACTGATCATGTCATGAATGATGTAATATGTGACATCATCAGCAGTGGATTGCGGGCATGCAAGTTATACTTAGTACAACTAACGATAACAGAGGAATTTCAATGGTTTTGTACGAGTGAAATGTCCAGCTAACTATAACACCCCCAAAATCTATGGTTATTTCAGTGAATATATATATAATCTCTCCAATACTGACAGACGGTATTATACATAATTATTACTGTATTATTCTTCCCCAGTGAGGTTCTGTACTCATTCTCCAACTTCCAGTCTCATTTGGCTTCTTGAGGCCAAAATTCAAACCACCAAAGCATTAATTCAGAAAAAAAATATTTAAAAACTTTAAAAAAGGTCTGTGGCATTATTATTTTGCTAGATAGTATTTTACGCTTTTTACAAATGAACATACATTTCTTCATCTACATTGAGCTTACATCTATATTAACCCACTGAAGACCTGCAGACTCAAGGGGTCTGTCTCTGGAGGCTCTAGTAAGGGATTCACAGACTCAAGGGGACGAACCTCATAGGGCATAGGGACTAGTACTGCCCACCTGATACACTACCAGTACAAGCTTAATGACTGCGCCAGCATAAAAGGCTTGGTATTAGACGGTACCACCAAGATACCTCCCACCCTTCATACCAACTCTGGGGCTTGCTCACCAACTGGCTATGCAGAATCCCTGCAGCTCACGGTCTGTGTTTAGTTGGAGGCTATGAATAATGGAGATTGGACACCAGTGGGATGCAAGGGATGACAAGGTACCAAGCCCTGCAACTCACCTCTGTGCGTAGCCAGGCTGTTTGCAATGCGGGGGTCAAATGGACCTGGAAGGTGCACAACTTTCAGACCATTGGTCTCACCTCCATTGCAGACAGTCAAAAGGCCATCCACTGTGACGAAGGATGGTTTGCAGGAGGTAGCCAGAGGTCACACATGGCTCCCCACCCACCGCTGCCTTTTGAGCTTGGTGTGCAGGGCCTGGCCTGTGAGACACTGCTGCTTACCCCTACTGTGTGCAGTTGATGGAAGTACACAGTCCAGATTAGCTGCTGGTGTATGTCTTGGCATCAAACACCAACACACACGGCCCTTAAGGTGTGCAATACAGATTACTTCCTGCGCCCAGACCATTCTGGGTAGTCAATTCCTGCTGTGTATTGTTTTCACTATGCACAACAGGAGTTCACTTTATTTACTAGTCTATGTCCCATCCATGCGCCTGTATCTGTATAGATAGTAGTCTTATACTGAATATGAACATAGACACTTTTTTCTTAATATCTTTTCTAAAACTTTGTTAGGGTTTGTAGAGTGATGTGAACAGCAGTAGCATGGATGACGCCATCAATAGTTTATGAATGCTGTCATTTAACATGTAATGAATGATGTAATATGTGTGGTCATAAGTAATGCATGATGGTCGCAAGTTATACTTAATTTACTGTACCATAAATGGTAAATTTTAGTGGTTCTTAGGTTTTGTTTTGTGACTGTACCTGCACTGCACCTGTGTTTCTTTTTTGTGAATGTGTGTCCCTTATATTACTGTATCCCTGTAACTCTGTTTTAATTGCATAATTGCAAGGCCCTCTAGTGCTCATGCTTTGTATAAAACTGCAAAAATAAGTACATAAATATGAAGAGCTCAATTTGCTTTCTGTAGGTTTTACGAAGGTACTCTTGTATGCCACATTTCTAGTAAAAATGGCACTTGACGTTGTCAATCTTTAGTGTCGACAAAAAATAAATAATGTGTCTAAAATAAAGCTGACATTCCGTCCCTCTGACATATATTTTTTGGAATAAATACAGCAGACAAGTCTTTTAAAATGCATTGCCTTCAGTACTGTGGAACAGGTGGTGGAAGAAAACTGCAGCCTTTTCCAGCTGCTTTAGTTGCTGTCAGTGTAATAGCAGTATTGATCTCCCCCTGGGACCCCTGGGATCCACAGCTTCATGGCCAATTTGTATTGCTAGGTAACATCATTTTATGGTGAATTACATCACATTGTGTTTATGACAATTTGCGGATGTCTACAGCCCTGATGCAGCAGAAATCCAAGAGCGGTTTAGCGGGAAGGGAATTGTGCTGTATCACTTGAGTGTGAAGGGCGGGGGCACTTCACAAACATCACGTGACTTTCAGCGCTGACACGCATTAATGTGTGCCACTTGGGGAAATGAGGGGCATATTATCAAGGGGGTTTATCTCCACTTTTTTGGCATTAAAAGCCAAGAAAGCGGAGATAAAATGATCTCCCTATTACCTAGCTGTCGCTAACACCAGTTAGCGACAGCTAGTAGGAGATAGCGACCATCTTGGGCCCCACTTTGCCTGTCAGTGATATTTATCACTAATGACATGCAAAGTGGGCATGCCAAGATGTTAGCGACTGGAAACAGTCGCTAACATCGCTATCTCCTATTACCAACTTTTGGAGATATTCGCGCTAAGCGCGAATATCTCCAAAAGCTAACACCTGCCCCTGAGCAGTTCTTAGCCATGTTATCCAATGGTAGGTGGATAACATGGCTAAGAGCATTAGCTCGGTAATGCATGAATATCGCTGTCTTTTCAGCGATAATCATGCATTTCGGCAGATTTTTATCGCTTAGGAGATAAACCTTGATAATAGCAAGGTTCCTAAGCGATAAAAATCGCCGCAGCTCGGCGATAAAAATATTGCCGCTAAACCAACATAGCGATAATTATCGCTAGTTGTTGGTAATATGCCCCTGACTATCTTTAAGGCTAAGCAATGTTCACAAATACACAATTGCCTTCATTAGCTGATCTCGACTAACACATTGCAAAATTAAGCGTCACCATCCTTCTGCCAAAACGGAGTTACTTTTGAGTTACTTTGTTACGATTAGGTAACATTAACTATTTGCGACCTTATAGGGCCATATTTATGAAAAAGGAACGCAGCACGGTGCATTACTGCCTTTTCAGCCGCATGGTGCACCTTCCTGCCCGAAAACAGTCCCCTGAGTCATATTCCTCTTTCTACGTGTTCTGTAGAATGCAGCACACACAGAAGGAGCAAGGAACAAAGAGAAATAAGAATATTTCTCCTCATTACGGCTCCCTTGGGAAGGTGTAGCATTTTGGTGCATTCCCAGGTCTACCAGTAATGGTTAATCTAGGAATGCGTCAAAATCCATGGGAGTTGCATGGGAACACCCACGCAATGCCCATGGAACGCCTCCCTGGAGCAGAGTAACGCAACGCAGCAATTTGCGCTGCATTGTGTTTCTCCTGATTTATCAAGCCACTCAGGGCTACATAAAGTGATTGTGTGGCTTGATAAACAACATTTTAGGGTTTGTGTCGCGTATTCACCACATTGCGTGGTGCAAACGCACCTCAAACCCTTTAGAAATATGCCCCTTAGTGTTCACGAGCACTTAAAACGATGCAGACTGAAGGCAAAATCATTGACGGAACAGTATCCAGTGTACTTTGTCACCTGCTTTGGAAAGTGCCTTGCAGTTCTGAATGTGTGTTGTCTGTACCCATGGAGGCGGAGCTACCTACTGGGGTAAGGCTGAGTTTGTGGAATATACAAAATAGGGATATCTCACTCCCTGCCATAGAGGCTTCCGATTAGTGGCTTCACACTCAGAGGGGTCCAACCTGAATACGGATGGGGCAGAGTATTGCCTGATACAAAGATGCAAACCAGCAGGAGCAAAGAGCTTCTCTCAGGACCAACTAGTTATATCTATCCAGTTAGCTTGCAAGCCAACCATTTGGTGGAACACTACAACAATGAAGTTCAAGAAAGAAAAATGCTAACATTTAGGAACTGTGCTCAATAGGACGTGTGCCAACACAAGTCCTCTGCACTAGTAGAGGTCGTTCCTTGAGGCAGTCCCCTAGCAGTCTCTAATGAGAGCTAGACAGGGCTTCAAGGAGTTATGTCAATATCTCTGGTCCCTTGGCCCGAGCTCGGGACTCCCACACAGTCACACACAGCAGGATGCATGTAAACCCAGCTACAAACTCCCGCATATATCAATACGTTGAGGAAGTGGGGCCATGCCCATTGCAGATTGGAATCCTCCAGATTAGCATCCACCAGATTTAAATCACCTGCCATTCAGGCTGGGGCACAGTGTCCCTTCTCAGAGAGGAGTCTGGGAAAGTCTTCTGCTAAAAACGCATTAACATGTTCTCTACCTATGTGCAGATGCCCATGTAAACATTCCAATGGGCTGCTTTGGTGAGAAAGCTTGTGTATTTCTACCCCAGAAAACACTGGAAACAAAGAATGACAGAGGAAGAAAAGGTTGTTGATGCAGTGTTTCCTGTGGACAGCAGCCAGCCTTCATCTTGCAAATGCAATTCTTGCAAGAATAATTAAGTGCAGAAAGATTGTTGTTGAACAGCTAAGGGTAACAATAAGGAAAGTCATCATCATCAATAAACTTTATTTCGGTCAATATGACCTCAAAAGTGCAATCAATATACATACAAGTGAATTTAAAAAGGAGGAAAAGAAAGAAAAATAAAATAAAAATATAAAATAACCTCATGTTACAATTGCGTGTTTTTATAAAAATTAGGATTGAATTGATATCTATATGTACATTATTACTATACAATGAAGATACACAAATTCACAAGCCTATTAGAGTGTTCTGTACCCTGAAATGGGGAACAACAGATCATATCGCAGAGGGTTGTACTAAGGTATAAACAAGAATTCATCTATGGAAAGTGCATAGCGCGTATAAAAAATCAATAAATAAGTCAATTCTAAAAAAGTTCATAAAAAGATGACCACAATCTTATCTTACAAATAGTTGCACAGTCTTCACTCTGTAATTTCTCCCTACTAGAGGTTACTTCTTCGCAAAGAGTTTTTACAAAAATTGTGGAAGTTAACTGATTGATTCACAATTCCCTCGAGCAATGAGTAGACACATTTTTTGTCAAAACAAGATAACGGAACTAGAAATTTAAAGCCATTAATAGGTAACCATGGGAGGGTGAACTACCCAACTTGTAGAAAGGTGGAGTAGTTATATTTCTTTTGTGGGGGCTTCTATCACCTGTTGAGGCGCCCACAAAAGAAATATAACTACTCCACCTTGTACCCATAGTGCTCATGAAACGTTTACCATGCGCATATCTTCTGACTGTCTCAATCAATGTTGCAGAAAATTGTGATCATCCCCCACACATAAAGCACAACAAATATGAAAGGGTTCAAACTGCACCATGCCTCCAGATGTAACTACCGAAAGCCAGTATGCACCCTAGTGCACCCAAAAAAGTAGAATTAGCTGCCGCCACCAGGGAAATGTGCTGGAGGAGCTCACGGTTGGGTATGCCTTTCAGACTACAGGTGTCGCGGTCACGGGCTGCGGCTCTAGGGGCCCCACTGGCAGCAGCGGTTCTGCGTTCATTAACGGTGGATGTACATCTGGGCTTGACCCTTGTGCGCTCTTGTACAGATGTGCTAAGTATCATCCGATCTGTGGCAAACTACATTGGCCCATCTTTACAGTGCGCTACTGGTGACGTTGCGTTCATTGATCTATGCACCCTTTGTTGCCTTGTCACTTTATTATACCTTCATTTTTATAGTGTCTCCGTGTTTTGGGGAAAACAACCTGTGTCACTTTCAACAATCTATGCCGCTTTGTTTGAATGCAGTGCCAATGTGGATGAGAAGCTTGGGGCATATTATCAAGGGGGTTTATCTCTGCTTTATCTCCCTATTACCTAGCTGTCGCTAACACCAGTTAGTGACAGCTAGTAGGAGATAGCGACCATCTTGGGCCCCACTTTGCATGTCAGTGATATTTATCACTAATGACATGCAAAGTGGGCGTGCCAAGATGTTAGCGACTGAAAACAGTCGGTAACATTGCTATCTCCTATTACCAACTTTTGGAGATATTCGCGCTAAGCGCGAATATCTCCAAAAGCTAACACCTGCCCTGAGCAGTTCTTAGCCATGTTATCCAATGGGAGGTGGATAACATGGCTAAGAGCATTAGCTCGGTAATGCATGAATATCGCTGACTTTTCAGCGATATTCATGCTTTGCGGCGATTTTTATCGCATTTGCGTTAAACCTTGGTAATACCAAGGTTTATTTGCGGTAAACATCGCCGCAGCTCAGCGGTAAATTTTTGTCTCTAACCAAGCAATAGCGATAATTATCGCTATTGCTTGGTAATATGCCCCCTTGTTTCCTTGTGTGTCGGCCAGCAGGTTTGTTCGTTCATCTTTACCTGCTGTAACGCTTTACTCTGTTCTTTCTCATAATTGACAGTATAGGGAACGCCAGAAAACCTGGCGGCCATCTGCGTGTGGCTCGTCTATAAAAAGGAGCGAGACCCCAGAATAACCGCTCGTTATTCTCTCTTCACCTCGGACCTGGATGCGGCTGAAGTTCGGCGGTGATCTAACTTTCGCGAACACAGAAGAGAGGTCTGGAGCCGTGATCGGACAGAGATGGAATAGCTGAAGCATTCTTGAGCAGAGCTAAAAGAAAAGCAGAACGCTCTACAGACATCAGGTAAGAGCGAGAATTTCGCTTCTTATTTTCTGTTATAAGTATCCTTGAGCAATTCTGAAAAACAATTTTTGGAACTTTTGGAACCTATGTTTTGGAACAAAGACTAACCACAGCAGTAAAAGTAAAGACTATTCTCATTGTAGTGAAAACTCAGGGGCATATTATCAAGGGGGTTTATCTCCGCTTTTTGGCTTTAAAAGCCAAGAAAGCGGAGATAAAATTATCTCCCTATTACCTAGCTGTCGCTAACACGAGTTAGCGACAGCTAGTAGGAAATAGCAACCATCTTGGGCTCCACTTTGCATGTCAGAGTAATTTAACACTAATGACATGCAAAGTGGGCTTGCCAAGATGTTAGCGACTGGAAACAGTCGCTAACATCGCTATCTCCTATTACCAACTTTTGGAGATATTCGCGCTAAGCGCGAATATCTCCAAAAGCTAACACCTGCCCTGAGCAGTTCTTAGCCATGTTATCAAATGGGAGGTGGATAACATGTCTAAGAGCATTAGCTCGCTAATGCATGAATATCGCTGACTTTTCAGCGATATTCATGCATTGCGGCCGATTTTTATCGCATTTGTGATAAACCTTGGTAATACCAAGGTTTATCTGCGATAAAAATCGCCGCAGGTCGGCGATAAATTTTTGTCTCAAACCAAGCAATAGCGATAATTATCGCTATTGCTTGGTAATATGCCCCTCAATTCCTTATAAATGAAGATTGTCAAGTTCTATATATTTTTTATCTCATAGCAAAGATTGCAGCACGCCACTTATCATAACAATATTGCTTTTTACACAAAAAACACAGAATAAGCAGTTGGGCTCTTGAAGGTTTCTTTCTTTTTCTTTTTATTCTTTTAAACTCCAATCCCCTTCTGTCATGGCAACGCGTTCCGCCGAGGTTGTCATTAACCAACCGGCTTCATCAGGGCTGGAAAATGATACAAGATGTACTTTTACAAGAACATTCCTGTCAATAACGCTACATTTACATACATAGAGCCCCTTTGTGGTCAACACACCTGTGCTTCTTCAACATATAATACTCAGTGAGCCATGCATAAAATTGCTCCTAATTAAAAGTCTGTGATGCACACATTATTTTATAAAAAAACTTTCCAATTATATATCAACATGTTGCACATCAGCTCATAATGTTCATGCATTGCATTAAGGATTTGTTATTCAGAACCGCTTACATCTTAGCTCTATAATGTGTTGGTGACCTGAGTATAAAAATACCAGCTGAAACCACTGTGTTCTCTTAAGATTATACAACCCAAGTGATGGAGAAGTATTATACTACATTCCACACGTAGTTACCTTAATCCTTATGTTATTACTTGATACCTGATGTAAAAAAGATCCATTTGAATTACCGTAACCTCTTGACAGACAAGGCAAAGCTAAAATCATCACGTATTTGATCAGTAATTACAATATTCACTAAATGAATCCTACCTCAATAGTTTCATTCCCTTTCTTTCAATCAATACTTGAATCTGATAGATACTCCGACCAGTCCAGAAAACGCCTGTGTTTATTTCTAAAACGAAAATAGACATACCAACTCATCTATGCTCTCCCAAATCCTACTCTCCCCTCAAACCATTCCAAATACCAAACATAATAATTGATGGCATCCTGTAGTTCCTCTTACCTTCTAATTTCTTCCAAAAACGGGCAATCGATTATTCTTGCAAAGTCTTATTTCAAATGAGACCAATTAATTCCAGTACTTCTGCAACTAATGGAAAGTCCTATTAAAATCTGCTCCATGCGGTAAATATATTCTTTTGAAAGAGCTGCTCGTTTCCTCCTACCTACCCGTGATGCCGATTCTCTGCAACTTCTCAAATTCTAAGTTGCCACCCACTCTTTAAATGTAGTCTTCCCCTGTCGGAATAAAACATATGTTGCTAAAACTGCTTAGTTTAGGACTCAAATACCCCTATAGAGAGCCCCAAGTGTCCCCGCTTACCTTTTCAGGTTCTCCCGCTAGCCCGAGTACAGGCGTCCCGGTTCCTCTCCCAACAGCCGCCTTAGAAGGGTCTATCTCATATGGACACAGAAGACGGAATATGTAAAGCTCCGTGTGCCCGCCATCTTAGAATGGCTAAAACCCCCTGTATTTCCATTATCCATAAATTTACAACCACTTTTCTGGTCCTCTAATCACTTGTATAGAATTAATCATCCTCTTGGTATTAAATTTAAACGCCTTAATCAAATAACGCGCCCTTGATTTCTATGCTGCCCCAATTAAAACTCTGTGAGCCCCCCATCTTGGAATGGTTACAATCATTGTATTCACATTAATCGGGGGTTTAATTCCAATTTTATTTTCATCCACGATTCATTACAAATTATTAATCGACTCCTTATTTATTAAAATTAGTACACCTTCATTATAAAGCGCACCCCTGATTTTCATGCTGCCCCAATTATTGTTTTGTCCCTTTGTGAATTTGTATAAAGTTTTTTACATAGTTTTACTTCCGTGACCCTGCCATACTTTACCAGTTAAAATCATCATACCTCGATCTTGCGATCCCTCTTACTCTTTAAATACTGCAAATCATTTCTCACTCAATTTCCCATTAAAATTTGCGCTATCCTGATTGGCGTATACTTTCAGTTCATTATTTATTTTGCTCCTATAAGATCATACATAAACTTCTTATCCACTATCAATTGGACATAAAGATTTCTCTTTCCAGCATCTCTTGTAGGTTTAGACTACCTTCTTCCTATGTTCCCCCATTATTTTAACTCAATATCATAGGCAAAGTCAGACACTACTCTGCCTTTCTATAAATTGACCCATTCATAATTTCATTTGTTTAAAATGTCCAAACCTGATTCTCAATAAACCGGACTTGTTCCTGCCCTTCCTATGATAGAGAGATAAAACAGATAATGAGCTCCATGTAGAAGACTACCCCATTTGCATCAAGGGTTCTTAGCCTTGGCCAATATACAACCAAATCTATCCTCTCAATTACCGTGATGAAGTCATTCACAAATCTCCACACTTTTTACTGCGTCCGCTTCCATTCTAGATCATTCTCTGATTAGGAGCTCCATCCCTATCAGTACCATTACTTTCCACACAGATTAGTCCCCAAGAAAATATTGTACCTCCTGATCAAAATTTAAGCCGTCCTCCACGGCCCTCAGACGCATGATCCACCTTGCTTTCTGTCTCCTCAATCTCAATTCCCTGTTCCCACCCCGTGGGTCTGTATATACATGTTCAAGGCCGTAGAATTTAAAGCTCCTGCTCTGGTCCTGCATACTACAGTTGTGTATATGCTCTGCAATTGGGTATCTCACATCGTTATTCTTCACTGCTCTTAGATGTTCACCCATCCTTTCCTTTAACATGCGAATCGTGCTCCCCACATAGATTTTCAAACATTTACATTCAATGATATAAATCACATACTTAGAACTACAAGTAATGCTTGATCTGATATCATACATTTTACCATCATTAATTTGAAAATTCTTAGTTTTGTCCTTGGCAAACCTACACATGCCACAATGCCCGCACTTGAACAATCCCTTTGAGTGCTCATCTAGCCATGTCTTGGGTTGCTCTGACCGAGGATAGCTTGGGCTCAACAAAGTTCCCAACGTTTACCCTCTTCTGAATGTTATTTGCGGTCGTGCACCCACATATTTGTCCAGAGCGTTGTTCATTTTCAGTACACTCCAATGCTTATTCATACTCCGTAAGAGAACATTACCAACTGGAGTAAAATTTTTGATCATCCTAATTGGTTGATCCTCTTTTACCTTTTTCTCAACCATTTTTAGAGTTGAGCTATGTTCAATCTTACACACCCTTGTCATAGCTTGATTGATAATCCGCTTATCATAACCCCTTCTTAAGAATCTGCTCTCCATGTCATTTATGCATTCATTAACAGTTTCGTCTTGCCCTTAATATTTCACCAAATGGTATTGCTTTCACCTGGTGAGATGGATGAGCACTTTTCGCATGCAAAATCGTGTTACACAAAGTTGGTTTACGATACATACGACTTGCAATGCAGCCCTTGTCAACATACAATTCAACATCTAAGAAGGTTATTTGACTCTTACTATGGTCGGTGGTGAACCTGATGTTCATATGGTTGCTGTTTAGATATTCAAAGAAACCCTCTAGTGCCTGTTCTGAGCCCGTCCAAATCATTACACAGTTATCTATTAATCTACCCCAATAAAGGATAGATCCATTCCATTCACTTGCTCCTGCCCGCCAGATAAATCTTTCTTCTAACCAACCCATAAATATATTAGCGTAGGCTGGTGAGAATTTCGAGCCCATGGCCACGCCTTGTTTTTGCCTGAAACAGTCACCCTTAAATAATAAGTAGTTTTTAGTCAGAATCAGTTCAGTCATGGCCAATGTCATCCGTGTATGCTGCCAATGGCTTGCCGGTCTTTTTGAGAGGAAATGGTCCAGGGCTTTAAGCCCCAATTCATATTTTAATACTCGTATATAACGAGATCACATCCAGGGTTACCAGTGTCATTCCTGTCTCCCATTGTATATCACTCAAGATATTTAAACTGTGCCGCGTGTCCCTGATATAAGAAGGCAAATTTATCATAATTGGCTGCAGAAAAATATCAACAAATTGTGACATGTGCTCTGTCGGGCCCACAATGCCCGACACAATATTTTTATCTCACAGCTGAACCAGGAAGCTGTACACCATATGGGCACAAAGAGACTATACTTATGGTAGGTGGAAAAGACCAAACACTAATATAGAAAAGATTGTAGCTGTTACAAGTACATTCATAGCGTCAAACAGTAAAAGGCTATGATGTATATTACATGTTTTGTTTTATAGCCTCTTACTCTCAATACCCAGTTAGAACATTCACAACAACTTACAGATGATTACTATTTAATAACAATGATTGTGAATAAGGTTCATTATTAATGACAGAAAGCTAATTAAGAGTGTGTTTTATTACAGATCTCCTTCCCCCACCTGGCCACTCTAATAGTCTGCGCTAAAATAGCATTCAGACTTAGAGCTGCCTGGAGGTGGACCTTCTAACTTCACCCAAGCCCTGAGGAAACCCATTCCGGACACAGGGTGAGGAAACCAATGCAGTGCATTCCAGCTCATAGTACCTCATATCGGTACCAGGCAAGCACCAGTTTGCTGCTTGAGAGGGTCCCTAAAGATCAGGGGCTCCACCACTGATCAACAGAACATGCTTCTGTTAACCCCTTCCCTGCTGCCGTCGGCTGTTGCGAGCACTAACTCGCTGATGCTGCGAACGTCCAACGGCCAACGCGGCCCCGCCCACTCCACAGAACTGCCACAAATTAACGGCTGCGGCTAAGGTGTTAATGTTACCTATGTGTTCCTAGGGTGGATTTTAGTGATGTGTGAAACAGTGCCATTGCTTTATCCAAGCTTTGCCAATCATACAGCTGTGGACCTTGTTGTGAACCTAATGCAGCATGCATTATTTTAGTAGTACCATGACAAGATAGGATTAAAAAAATTATGTGTAGTGCGGTGGTTGGCTATAGAGTGTTGTTTGATGTCCAAAGATTTTTGTGAGGCAAACCTGGCAAAAAGCCTTTGTAATTCTTGGCCCCGGTTAGAGCCTGGCATTTAAGAGTCCCTTGGTGTGGTACCTGACCATGTATCACCCCACAGTCAGGAGTCACAGAGGGGACCTTAAAGATTTGCATAGCTTTTTACCCCAAAACCAAAGCACTGGTTAGGATTTCTTTAGGGTGGACCTTACCTAGGTGGGGTTTTTTAATGTGAGGTTCCACAATTCCCTTAGATTTGGATATTACCACAAAAGATGTGTTATATCCCCTCTATTACATATCCCCCATCCCACAGTATTTTGCAGGCTTCCCTTGAATAAAATATATGTAGCTCAATATCTCTCTAATCCCCTCCGGATGGAGCCTAATACTCAGGTCCACTGTGCTTCCATAAAGTAAGGTGTACCCTTGTCTCAAATGTGTTTGTGAATGACCAGGACATGGATCAAGGAAACAAATGGCATGTCATGTCTCTATAAAATGAAAAAAACTTCTTCTGTTTAGCCCTCCCTTTCCGAAATAAAGTCACACTTCAACCTCTACACTTTTGCTTCCATTTAAAACAAATGTATCTCAACACTGTCAGGTACCAAAAATGAATGCTATTTTAGGATTCAAATCTGAACAAATTTCAGTTTTGCTCCATGTTTTCTTTGGTGACGATTCCCTTACAGTTCCCTTACTCTGCCATGGTGCCCACTGGAAAGTATGTCCCCCAACTTGCAATGTCTCATTCGTGGGGTTATTTAAAATGAGAAGTAGTATTGTTCAGCAGTTGGCAACGTTAAGCACCCAAACATGTTGGACCAATTTACAGAGACAGCTGTGGTATTTATACTTCCTGTGCCTTCCATGTTTACGTCAGCAAGTACTGCGCCCTCCACAAGCCAGCTGCAAAAAAAGCTTGTGAATCAATAATGAATCTTCAATGGGAGGCACTGTTAACACATACAATCAATAGGACTCAACATTCCTTGTATAAAACACATCTTTGATTCTTTGCCTCGATGCTTCCAAATCAGAAGTTGGTTATTTAGTTTCTTCATAAACATCCGATGTTCATAAAAGCTTCCTTTATTTCATAATTCCAGACAATTGTTTGTTTATATGTATATATATATATATATATATATATATATATATATATATATATATATATATATATATATATATATATCTATACTACTTTAATAAAGGAAGAACTTTCAGCCTTTGAGGCGGGTAAACCCGGGAACCACAGCGCCAATCCACACACCCGATACACCGTCGGAATCAACAGGGTGTGCAGATGGTTATAGGCTATATAAATTAAAAAACAAAACGTTATTTAAAAAAATTACAGTAAAAAAAAAAGTAGACCCTCCGAAGTAGCGCCGGCCGCGACGTGCGTGCTCACGTCAGGAGCGCGGGAGGAGCGGCGTCCAGGAGCGCGACAAGGAGCGGCGGACATGGCGCGGGGGAGGAGCGTTGACGTGAGGAGCAGCAGACAGGCCAGCTGCGGTGCGAGCAGCGGACAGGCTGGAGGAGCGGCGGCTGAGGTAAGGGAGCGGCGGACATGGCGCGGGGGAGGAGCAGTGACGTGAGGAGCAGTGGACAGGCCAGCGGCGGTGCGAGCAGCGGACAGGCGGGAGGAGAGGCGGCTCAGGTAAGGGAACCCATGTCGGGGCAGGCGGGGGTCGGGGCAGGCGGGGACGGGCCGGGCGGGGGCCCGGGCTGCTGCACAATGTCGGGGCGGGCGGGCGGCGGGGAGGCCTGTTGCACCCGGACAAGGTCGGGGCGGGCTGCTAGTATATATATATATCCATACTAATATAATAAAGAGAGAGCCCAAATCTTTGAGGCAGGTAATCTCAAGAACCACAACACCCAATGCAGCGTTGGAAAGGGCAGTTGCAGCAGAAGGACATAGGCTATGCAGACGCCCACCATATACATTTAAAAGGTAAAAGAACTGTGCCAGCAAAGTAGTTCCTTGTGGGCGTGTCTGCGTTGTGCTGTGGGCGTGTGCTGGGGGCGTGACAAATGCTGGGGGCGTGTGGTACGTTCCGCCCTTCAGGCCATGTCTCATATCGTGTTCTAATCCCACCCTGCTCCCTTTAAATACCCCTGCACCCCATAATCATAACCCACACTTACTCCTTAAAATACCCCAACACCCTTAAACACTAACCCATCTTAACCCTATATTAGCCCTGAACCCTTAAAATACCCCTGTACCCCAAAACCCAAACCTACCCCAGAATCCTATAAATACCCCTGTACCTCAAAACCCAAACCTACCTCTGAACCCTAAAAATACCCCTGTACCCCAAAACCCAAACCTAGCCCTGAACCCTAAAAATACAACTGTACCCCAAAACCAAAACCTAGACCTGAACCCTAAAATGCCCCTGTACCCCAAAACCCGAACCTAGACCTGAACCCTTAAAATACCCCTGTACCCCAAAACCCAAACCTACCCCTGAACCCTAAAAATACCCCTGTACCCCAAAACCCAAACCTAGCCCTGAACCCTAAAAATAACCCTGTACCCCAAAACCCAAAACTACCCCTGAACCCTAAAATACCCCTGTACCTCAAAACACAAACCTAGCGCTGAACCCTAAAATACCCCTGTACCCCAAAACCCAAACCTAGCCCTGAACCCTTAAAATACCCTTGTACCCCAGAATCCTAAAAATACCCCTATACCCCAAAACCCAAACCTAGCCATGAACCCTAAAAATACCCCTGTACCCCAAAACCCATACCTATCCCTAAACCCTAAAACTACCCCTGTACCCCATAACCCAAAACTATATCTGAACCTTAAAATACCCAAACACCCCAAAACATATACCTCAGTACCCCAAAACATATACCCCTATACCCATACTTACCTTATCCAAACATTAAGAAAAATACATGGTTTTACCATTCATGCATTTACAACGAATTTCGTTGTAAATGTATGCGGGTAAAAGCATATAAAATGTATTGCCATGCGTTATAATGGCATTGCGGAGTAATGGTACTTTCGTAATGAAAGTATGCGGAGTGATGGTATGTGGAAAGAAAGTTACGGAATAATGGGGTGTTTACCCTCCCCGGTAAGTACATTGGTGGCACGGCGGCCCACATCTCCAGCAACATACTCATATTTTTTCACCACCCATTTGAAAAATGCACAGGTCTCACTCATTGATGGCCAGCACCGACATACACTTTTAGACACACCTCCGTTCGAATCTCGGCATCAGCTCAACATCATGTGATTCCAGGCAAATCGCTTTGTCTCCCCATGCCTACCACAAATGAATGTGTTCTTCTGTAATGTAAATTGTGCTCATGCCATGTTGTCGAGTTCGCGCTATATAATATTGCAAGGAAAAATAAAGTAGGGAAACTCGAGTTCACACACTACTGAACGCACACTCTTAAGTGCATCAGCAGTGCACTGTGAATCGGAGTGTTTCACAGGCCTGTCACAGATAAGAAATGCTATCAAAACGAAATCCTACAAAACAATATACTACTGGCCAGCAGCTATTCATACCCGGACAACGTCGGCACGGGCTGCTAGTATATATATATATATTACCTACTGGCGGTCGCCAGTAGGTAGTTATAGTTAGGAGCTAGTTTCCATAGGAAATCCGCAACATTCTATTGGAAATAACTTTGGCGCCGGTTGATGAATCTTCGTGAATTTCTCAAAGAAGATGGCCCGCTCCACTCCGCTCCTTCCCTGAAAGTTTTGGGGGGATTTGTCAAGCGGGGGCTGAGAAAAAAGGGGGGTCCCAAAATGTGTTTTCCCCATGTTATTTTGCATAGGACGATTAGACACGGCTACAGCCCGAACGGCTGAATGGAATTACAAGAAATTTTGCAAAATGGTAGAGTCTGATGCGCAGATCGCCCTTTTGTTTAATTGGTGTAAATCCCTCCAGTAGTTCTTGAGAAAATCGAATTATTGTTTTTTAGTATATCTATAAGCGAGCATTTTGCACGCATGGGGTGTGAACATTCGATTCGGTGGTAACCAGGAAGTGTTGGCCGTCATTTGTCAGTGTGAGGCTGAAAAGAGGGCAAAATAAAAGTGAAGAACATGAAAAGGGGGCAGGGTAGAGAGCCCCTGACCCCCTAGACTTTCTCAGGGAGTCCCTGAAGGACCCCAAAGGCCAAAATAATTTTAAATCGCGAGGTGCACGCACCCTCGAGGCTCAAGAGAGTGAAAAACAAAAGTGGAGAACGTGAAAAGGGGTTATGGTAGGGACTCTCTGACCCCTAGGCCTTCTCAGGGGGTCCCTGAAGGACCCCAAAGGGTCCCAAAAACTTGTTTTAATTTTTAAATCACGAGGTGTGTGCACTGTGCTCGCACCCTTCAGCCGCCATTTTTTGTATTTTCAGATGAGAGTGAAAAATGAAAGTGGAGAACGTAAAAGGGGGGCAGGGTAGAGTCTTCCTGACCCCCTAGGCCTTCTCAGGGGGTCCCTGAAGGATCCCGAAGGGCAAAAAAAATATATTATTTTTTTTAAAAGGTTAGTTCTGAAAAGAACTTTTTTTTTCTTTTTTCTTTTGTATTTTTTTTCAGTTTTTAAACAATTTTATAGATTGAAAAAAGTAAACAGGTAATAAAAAATTGTTCAAATGGAACAAAAATAATAAATGAAAAAAATTAACTGCGGCGGCATACGTGCGGTGAGATCCTAATTCAATCAAGTCCACACTCTGCTCACCGTAACATAAAATTTCTTTGCAAACATTGCAAGAAATGTGAACTTTAGAAAAATTTGGACGGATGTCCAGCACTCTTGAAGTAGGAGATCGTGCTGCCGAAGAGGTGGAGGGTACAGCAGGTGGAAGATCCCTGGCCAGGGCTCTAGTGCTCGCACGTGCATAATTATGTGGATGCACGTTTTTCACGTGCCGTATCATTGTGTAAATACTGAAGGAGTACTTCTTGTTGGGGTCTCCCCTTGACAATACACTCCCACAGATGGTACACGTTACTTTTGGAGCATTTACTTTTTTTTCACCCTCCGGAAAAGTAAAAAGCTGCAAATGAAGGAGTTCTTCTGCTTCCTTGAATGTGGCTCCTCTTCCACCACAACAGTATCTGATTCAGATGAGCTCTGAGGGTGTTGTGCTGCCATTTTCAAGTAGCTGTACCAAAGCAGAGATCCTTCTCTCTGGAAACCAACAGAGATAGTGAGGGAAGTGGGTGGAGGTTTTGAAGATTCTGGAACAGAAACTACTATAAACCTATCAAATGTGTTGTTTTCAAGTCACATGACTTTACGTGCGCGCACGCATGGGCGCACGGGTGCGCAACCGTCGCATAAAAATGGCGTTTTGCTCGATTTTCGTAAAAGTTTAAAAACGTGAAACGGAGGCAGGGAAGAGATTCCCTGACCCCCTAGGCCTTCTCAGGGGGTCCCTGAAGGACCCTGAAGAGCAAAAAAAAACATTTTAAAAAAATCACGAGGTGCGCGCACGTTGCGCTCACCCTCGAGGCTGAAGTGAGTCAAAAATAAAAGTGGAGAACGTGAAAAGGGGGCAGGGTAGAGACCCCCTAGGACCCCAAAGGTAAAAAAAAACATTTAAAAAAAAATTGCGAGGTGCGCGCACGTTGAAAAAAAATCACAAATAAAAAGGAAAATAACTAAGTTGAGTGTTATTGTTGATTAAAGATGTAGACTATACTGTTCAGCTTTAACCAAATCATAGAAATTAGCTGTGCCATTGCATATTACTGGATACAGTCCATCTATTATAATATAGAAAGGCAGTTTTTGAAAAATAAATATATAAAAAATATAAAAATTGATACTGGAAAGGGGCGACCAACTCGGTCCCCCCGAACTTATGGCAGAGTGCCTCGATCCCCCCGGGAAGCCATTTTTGGGCGGGGGGCGCGTCTCGGCTGGTATGCCCGAAGCGGCGTAGCTGGGGCGCGCCCGTTCCCGCCCTAGAGTGGGCTGGCCTAGACACTGACGCAGCCAGCCACGCCCTCGGGGCAGGCAGGGGCGGGTATACGCCCGCCCTGAAGACGGATAAAAAGGGACGCAAGACCAGAAGACATCCTCTTGTTCTTGTGCCCTGAAGCTGCACCTCCTCGCTGCACGTGAGCTCGGGACAGAACGAAGAGCCAATTTTGAGCGTTTTAATCTTTCTTTTTGTCTTCTAGATACTTCGTTTGAAAGATGCCCAAGAAAGGCGCGAAGAGAATGACGACTGACCAGATGGTTCGGGTCCTCATGAAGGAGATGTCCGAAATAAAGAAGCGGTTGGCGGAGCGAGACGGGGAGGAGGGATCGGGGCGTCCACCGGCTGGAGGGAAGCCAAAGAGGCCGAGAAGGGGGCCAGCGGGGGGAGACGTCCCGGTCCCCTGTTCCCCGCTCGAGGCGCCAGCCCCGATACCGGCCCCGGTACCGAAGGAAGGGAATCCGATTCCCGTCGTAGTCACCCCGACATCCACTGAGGATATGCCTCCTGAGTTGGCGGCACAATTAGCAGCGTGGTTGGGGGACAGTAGCGAGGGCGCCACGGCTGCCGAAGCGCAAGCACTGATGAAACAGTTGCGCGAGAAACGTGATACAGCCAAGGTACCCGCGCCAGCTGCGGTGATAGACAAGCCACGAGTGGCGGAAGCAGCGTCCGGTGCAGGTAAGCGGCCATTGCCGATCGCGAGGGATGAGTCAGCACCCTCTCGTAGAGAAAAATTGGGGCAACATGTTCCTTTGGCAATAAAGGAGAAGATTTGGGCGGGGGAATATGTAAACATTTTCTCCTTGCTTGTTGATCATTATGAGGTTGAAACTGTTAAGAGTCAAAAGGATCTGATGCATCCAAGTGTTTGGCGCGCAAAAATGGCCGCCTTTAAAGTAAATGAGAATATTGGCAACTGGGGCAATGCATGGGGAATTTTTACGTCAATTCTGGGGGAACGTAGGCCTGGATTGCTCCCTGAGTTTCCAGTATATCAGTCACGAATTATGGGGTACTCGACATCGCACCAAGGTAACCAATGGTTCTGTTATGACAACCTTTTCAGGAAAGCGATGGAGCATAACAAAAGTTTAACCTGGGACTGTTATGATTCTTTGACATGGGATAAAATGAAAGAGTCAGGGATGTTGAAAATGCCGTTGGTGGGGAGTACTGTTGGTGAATCCTCCCGCCAATATGGGGGGACGCCCTTTCGGTCGGGTACGGGTACCGACGATTATCCGAGACCCGCCGGCAACGCAGGGAAGAAGGGTTTCTGTTTCAATTTCAACAAAGGTAAATGTACTAGGCCCCCGGGATCGTGTAAGTTCAAGCACGAATGTAGTGGTTGCGGGGCACCCCATCCTGAGTCCTCGTGCAGAGCCAAAACGGGTGAGAATGAGGGTAGAGGAGGCGCCAAACAGGTCTAATGTAGTCCGAGGGGCGCCTTTACCAACCCCGATTGATACCTTGGCGATGATTCCATGGCTCAGCGAGTACCCAGATCGTACTTCTGCTGGGGTGCTGCGGAACGGTTTTTCATATGGTTTCCGCATCCCGGTGGGGGACTTTCAGGGTGTCGGGACGTGCAAAAATCAACTTTCCGTCTTGCAGCATTCAACTGTAGTGCAGGATAAGATCCGGAAAGAGGTTATCCGAGGTCGGGGTGCCGGCCCGTTTAGTGTTCCCCCGGTACAGAATTTTGTCTGTTCTCCTTTAGGGGTGGTCCCCAAGAAGGACCCAGGTGAGTTTCGATTGATCCACAATTTATCAGCTCCTCATGGCCTTTCTGTGAATGATGCAATTGATCCAGAGGTATGTTCGGTGCGGTACGCATCATTCGATGAGGCCGTAGCCATTTTGAATCGCTTGGGGCCCGGGACGCTGATGGCGAAATCAGATATCGAGTCAGCGTTCCGTTTGCTCCCGGTACACCCGGACGACCAACGTCTTCTGGGATTCATGTTTCAAGGTTCGTATTACATGGATAGGTGTATGCCGATGGGGTGCTCTATATCTTGTGCATATTTCGAGAAATTCAGTAGTTTTCTACAATGGGTTTACACGAAGGAAACGGGTTTTCGAAATGTGATGCATTACCTTGATGACTTTCTGTTCCTTGGGGCCGCTGGGGATGACGAATGTGCCCGGGCCTTGACTGAATTTTGTGTGTTAATGGATCGATTTTGCGTGCCATTGGCACCAGGTAAAACTGTGGGTCCCACGACTTGCCTCGAGTTTCTGGGGATCGAGTTGGACTCTAGTGAGGGTTGTTTTCGTTTACCAGCTGCCAAAGTGTCGAAATTCAGGGCAGCCCTGCAAATGTGTATAAATGCATCTAAAGTTACGCTGCATCAATTGCAGCAATTGGTGGGGAAGTTGAATTTTGCCCTGAGGGTGATCCCAATGGCCTGCCCCTTTTCCCGTTCAATTGCTCAGGCGATGGTCGGCCTAAACGAGGGTCATCATCGCACGAGACTATCGGCTGAGGTCCGCCAAGACATGCGTATTTGGTTAGCATTTTTGGCGGATTTCAATGGTCGAGTCGTCTGGAACAAACCAGCCTTGTCCTCTGAAGAGCTTGGTCTATGGACGGATTCAGCGGGAAGCATGGGCTTTGGCGCCATCTTCGGCACAAAATGGTCGGCACAAAGGTGGCCAACATGGTGGCATGAAGAGGGGCTGACGAGTAATATTGCTTTCCTTGAACTGTTTCCCATTTTGGTGGCCCTCAGAACCTGGCCCGATGGATTCAAAAATCACTCTGTCATATTTTGGTCTGACAATATGACCGTTGTAGAATGCATCAATAGTCAGGCAGCACGTTGTAAAATGATTTTAAGGCTGCTTAAAGAAATTGTCTTACTGTGTATGCAACTGAACGTGGTATTCAGAGCGAAGCACGTCCCAGGGGTGATGAATCAGGCAGCTGATGCACTGTCTCGTTTTCAAATGCAGGCTTTCTCGGGTTTCCTTCCCTCAGCGGACCCAGAGCCGGCACCCTTTCCCGAAGCTCTCTGGTCTCTCGGTGCCCCGAACTTCGTTACCTCGTGGGAGAGAGTCTAGCACCAAGGACGAGGAAGGCATACGAAGGGGCGTTTCGGGCCTATTTAGCCTTTTTGGGGACTGAGAGAGGGGGGTTTTGGGGGCATGAGGATTGGGTAGTGCATTTTCTGATGTCCTTGCGTAGGGCTGGGAAGTCGGTGGCTACAGCCCAGAGGCATCGTGCTGCCATTTCCTTTGTTGCCAGGGCTCATAATATCCAGGACCCGACAGCGTCTTTTGTGGTACAGAAAGCGCTGCGTGGGTGGCAACGCCTTGAGGGTCGCAGAGTAGATGAGAGGCGCCCGATAGGTCTGGATAGGTTGTCCCAGTTGCTGGCCACACTCCCCGCCACATGCTCGTCTCAGTTCGAGGCCTGTTTGTTCCGAGCTGCTTTTACGCTTGCATTTCACGGGGCGATGAGGATAAGTGAGCTGGTGGCAAGGAACAAACAGGATGTGGTGGGGGGTTTGTGCCGGGAACACGTTCAGATCTGGGGTGAGACGATGACTGTATCCTTTGTCAAGTCCAAAACCGATCAAGGTGGGGTAGGGGACTGCATAGTCATTCGCAGGATTCCAGGGTCCTCCATGTGTCCGGTAAAGTGTTTAGAGGACTACCTAGCACGAAGGGTGGCATCATGGGGAGGGACATTGTTGAGACACGCGGACGCCACCCCACTGACGAAATTTCAGTTTCAGCGGGTGCTCGCGATGTCAATTACCGCAGCGGGCTTGGACCCGGGCGAGTTTGGGACCCATTCCTTTCGGATAGGGGCTGCCACTGAAGCTACAGCCAGGGGTCTCAATGTGGAACAAGTGAAACGTGTGGGGCGCTGGTCCTCCAATTGTTATAAGAGGTATGTGCGGTTGCACATGTTGTGAAGCCATGATAATGTACTCACGCTTCTTGTCTTTTGTTTGGTTTTCAGTTACGCAAGCCTTCGAGGCGGGGCGGACTATGCAGTCGACCCAACACCAGGCCAGCGGTCAGACATCACCGGCTGTGAGGAAAGAGGTGTGGGTCGTGGGCCACTCATACGTGAGGCGTGCCGCTGACGTATTCAAAGCAGGTGACATGATTCACGTAGCTGGGGAATACGGGTACAGGGTGTCCTTCTACGGAAGGGGCGGTCTCTGTATTGACCAGTTTCAGGCATTCTTTGAGGGTTTGTTAGGGCGGACGAGGTCACCGCCGTCTATAGTCATAGTACATTTAGGGGGCAATGATTTGGTCACCACCGGTAGACGACTTCTCCTGGAGGCAATGCTTTCCACTGTAAGTTGGTTGGCGAGGAAAGTTCCGGGGTGCATAATTGCGTGGTCTCATATGATCCCACGAAAAGTGTGGCGGGGGGCTGTTTCGATTCCTGCTTTGAACCATTCTGTTAGAAAACTTAATAACAAAGTGAGTAGGTTGTTCCGTTCCAGGACATTGCATTCTATCTCGCATGGTTGTATTAATGATGACAGTATGTATCTAGGGGATGGTGTGCATTTGTCTCGGGTGGGAAATGAGTTACTCATAGGAGACTTCTTAGCATGGTTAAAAAACGTTGAAACATGACCTTTAGGTAGGAGTTTTGTGGGGGTCCGGATAGCCGGTCAACTATCCGGCCTGTGGCGGTAAGGTCATGATCGGTGAGCACTAATTGGTAGATCCCTATGAGTGGGCGTCACCCAACACGGATGGGAGCGCTCGGGAGAGGTGGCCATTGGCCCCTCAATGGGGAGGCGGTCCCTTCTAAGGATGGGTCGCCGGAAGTAAGGGAAAAGGCGGTCAAGGCCCCTTCCTTTGTAGGAGGGGTTACAGCCCCCTCCTGGGGAATTTCCCGTGGGCCAGTGACATCTGCGACGGCAGATGCGGTAAGTTGTGTGGGGTTGGGATAAGGTCTACGATACCTTCTAGATACCTCACACGAGTATTCGAACGACCTTTAACTGGCGTCGAGTCTTTAGGTGCCCCCGTCAAGTCAAGGGAAATTGGTAGTAGTTGCACTTGAGGTACGCCTCCGTGCTGTCGCCCCTCCCAAGTGGGAGGGGTAAGTCGGGTTAGGGATCTTGACACCGGTTATGACCTTGCCGTTGGCCCTTAAACGTTAGGATGTACAATTTCAATATGTCAAGAAAATGTTTGTAGGATGCTAGTTCGGCTAGGAGAACCTCTGTATTAGAGAATCTGTTAAGGATAGCCAAACATCGTAATGTGGTAATGAAATTGTACATAACATGAAACGTTTAATGTTTTTAATTTTGTTTTAATAAATACGGCCGGGATGGTCACTCCATCCCACTTCCAAAAAACTTCAAGAACTGTTTCCGGTTTCCCTCCTTTTGGGGATTGTGTTGAGAGGGGGTGGCGGGTATCTCGGCCATATGGAAAGGGGCGACCAACTCGGTCCCCCCGAACTTATGGCAGAGTGCCTCGATCCCCCCGGGAAGCCATTTTTGGGCGGGGGGCGCGTCTCGGCTGGTATGCCCGAAGCGGCGTAGCTGGGGCGCGCCCGTTCCCGCCCTAGAGTGGGCTGGCCTAGACACTGACGCAGCCAGCCACGCCCTCGGGGCAGGCAGGGGCGGGTATACGCCCGCCCTGAAGACGGATAAAAAGGGACGCAAGACCAGAAGACATCCTCTTGTTCTTGTGCCCTGAAGCTGCACCTCCTCGCTGCACGTGAGCTCGGGACAGAACGAAGAGCCAATTTTGACCCACCCACCAGCCCCTGAAGACAGCCAGTTGTTTGTAATAAAGTTGATTAATTTTGCTTCCATTTCGTTTACAGGTTGTGGAGTCATGTTGATGTTGAGTATAATAAAGAATAGTCGGTTTGAGTACGTTTTGCCATTAAAGAGATTCAGATATAGTGTTGAATTTTAAGCATGCTTTTTCGGTCATAGTGGCCAATGTATTCTTAGGTTTTGTTAGCACTGTCGTATTTATTTTGGTAGGCGGTAAGGTCATGATCGGTGAGCACTAATTGGTAGATCCCTATGAGTGGGCGTCACCCAACACGGATGGGAGCGCTCGGGAGAGGTGGCCATTGGCCCCTCAATGGGGAGGCGGTCCCTTCTAAGGATGGGTCGCCGGAAGTAAGGGAAAAGGCGGTCAAGGCCCCTTCCTTTGTAGGAGGGGTTACAGCCCCCTCCTGGGGAATTTCCCGGGGCCAGTGACATCTGCGACGGCAGATGCGGTAAGTTGTGTGGGGTTGGGATAAGGTCTACGATACCTTCTAGATACCTCACACGAGTATTCGAACGACCTTTAACTGGCGTCGAGTCTTTAGGTGCCCCCGTCAAGTCAAGGGAAATTGGTAGTAGTTGCACTTGAGGTACGCCTCCGTGCTGTCGCCCCTCCCAAGTGGGAGGGGTAAGTCGGGTTAGGGATCTTGACACCGGTTATGACCTTGCCGTTGGCCCTTAAACGTTAGGATGTACAATTTCAATATGTCAAGAAAATGTTTGTAGGATGCTAGTTCGGCTAGGAGAACCTCTGTATTAGAGAATCTGTTAAGGATAGCCAAACATCGTAATGTGGTAATGAAATTGTACATAACATGAAACGTTTAATGTTTTTAATTTTGTTTTAATAAATACGGCCGGGATGGTCACTCCATCCCACTTCCAAAAAACTTCAAGAACTGTTTCCGGTTTCCCTCCTTTTGGGGATTGTGTTGAGAGGGGGTGGCGGGTATCTCGGCCATATGAAATTAGCATGTTAAAAACTTTGGAAATTCGCTGAAAAAACCATATGTTTCAGACCTGATATATTTAGAAATTAGCATTTAAAAAACCTTACAAATTCACAGAAAAAAACATAGATTTAACATTCGTTATAGTTACAAATTAGCATTTAAAAAACCTTGCAAATTCACTGAAAAAACAATACGTTTGACACATGTTATAGTTAGAAATCAGCATTTAAAAACCTTAGAAATTCACTGAAAAAACCATAGGTTTCACACACGTTATAGTTAGGAATTAGCATTTAAAAAACCTTGCAAATTCACTGAAAAAACCATTGGTTTTACACCAGTTATAGTTAGCTGGTCATTTTACTCATACAAAACCATTGAATTTCCCCCGTTATAGTTAGTTGTACTCACTATAACTCTCGCCCCCGCATTCCACTGCTGATGATGTCACAAATTACATCATTCATGACAGGGTCAGTGACATCACTGAGGACATCTCAAATGACATCACTGATGACATCATCCATGTGACAATGAAATACACCTCATCACACATTAGTATAATATTTTTCACTCACTGTAAAATAGAAAGTGCCCTATTTCAAACCATTGACACATCAATAGTATTTTCTAAACATCCACTCAGTGAATCATAGATCTATACGCACATCTAATCACTTACCTATAGATTCAGTGTTATATGCAGTGAATAATTAACAGAACACTAACAAATATACTTATACGCCTATTTCAACATTACACACCAGCACACATTGTATTCACTTATAAAGACATCTTATTGACTTTTGCAAACAATGGATCATACTTACATTTACTCACCTACACACTTCTACAAACACCACTTCATCTATTCATCTATACACTTACTCCTAGATGCATCAACGTTGTCATTTGCGATTCCTTATTTGCGAAAAATAAGGAATCGCAAATAAGGAATCGCAAATGGCAATGCATCATTTATTTCGCAATTTTATTGAGATTCGGTAAAAATCGCAATTTTTACCGAATCGCAATAAAATAGCGAGTTTCAAATAGCGAATTCGCAATTCCCATTCATTCCTATGGGCTGAAATGCCCATAGGAATGAATGGGAATTGCGAATTCGCAATTTGAAAATCGGAATTCAACAAAGCATTTCAAGGGTGGAGAGGGGGGTCCTGCACCCATGAAATGCACTTTTACATTTAAGTTACATACACACATGTCCTAAGGACATGTGTGTCTGTAACTTAACAGTTTAAAAAATGCATTTTTGTGCTTTTTTAAACAATTGTGCAAATTACCACGAGGTTCAAACTCGTGGTAATTTGCACTTGCAATTTTCAAATTCGCAAATTTTTTTACAATGATGCATTCCATTTAAGGAATCGCACAATTGCGATTCCTTAAATGCAATCGCATTTAGGAAATTCGCAAAATTAGCGAATTTTACCAAAAAGTAATGATGCATACCAAAAAGCATTTTTGGAGTCGCAAACGGCCGATTTTAAGGAATCGCACCGTTTGCGACTCCAAAAATGCTTGATGCATCTGGGCATTAGTGTGTTATAAAATGACTATTAGAAATATTCAGTTCTCCATACAGGCACTCATACAATCACTAAGTCTTAGGCTCACTTAATTAGATATAACTGTAACATACACTGCTTTTTTATGCAAATGTAATGGAGATATACTATTGAGAGACATATTTAATCTCCAACACACCCATAAACATAACACTCACTGAAACAAGTGTTACAACATGTAGTCTTAACCTCATTTACCTACTAAATGAACTATTCACACATTTTTAGGCAATTACATGCCCCCCACCAAACCACATAGATATTCATTTACCCATTAGTTAGTTATATAGTTAGTTGTACTAACTATATTTCGCGCACCCACAACCCACTGCTGATGATGTCACATATTACATCATTCATGGCATGGTCAGTGACATCCCTGATGACATCTCAAATGACATCATTGTTTCCTTGAGTAATTTGTAGAGTCTCACTATATATAATGTGTAGTTACTAAACTGTGTTAAAGTCTTTATTGCTTTGTCTTAATTGCTATGTTAAAGACTATATTTGTTATTGGTTTCCTAACTGAGTATTTATATGGGTAAATGAATGTCTATGTGGTTTGGTGGGGGGTGTGTGATAGCCAAAAAATGTGTGAATAGTTCATTCAGTAGGTATATGAGGTTAAGACTACATGTTATAACAGTTGTTTCAGTGAGTGTATATGTTTATGGGTGTGGTGGTGATGAAATATTTCTCTCAATGGTACATCTCCATTAAACATGAAAAAAGGCAGTGTATGTGACAGTTATATCTAATTAAGTGTGCCTAAGACTTAGTGATTGTATGAGTCACTATATGGATAACTGTATACTTGTAATAGTGATTTTATAACACACTAAGTGTGAGTAACTATCTATATAAATAGATGAAGTGGTGTTTGTATAAGTGTGTAGATGAGTAAATGTAAGTATAATCAATTGTTTGCATAAGTCAGAAGGATGTCTTCATAAGTGAATAAAATGTGTGCTGGTGTGTAATGTTGAAATAGGCGTATAAGTATATTTGATAGTGTTCTGTTGATTATTCACTGCATATAACACTGAATCTATAGGTAAGTGATTAGATGTGTGTATCGTTCTATGAATAACTGAGTGGGTGTTTAGAAATTTCTATTTGTGTATCAATGGTTTCAAATATGGCACTTTCTGTTTTACAGTGAGTGATGAAAGATTATACTAGTGTGTGATGAGGTGTATTTGATTGTCACATGGATGATGTCATCAGTGATGTCACTTGAGATGTCATCAGTGATGCCATCAGTGATGTCACTGACCATGTCATGAATGAAGCACTTTTTGTGACGTTCCGGTGACGCAGAAGACTGAGTGATATTTATCATGCAGGACTAAGCCACTTTTTGTAGCGTAATCCTGCCTGATAAATATCAGTCCCTTTAACACAGTGTCCTGCATTAAAAGGGTGTGCAATGGGTGTTGCTGGGGGCGTTCCCAGCAGCATCCATAAACTTAAGTAATTTATAGCATCCTCAAAGTCAGTCTTTCAAAAATTCCAAAGTATGGGACATGATAATCCAAATCCAAATGTTTCTCAAGAAAAGTCATAAACCGTGGGTAATATCTGCCCAAACGCCGATATTCCGAACAATTGAAAATGACTTTTCTTGAGAAACATTTGGATTTGGATTATCATGTCCTATACTTTGGAATTTTTGAAAGACTGGCTTTGAGGATGCTATGAATTACTCAAGACTGCCCGAATTGTGTGGGTAAAATTGATACCTAGTCACTTTGAATAAGAATGTACATTACGTCTCGTCTAATATTTGTAAGAAATATCTAGTTATATGACAACAGGATACCGACATAACTTGAAGGAAATAAGAACGCCCTGAGAAGTTCTGTTGTACAGAACGAAACGCGTCGGCTGGCTGTGGTACATAAACTTAAGGAAAATAAAAGCATTTGAATATACACCAAGATTCAGCACTTCAATAAGGACTCTAAGTGATATAATTTGATTGGACTTGTTGTGCAAGTGGTGCTGTGACAAACTTTGGAATATTCTCCACTACTCTCTACTACTCACTCTCTACCACTCATTCTCTACTACTCTAGTACTCTCTACTACTCTCTCTCTACTACTCACTCCCTACTACTTCTATCTACTACTCACTCTCTACTACTCTCTCTTTACTACTCACTCTCTACTACTCTCTACTACTCACTCTCTACTCATCACTCTCTACTACTCACTCTCTACTACTCTCTACTACTCACTCTACTAGTCACTCTACTAGTCACTCTACACTACTCTATCTCTACTACTCTCTACTACTCACTCTCTACTATTCACTCTACTACTCTCTACTATTCTCGCTGCTACTCACTCTCTGCTACTCAATCTCTACTACTCACTCTCTACTACTCACTCTCTGCTACTCTCTACTACTTACTCTTTACTACTCTCTACTACTCACTCTCTACTGCTCTCTACTACTCACTCTACTACTTACTCTCTACTACTCACTCTCTACTACTCACTCTACTACTCTCTACTACTCACTCTCTGCTACTCTCTCTACTGCTCACTCTCTACTCTCTATTACTCACTCTCTACTCTCTACCTCTCTACCTCTCTCTACTAGTCTCTACCTCTCTACCTCTCTCTACACGCACAAATACACATATATAATCTGCATATCTATATAAATACAAATATAAATGCATGCAAACATATACATATATGCATATATATGCATGTTATTTATATGAAAGTTTGAAAAACACTAATAAAAGCAAAGCTAAAAAGCCACCTCATTACAAACAGAATGGTTTTAACTTAAACAGGGCGAGAAGTATTGCATTTTCAATGCTTGTTTATTTTGGTTCCATCAAGAAGGCATTCAGATGTGTCACACATTTGCCATAAATTCTGAATGTTAGCACTCTAGTTGCTCATTAGATCACTGTAGTAAAGCTACTGCTCACCAGGGAAGTCTGCTGCTGGTATTCAAAGTGCATGTTTCAGTCTGCATGTCAGAATTTTTTTAATGAAATAGAAGAGGATTTGAGAAGTCACTCAAAATGTGCCCTAATTTTTCTTTCTGAAGCACTAATCATACTTTCTATGGCAAAACGAACCCCCTCATTTTGTTCCTTTTTAAATTAAATGTTTTCAGACTTACCACTTCATTCCAATCAAGATGGCTTCTGGTGTGCCATACTTTTGTCATAAGTAAGACTGTTAGCGCTCTAGTTGTTCTTTAGAACACTCTGGTACATTCTGTCATTGGGCTATACTTGGGCTACATATGGGTGATATTTGGGCTATATTTGGGCTCTTTTGTCTCTGGTGGCCATCTTGGGAGACTGCATGTCAGAATTTTTTAATGAAATAGAAGAGGATTTGAGAAGTCACTCAAAATGTGCCCTAATTTTTCTTTCTGCAGCACTAATCATACTTTCTATGGCAAAATATACCCCCTCATTTTGTTCCTTTTTAAATTAAATGTTTTAAGAGTTACCACTTTATTCCAATCAAGATGGCTTCAGGTGTGCCATACCTTTGTAATAAGTAGGACTGTTAGCGCTCTAGTTGTTCTTTAGAACACTCTAGGAGGCTGCAGTAGAACACAAAGGAATCAACTGACAGTCTCTGTCCCTGTTGGATGTACATGTTTTACTGAGAATGTCAGACTTCATGCTCACATGACTGAGAAAGATAACGTGAATTTACAGAAAATATGCTTTCAGTTTAGCTTATAGATCCCCTTCCAAACCACTGTGGGAAAAGCATTAGATAATAGTTTTCTTTCAAACATGATTCATGATATCCCAGCATAAGGCTTTTTCACATGGGAAAATCACCTTAGAACACACCACAATTCCTAAAATGAGTATGGTACCATCAACAAATGATTTATAATGTAACTAAAGTCTTAAAACCTTCTATTAACTGCAATGCTTTTTAATGAGGTGCTATTGTTGGAAGGCGGTGACCCCAGGGGTCAAGAGGGCTCTCCTAACCACCTGGAACCTCCTCTCCCACAATTACTGCCGAGTCTTATCGAGGGGGAGTCCCCGCCGGGGAGGACTGATCGTACACACTGTCGACACACCACACTTATGAACGGACACCACACCGTGATTCTTTATCAAGAAAGACTTTATCAAGATTAAAAGTAGGGAGCAATATACAGCGATCGTGGGATCGCAAAGGTCTCGTAACGAGGGGTCGGGGAAGCGGGACAGTCTCAGGAGGCCAGTGAGCACACCACGCACCCTGCGCACAGTTCTCAATCCTTGAACTGGGGGGTACGGGGCTGGCGAGGTGACTTGCTGTCCTCACCGTCCCGCTGAGTACGAGCGGCGAACGGCAATCTTCATTTTTAATTCACGACCCCTATCCCGCCCTCCTGACTCCTCCCACCACCGCGTCACAGCCTATATAGACGTCCCTCATGCGTCAGCACAGCGGACGAGCGCAGCGGGCGCGACGTAGGCCAGAGTTAAGACCGTCTGCGCCCGTCCGCGGCAGACCGGGGCTAGGGGCCATCACCCCTGGTCCTCTTACCCAATATTCTTCCGCTGACCTGACACTACTTCAAGGCCATTGGCCCCTCGATCCTCATACTATTCATAGGATTACCCTTTTGGGCTGCAACTCTCCCTGTCATGCCTGCCCATCCGGCTGCCCTCCTCCTCCTCTCACGTCTCCGTCAGCCCCCGTCTCATCTACCATTTCTGATTCCTATTCTCCCCCCTTATCTATCATTTTACTTAATACTAGGTCCGCCATTAAACACCACCAGGAACTTTTCATCCTTTTAGACACTGATAAACCCGATCTCCTGTTGCTGACGGAAACGTGGTTTTCGGAAGCCTCCCTTCCATCCCTATTGGCTGCCCTCCCCTCGTCTTACTACGCTATCCGTGCCGACCGTCCGGGCGGGAAAGCGGGTGGAGGTGTTGCTCTCATTGCCCGTTCTGATCTCCAGTTCCAAGTCCTCCCCTCACCTTCCCTGGAAGGAATTGACTATTTGGTGGCTCGCTCTACCTCCCTTTCCCCCCACTTAGCCATTGTGCTTGTCTACCGCCCTCCCCAACCAACCCCATCTTTCCTCCCGGCCTTTCAAGATCTACTTGGCACCCTGGCGGTCAACTATGCCTCGGCTCTAGTCCTTGGGGACTTTAACTATTGGCCCTCGGACCCCAAGGAATGTGCCTCATCAAAGGAATTTTCAGAAACCCTCCTTTCTCTTAATTTCACCTCTTTTGTTCACACCCCTACCCACATTCATGGCCACACTCTAGATCAGGTCTGGTCTCTAAACTGCTCCCTGTCTGCACTGTCTGTTGTCCCTTGCACATGGTCCGATCACTTTTTAATTTCGTTTTCCCTCAGCCGCTGTCTGACTAAGACCCCTATCCACACCAAAAACTCATGGGCCCGTAATTGGGGCAAGGTCAATCTGTCTGACCTCTCAGCCTCGCTCCTGGCCTCCTCTCCCCCTACATCGGGACTGGATTCCGCAGCCCAAGCCAAAGCCATTGACTCATGGCTCAAGGAAGGAAGCGACTGCTTGGCTCCTCTCCGGCGCACCTCGATCAGACGCCCTAAAGACGCCAATCGGTGGTTTAACAACGAGCTGAAAGAACTGAAGCTTACGGTTCGCAGGGCAGAACGTAAATGGAGACTGGACTACTCCCCCGACTCCAGGACTCGCTACGTCCACCTCCTAGGGACCTATAAGCAAAACATCACTGAGGCCAAGAAAGCTTACTTCTCGGCCAAAATTTTGGCGGCCGAGAAACAACCTAAGGAGATCTTTGCCATTACTCACGATCTGGCTTTCTCCGATCGGACCTCACTTAAACCCCCTCCCTCACAGAAACTCTGTGATTCGCTGAATCTTTACTTTGTCGAAAAAATTTCGACAATCAAATCCAACATCCCCCCCTTCCTCTTTTTTTGTTGACCCCCTGCCTCCCCCCGCCCCAGCTTCTTTCAATTCCTTTCCCCCCCTCTCTGAAGAACTTTTCCTGTCCCTCCTCCCCAAAATTAAATCCGGTTCCCCTTCTGATATATGCCCGGCACACATCTTACGGCAGATTTATACTGTCTGCCCTCTGCCTCCTCTGGGTTTCCTTAACGACTCACTGGTTCGAGGGGTTGTCACTCCATCGTTAAAAGCCGCTTCCATCGTCCCCATCTTGAAAAAGCCAGGAGCCGACCCCTCTGTGATGGCCAACTATCGCCCCATCTCCCTTCTCCCGTTTCTGGCGAAGGTGCTTGAGCGACATGTTACATCTGCGCTCAGCTCCTTTGCCGAGGAGAATGGGAGGCTGGCTCCGTGCCAGGCTGGGTTTCGGCCCAAGCACTCGACAGAGTCAGTGGTGGTGTCAGTATTAGACACCCTCAGAGAGGGTATGGACATGGGCAGATCTCAGGCGCTGGTCCTCCTTGACTTGTCCGCCGCTTTTGACACGGTGGATCATTCCATCTTGCTTTCCCGTGTCAAGGCGGCGGGCATAGGAGGCTCAGCCCTTATCTGGCTTTCATCTTTTTTGAGGGACCGGACCCAGGCGGTTCACCTTGGGGAGTTTTCAGCTACCCCCTGCCAGGTCCAGTGCGGTGTTCCCCAGGGCTCTTCTCTCTCTCCTTTACTATTTAATCTTTATATCGCCCCTCTTATCTTTGCCCTACAGCAGCTGGAGGTCACGGTATATAATTATGCCGACGACCTCCAGCTCATCTTCAATCTGTCTTCTACCCCTGACTCTATCTCTAACTTCCAATCTATCCTATCTTTCATCAGGGACTGGATGAATTTCAACCACCTGAAACTCAATCCCGATAAAACGGAACTTGTGGTGACGGGTGGTTGCTCCAGTCCCTGGAATTCTCTCTTTTGGCCCCCCTCCTTTAGTTCTCCTCCTACCCCTGTTCCCTCTGTTAAGACTCAAGCTAAATGATAAACTCACTATGCACTCCCAGATTGGTTCGGTGGTTTCTTCCTGCTTTCTTACTCTCCGTACTATCCGCTCTATCTCTCGCTTCTTTTCTTTCTCTGCACTTAAACTAATTATGTCCGCACTGGTCCTGTCCCGCCTGGACTACGGGAACATCTTGTTCAATGGCATCCCTCAGTACAGCCTGCGTAAACTGCAACTAGTGCAGAACCAGGCTGCCCGCCTTGCCTTCGGTCTTCCCAAATTCCATCATACCTCCCCCTCTTGAAAACCCTCCACTGGCTCCCTGTACGGGAACGCGCCTTGTTCAAATTAGGCTGCATGGCGTTTCAGGCCAGGACTGGCCTGGCCCCCCTTTTTATATCCTTCGCCATCAAGGCCTATGTCCCTGGCAGAGACCTCCGCTCCTCGGCACATCTTCTTTTAGCAGTCCCTCGCTACCGGAAAAAAAACAGGGTGGCTCGAAATTTTCCACTCTTGCCCCCATGTTCTGGAACTCTCTCCCCTTCCATCTTAGGTCCCTCACCCAGTATTCTAGTTTCCGCAAAGCTCTGAAGACCTTTTTATTCTCTCAGGCTTTTCTACCGTAAGCCCTGCCTGCCTTTCCAGTCGACGCCTTAGCAACTGCTCTTGCCCAGCTGGCTGCCTGCTACTATAGCGCCAAGAAACCGCCCAGGTGAACGTTGCGCTTGATAAATATTTTAAACTTAAACTACTCACTTCGGGTACCAGTGGTTCGTGAGGGTAGCATCAATGGTCCAGCCAGACCAGAGAGTTCGCCAAGCCGCGACAAGGTCAGCAGGGCTTGGTCGGGAGTACTCCGTCGTACTCGTAAGCAGGTGGAGCCGCGACAGCGTCAGCAGGGCTCCGATGGTCAGGTCTCGTGCTTCGAGAGGGAGCTGCGACAGCGTCAGCAGGGCTCCGATGGTTCAAGTCTCTTCGAGGGGGAGCCGCGACAGCGTCAGCAGGGCTTCCGATGGTTCCGTTCCGTAGGTTCTAGGATGAGCCGCGACGACGTCTGCAGGGCTCGGCGGGTCAGAGTCTGTTCTCCTCAAAGTTAGCCGCGATCAGATCAGCAGGGCTTTCTTGTCCAAGATACAACTGCCGCTTAGATGGAAGGCAGGCTGTCTTATAGTCATCGCGCTCTTTGATGTCCGGACCCTCAGAGGCAGAAGGCCGGAGGTCCGAGGGCCAGGTGCCTGATCGTCTGGGCGGTTGGTTCTTTGATGCTTTGGACCCTGCGCCCAGGGAATCCCAGACGCCCATCAGGGCCTGGAGCCAGCTCACTAGGAGGCCCAAGGTGCGATCGAAACCAGCCCCCAGGGATAGTTCAGAGGTGTGATGGAAACCAGTTCCTCGGAAGGGGGCCGGAGGTGTGAGGGGCGTCTTTGTTTCGGTTACTTGAGGAGTCGTTCACCCCCCGGTAGATCTGGGCGCGTCGGTTCAGCTGCAGCCAGGAGAGGCCAGGGGCTGCCGAAAGGGAAGAAGGCGGCCGGCCGGCCGGGGTGGCCAAACATGGAGTCTGATGGTCACGTGCATAGGTGTAGGCACGCGGTCTGGGGATCGTCTCAGGTCCGGGGTAGTCGTGTCATGAACAGTTCTGGGTGGACGGGAATCAGCCCCGCCCGTAGATCTGGGGCTGCGGAGGTCAGCGAGGACCACGCCACGAGGCCGGGTCCAACATGCGTCCCCTCCAGCTGAAAGACGGGGAGAACTACCCATCCTCTTGGGGGTTCTCTTCGCTGAGGCGGAAGAAGTGGGACAGGCTGTCGGCGTTGGCGTGGTCGGTACCAGGCCTGTGTTCCACAGTAAAATCCATCCCTTGGAGGGAGATGGACCAGCGTAGCAGTTTAGGGTTCTCTCCTCTCATTTGCATGAGCCACCGGAGAGGACGATGGTCGGTCTGGACCCGGAAGTGGGTCCCGAACAGGTAGGGCCTCAGTTTCTTCAAGGCCCAGACTACTGCGAAGGCCTCTCGCTCGATGGTGCTCCATCTCTGCTCCCGGGGTAGTAGTCTCCGGCTGATAAAGGCCACCGGATGGTCAATCCCCTTGTCGTCCACTTGGGAGAGCACGGCCCCGATGCCATGTTCGGAGGCGTCGGTCTGAACCACGAACTCTCTGGAGTAGTCAGGGGCCTGTAGGACTGGAGCGGTGCACATGGCCTCTTTCAATTCTTCGAAGGCCTTCTGACAGGCGGGGGTCCAGATGACCTTCTTGGGGTTGGCCTCGGCTGTCAACTCGGTGAGGGGGCCTACAATACTCCCGTACCCCTTGATGAATCTACAGTAGTACCCCGTGAGCCCTAGGAAAGCCCGCACCTCGGTCTGGGTCGTGGGGGTCTCCCAGGCATTGATGGCGTCTATCTTGGGTTGGAGGGGGGCCACGAGGCCGCTGCCGACCTGGTGCCCTAGGTATACCACTGAGCTTTGTCCTATTTGGCATTTACTAGCTTTAATGGTGAGCCCGGCTCGACGCAGGGTGTCCAACACCTCCCAGAGGTGGTGTAGGTGCTCGGGCCAGTGAGCACTGAACACTGCAATGTTGTCTAGGTAGGCTGCACTGAAACTTTCCAACCCAGCCAGGACCTGATTGACCAGTCGCTGGAAGGTGGCGGGGGCGTTTTTCATGCCGAAGGGCATGACTCGGAAGTGGAAATGGCCATCCGGAGTGGAAAAAGCGGACCTTTCTTGGGCCCTCTCCGTGAGGCCGATCTGCCAGTAGCCACTGGTGAGATCGAAGGTACTGAGGTACTGAGCCGATCCTAGGCGGTCAATGAGTTTGTCGGCTCGGGGGATGGGGTGTGCATCGGTTCGGGTGACTGCGTTGAGTCCGCGGTAGTCTATGCAGAACCTCAGCTCAGGAACGGTGCCGGGGGCGGCTGCCTTCGGAACCAGGACCACGGGACTGGCCCATGGGCTGTCGGAGGCTTCCACCACTCCTAGGTCCAACATTTTTTCGACCTCAGCCTTGATGCAGGCTTGGACTCGGTCCGGGACCCGGTAGGCTCTGTGCCGTACCGGAGGGCTGTCCCCGGTGTCCACGTCGTGGACGCACCAACTGGTGACGCCGGGAGTGAGGGAAAAGAGGTCTGAGAATTGTCCCAGCAAGTGGCGACATTCTTCACGCTGTACGGGGGTGAGGGAGGAGGAGAGACTCACTCCCTCTACGGAGCCATCTTGATCCTTGGCACACAGGAGATCGGGCAGAGGGTCCGTTTCCTCTTCCTCTCCGTCGTCGGTGGCAAGGAGTAACCCCAACTCAGACCGCACAAAATGGGGTTTGAGCCGGTTTACGTGTAACACTTTCAGGGCGTTCCTGGCTGACTTCGTATCAACGAGGTAGGTGACCTGGCTCTTGCGCTCTATCACCTTAAAGGGTCCCGTCCACTTGTCCTGCAAGGCACAAGGTTCCACTGGGGACATGACCCAAACCTGTTGACCTGGTTGAAACTCGACCAGAGTGGCATTCTGGTCATACCAGCGCTTCATCTCCTCTTGGCTGGCTTCCAGGTTGGCCTCGGCCAGTTCGCGAAACTTCCGCGTCTGGTTCCGGAGGGCCAGGACATAGGAGAACACATCGGGGGCTGTGCTCGGGGGGGCTGTCTCCCAGCCTTCCTTGACCAGGCTGAGGGGACCCCGGACTGGGTGCCCATAGAGCAGCTCGAAAGGACTGAACCCCAAGGATTTCTGGGGTACCTCTCGGTAGGCGAACAGGAGGCAGGGTAGGAGGACGTCCCACTTGCGTCGCAAGGGCTCCTCCAGACCCATGATCATCCCTTTCAGGGTGCGGTTGAACCGCTCAACCAGGCCATTGCCCTAGGGATGGTAGGGGGTGGTGAACCGGTAGGACACCCCACACTGTTGCCAGAGGGACTTCATGTACCAAGATATGAAGTTCGTGCCTCGATTGCTTACCACTTCTCGGGGGAATCCCACCCGGGAGAAGATCCCCATGAGGGCCCGGCCCATGTCTGGGGCCGTCACGGTCCGGAGGGGGATGGCTTCGGGGTATCGGGTGGCGTGATCGACCAGAACCAGAATGAACCGGTGGCCTAAGGAGGTCCGGGGGTCCAGAGGTCCGACGATGTCGATCCCCACCCTCTCAAAGGGGGTACTGACAACTGGAAAGGGCTGGAGGGGAGCCTTGCGCTTGCCTCCACTTTTGCCGCTAGCCTGACACGTGGGGCAGGACTTGCAGTGGTGTTCCACATCAGCCCGCATGTGGGGCCAGTAGAAATGGGTCACTAGTCGTTGGAAGGTCTTATCTTGGCCCAGATGTCCTGCCAGGGGCACATCGTGGGCCAGGTTGAGGAGGAGTCCGCGGAAACGTAGGGGTAACACCAGCACACGGGCTGACCCTAGTTCGGCGGTCTTCTGCTCACTGTACAGTAGGCCGTTTTCCCAGTAAAGGTAGTGGGAGCCGGACTGGTCTCCAGCGGCCTGGGCTGCGGCCTGTCGCCGGAGCCCCTCTAGGGCAGGGCAGGAGGTCTGCTCCTGGCAGAACTCCTCTCGGGACGGTCCCCCCTCTTGGCGCCACTGGGCCAACTCGGGAAGATCTGCTAGGGTCGGGACTGGTTCGACAGCTGGTCCGAGGGGACCTTCGTCGGAGGTGTTTTCTTCGAGTGAGGGCCGGTCAAGGACCGTAGGGTGCTCGCCGCCCTCGGGGACATCAGGTGCTGAACTGGGGAACTCAGGCTCTTCGTTCTCGGGGTTGGGCATTCTGGCGGTCATGGCCCGGGTGCTCACACAGGCCCATTGGGGCAGACCTAACATGGCTAAATGGGTCCTTCTCTCTACCTCTTTCCACTGTGAACTCTCTAGGTCATTCCCCAGGAGGCAGTCTACAGGCATGTCCGTGCGAACTGCGACCCGTAGATCGCCCGAGACCCCCTCCCACTCGAACGGGACCTGGGCTATCCTGCAGGTGCGGACAGAATTATCGGCTGCTATCACCCAACAGGAGGTGTGGGGGATTATCATGGACTCAGGAACTAGCGTGTACCTAACAGATGTGATGCTGGCTCCTGTATCCCGAAGGGCTCCTATGCTGCGCCCGTTAACCTTCACTGTTTGGCGGTACTTTTCGGTGTTGTCGGGCAGATAATCTCCGGGGATCATCTCACTATTCCCCAGGGAGGCTAGGACCATGGCTGCGGGTTCCCACTCCCCCTGTTCTTCGATCTCCTCCTCTTCTAAGGCTACTGAGGATATCTGTCTAGTGGAGGGCCCAGTGGGGGTGGACTTCGGGGTCATCGTCTCAGGTCCGGGGTAGTAGTATCATGAACAGTTCTGGGTGGATGGGAATCAGCCCCGCCCGTAGATCTGGGGCTGCGGAGGTCAGCGAGGACCACGCCACGAGGCCGGGTCCAACAGCTATCATGTACGCGTACCCCGCGATTTAAAAAAATAATAATAATTTGTTTTGGGCCTGGGGGGGTCCTTGTGGGACCCCCTTAGCAGGCCTAGGGGGTCAGGGTGCTTCTACCCTGCTCCATTTGCATGTTTTGCACCTTTGTTTTTCTGCTTTCCTGTGCCTCAGTCTACCAAGGCACAAGATGGCTGCCAACACTTTCTGGTTTGGAGTGTTGACAGACATTGGCAGCTAATCAGCATGCAGCTCGTGCTCGGAATGGTACAGAGTACAGTAAGCTTACAGTAAGCTGCTATAGATATATATATTTTTTCTCTTTTGATTTTCTCAGGAACTACTGGAGGGATTTACACCATTGAAACAAAAGGCACTTCTGCGTACCAGTCCCTTCAATTTTGCCAAGTTTGGTGTAATTCCGTTCAGTGGTTCGGGCTGTAGCCGTGTCTAAACGTCCTATGGAAATTAACATGGGAAAAACAGGTTTTGGGACCCCCTTTTTTTCTCAGCCCCCGCTTGACGAATCCCCCCAAAACTTTCAGGGAAGGAGCAGAACTGAGCTGGCCAAAAGTTTAGAAAAGTGCACGCAAATTCCTCAATCCACGCCAAAGTTATTCCAAATAGAATGTTGCAGATTTCCTGTGGAAACTAGGTCCTAACTATATATACCTACTGGCGACCGCCAGTAGGTAATATATATATATATATGAACAAGCAACTGCTGTTGTGAAACGCGTTGGTTTGTGTTATTTGTTTGGAGATTTTGACAACGGATTAAAGAACTTGGGAAACTTGAATCTGTGAGTGCTGACTCATTCCCTTGAGGAAAGGGATTTGTTCGAAATAAATGAAAGCGGGGCTCTGATTTGGAGTCACAGCACCGGTGAGGAGAGCGCCAGAGGATTGTGAAACGGAGCCAAATTGGTGGATATATATATATATATATACATATATATATATATATATATATATATGAACAAAACAATCTTCAGAAAAACCACACTTCTGTGGACACGAAGACACGGACCCAATGGTTGCAGGCAAGGAGATTTTATTTAAAACCTCTCTGGTTACGCGTTTCGAGCAACTAGTGCTCTTGGTCACAATATATATATATATATATATATATATATATATATATATATATATATATATATATATATATATATACATATATTAAAGCTCCAAAGTGTACCGGCAATCCCAAGGCACTCAAGGAGCGGGTGCAGGCTCCGCGTCGATACTCGCGGTAAACATCTTACTCAAAAACCATTTCCTTCAAGAAATGTGAAGCCCACTCCAGAGGTAAGGCGGCAAGGTTTTATTTTCAGCCCACAAACACTTCGTGCAACAGACGCGTTTCGGACGCCAAGTCCTTCGTCAGTGTTTACACATTCAACCGTCTGGCAGCAACATATAAAGTTTACCAACAAACTGAAAAACGGACTATAATTTGTAGCATAGAAAATGCAGCGGCCATTTCAAAGTAGGTTAAATACTACAATCGACATTAGGAAAAAACTCCAATTATATGTCAAAAAAGGCCCAAAATAGCCTTCAGGTCATGTTTCATAATGCCGTGTATCGGCAAAGCACTGCATCGCAAAGCGCTAACGTACTGTCCGTTTCAGCAGCATGAGAGCACAAACATAGAGGCTGTTAGGTATTTTTTGCAAAAAAGGCCCGCTAAATTTATGGAACATAACACCATGCTGATAGAATGTTTGGAGTTCTGCCTTATGAATAATATATTCTTATTTGGCTCTGAACTTTTTAAACAAATCTCAGGGACTGCGATGGGAACCTGCTTCGCCCCCAGCTACGTGAATCTTTTCGTTGGCTGGTGGGAGGAGCAGGTGGCCCTAGCAGGGACCAACAGCAAGTGGGCAGAACATATAGTGGTATGGCGTCGATACATCGACGATCTCTTTCTTGTGTGGCGGGGCTCCACCACACAAGCGGAAACATTCATTGAGGACCTGAATAAGAATAATCTTAATTTGAGATTCACAGCTGATATCAGCACATCAGCGGTACATTATTTAGACCTGAGAGTTTTTGTGCACAGGGATAAGTTAGAGACAGCCCTATATAGGAAACCCACGGCGGGGAATAGTATACTACATGCCTCAAGCAGTCATCCCCCCAGTCTCATTCGAAGTATCCCCTATGGGGAGTTACTTAGGTTGAGGCGCAATTGTTCGCAGGACACAGACTTTATAAAAGCAGCAGAAGAATGTGTCGCGAGTTTTCTTATAAGGGGTTATGATCAGGCTGAATTGGATAAGATCTACAAAAAGGTAGTCAGGATCCCTAGAAAACATCTATTTGAAACTAAGGAGAAGAAAGATCTATCCACTGACACGAAAAATACATTTCGCTTGATCACCACTTTCTCTGACCAGGCCAACATTTTGAGAGGGATAATTACGAAGAACTGGCACATCCTTCACACAGACCCTATAATAGGGAAGGATGTTCCCATTAAACCCCTCATAACTTTCAGGAAACTGAGATCGATCAAAGACAAAATTGTCAACAGTCACTTGAAACCAGAGAAACCCAAAGTGAGTGCTACCCTTAAAGACATGAAGGGATTCTTCCCATGTGGGAAATGCTGAGCATGCGAAAAGAGTAAACGTGTCTTATCTTATAAGATTCCAGGGATGTCCCAATTGAAATCCATCAAACAGTTTATCACATGTACGACTCCCTATGTTGTTTACTGTCTCACCTGCCCCTGTGGACTCCAGTATATCGGAAGTACGATTAAAAACGTAAAAATGCAAATTTTAGAGTACCAACGAGCTATAATGAATAAAGATATGGTATACTCTGTAGCGTGGCATTTCACAGAGGCACACCAAAGTAACAGGGAGCTGTTACAGTACTTCGGTCTGGACCACATACCCCTCAACCCTAGAGGGGGGACCGACTACTTAGTCTTCGTAGGCTCGAGTCACGTTATATCATTGACATGCAAACAAAACACCCACAGGGTCTCAATAGTGGGGAAGAATGTTTATGTTTATGTTTATTAAAACTTTTGTAGCGCGCTCTGTTACCACGGGGTATCCTGGCGCGGTGAGTGAAATTTGAAAAGCGGAAGAGCTGAAAACAGAGTCAGGGGGAACTACTAGTAAGGGGCATTAAACAGATGGGTTTTGAGATCTTTTTTAAACAAAGCAATGGTTGGCGAGGCTCTGAGAGAAAAAGGGAGAGCATTCCAGGCAGCGGCAGCTTTGACTGAAATGGATTGTCCTCCTATGCGAACATATTTGAATTTGGGGGTAGTTAAAAAACACAGGTTGGCCGATCGAAGGGCACGGGTTGGAGCGTAAAATGAAAACCTTTTCTGCAGGTATGTTGGTCCCTGGCCGTGGACTGCTCTGAAAGCCAACACAAGAATTTTGAATAAAATTCGATGAGGGACTGGTAGCCAGTGCAGGCTGCGTAAATGGCTACGTACGCTAGATCTCCTTGGGAGGGAGAAAAGCAAGCGTACAGCGGCGTTTTGTATCACCTGCAGGCGGTGAACCATGTACGCGGGTAGACCACTAAATAAAGCGTTGGCATAGTCGAGCCGAGATAAAATCAAAGCTCGAAGGACAGACTCCTTGGCTGCCCTAGGCAGAAGAGGAAAGAATTTCCTCAAGGCACGCAGGGTGCCAAAGCAAATGCCGGTCAATTTTTTTATATGATCGGAAAACTTAAGATCTTGACCGAACCAGACCCCCAAGTTCTTAGCTGGGCCGCCCGTCACGCTGGGACAGGGCAGGTCCAGGGGCCAGATCTGGTCCTTAAAGTTGTCAGGGAAGGAGCCGAAGAATAGAATCTCGGACTTGTCTTCATTGCACTTAAGTTGGACTTGTGCAAGCCACCTGAAGACTTCCGACAAACAACGTTGGACTGTTGATGAGTCGGACACACCCTTCGGCCATGTGAATAGCAGCTGAGTGTCATCAGCATATGCTATTATCTTGGCTCCCAGATGTTCTGCCAGATAGAGTAGCGGGGTCATATAGACGTTAAACAATAGCGGGCTTAACGTAGAACCCTGCGGGACACCAGTTGACAATTTTTTTGGGGCCGAACAGTAGGGGGGCATCCAGACCTGTTGAGTTCTGTCATTTAAAAATGATGACAGCCAGTCAAGGGCCAGCCCAGATATTCCAACAGCACGTAGTCTGTCCAACAGTAGGGCATGCGGAACCGTATCGAAGGCGGCAGAGAGGTCCAATAAAATCAGGACCGCTCTGCCACCTCCGTCCAGGCACTCACGGACAGCCTCCGATACCTCAACTAAAGCAGTCTCGGTACTGTAGGCAGCTCTGAATCCAGACTGAGCTGGATGTAAAGCGTGAGAAGATTCAATAAAGCTGTCCAGTTGTTTAAAGGCCACCTTTTCACACACCTTCGCCAGAGCTGGCAACAATGAAATGGGCCGATAGCTCGATGGTAGTGCTGGGTCTAAACCGGCCTTTTTTAATAAAGGGAGCAGCTTTGCCTCCTTCCAACTTCTCGGAATCCTGGCTGTGGCAAGGGAGAGGTTGATGATGTGAGTCACCTCTTGAGAGATGGTGTCCATTATCCCGCCTAGAACCCTGGCAGGGCAAGGGTCTGAAGGAGATCCAGATTTTAAAGCCGTCAGGATTTGACGTATGTCCGGTTCCGAGGCCGGAAGGAAGGTAACAAGTTGGTCACGTTGACATGATCTGTCTGGTCCGAATAAGGCAGGAGGAGTCGTAACGGTCTTTTGAGCCATTTCTAGGTCCGATTGTATTTTTGCTATTTTGTCCATAAAATAGCAGGACAGAATTAACGGGACATTTGGGAAAATGATGGATGCAGTTAAAATCTGCTCAAATGTGATGAAATTGATAGTTTGTTGACTTGAGAAATGTGAACTTTTTATACTTTGAAATATAAAATTACATGTATATGAGACGGCTAATGTACTATAAATTGACTCATGCGGGGGACCTATGTAGGACCTTTATGGTGAGATAATGGGTCATCTCCTCAATAATTACCTATGCTATGTTGTTCTGAAAATTTGGAATGTGACTATGAAATTGGATAATTTAAGAATTTCACCTCTATGGTTGGCAAGGTGTGGTGATATGCCGATACACGACTTGATTTTGTTATTGTATTAATTTCAGCCTTGACTTAAGGTATTGATTGTTATATGCATGCACATTTGATTTAAGAACTATCAGAATCACGGATGTGATCGATGCATGCATACCTACATATAGATGTGTATAGATGTTTGTGCTCTCATGCTGCTGAAACGGACAGTACGTTAGCGCTTTGCGATGCAGTGCTTTGCCGATACACGGCATTATGAAACATGACCTGAATGCTATTTTGGGCCTTTTTTGACATATAATTGGAGTTTTTTCCTAATGTCGATTGTAGTATTTAACCTACTTTGAAATGGCCGCTGCATTTGCTATGCTACAAATTATAGTCCGTTTTTCGGTTTGTTGGTAAACTTTATATGTTGCTGCCTGACGGTTGAATGTGTAAACACTGACGAAGGACTTGGCGTCCGAAACGCGTCTGTTGCACAAAGTGTTTGTGGGCTGAAAATAAAACCTTGCCGCCTTACCTCTGGAGTGCGCTTCACATTTCTTGAAGGAAATGGTTTTTGAGCTTTGATGTTTACCGCAAGTATCAGCGCGGAGCCTGCACCCGCTCCTTGAGTGCCTTGGGACTGCCGGTACACTTTGGAGCTTTAATTGATGTTTACTGAGGCACCGCAAAGCCACAACAGGAGAAGGGAACATTGGAGGAGGGATTTCTAGCTGCCGGTAGATGAGAAGAGTCGGCGTTCGTCACCGGTAAGCTGTGCTTTCTTGTCTTCCACCCTTCCAAAAAACATTTAAAACCTGTTGTACTGCCTAGCAGAGCGTGGGGAAAGGCGGCTTGGTCACGGGGAGATACTGTGCAGCCATACTATTGCAAACACAATGTGCGACGAGAAAGACCGCCAGGAGGCGGCACTTGCCATTTTTAAAAAGAGAGCACCGGGCACAATCACCACACCAAATGCCGGTGGAGGGGTGAAGACATTACCATGCTCCCTAGCAAACTTGTTTACCAAATTGGAGAGATGCAGCGAGAGGGAGGTAAGAAAATGGTGGGAGGCCACCTCCCTATAGAATTATATCAACGTCGATAGGGTCCCAAGGGGGCTGAGGATCTACACTGTCCCGGCATATGAAAGCCCAGACCCTAGACTATTAGAACAATGGGCCGAACTTACAGCTGCATCCTGTAAAGCTATGCTTGATTTATTGGTAAAGTTTGCCTGGAGCGATCGGGAGAAAGCATTGGAAGAAATCACCTTGATTGAAAAAGAAATCTCCACAGACACCGATCTTACAAAACAGGAACAACTGAGAGGAGAAATGAAAAAACGACTAATGAAATATGAACTCAAAATAAGACTGAGAAAGCAAGAGAAGTTCGAACGCGACGAACGGGACTACGCTCTTGGTAGAATTTTGACATTCTCAAAAAAATGTAATGCCCCGAGAGCGGCAATGAAGAAAAAGAAGAACACACCACCACCTGTGGAATTAGCCACTTCTGAGTCAAGTGTGACAGACGATGATCAACCTGATGATGTTAGACTTGATGTAACAACTGAAAATAGGAAGAACCCTTTTCATCAGGAATTCGACCTGATTCGGAAGACATGGCTCAGAGGGGGCAAGGTCAAACCTCCAGAGGACGACGAAGAACCTGGAGAGGGGGCTGGAAGGGGAAGAGGAAAGGCAAAGAAGAGCAATTACAATACTCGCAAGAAGCAGGGCAGCAGGTGGTAGATGTTGGAGAAAACCTAACCATCATCAATTTAACACATGATACCCTGACAAAGGCAGAAGAGGAAACACTGCAGCTTGGATTGACCTTCTGTCCCAACAATAAAATTGAGTATACTCAGACACGGATTGACCTCTTCAAGCTTACGAGAAAAATTAAGTTGCATACATTTCATAAACTTAAACCATCCACAGGAGAATCAAAGAGAATATCTAAAAAAACGGGATCACAACCTACAGATATACTTTCCGTTGGTGATCTGAACACAGCAAATATCTTGGATGAACTAGGAAATGAAATGACATCTGTATCATCCACTGCCTGTGGATATAGAGGAATTGAACAACAATCCCCTGTAACTGATTTCCGTGCTCCTTCCCAATTTAATCCACAAATGCCCTACGACGCCATCGATACTTTCTCAGAGACAGTCATACAGGACCTCATGAAATTAAGGACTTTACCAGCAACTAAAAACAAGAAATCAAAGATGAAGAACAATTTAAATAAAGGACAATCCACTGCACTTATTAACATGGCAAAAAGGGAAAGAACAATCATAAAACCCTCCGACAAAGGGGGTAATGTTGTGCTCCTCACAAGAGAACAATATTGCGAAGAGTCTTTGCGACAATTGGGAATGGAGGAGAATTATCGAAGGAGTGACAAAACAGAATACCAGCTTAGCATCCAAGCCTATAATGACTTACTAACTAAATGGCGCAACAAAATGATGTTGGATACAAATGAATTCCTATTTCTTCAAAACAATGAAACTGTCACTCTGACATTCTACCACCTTCCCAAGGTGCATAAAGATCTTGAATGTCCACCGGGAAGACCCATCGTGTCCTCGAAAGGAGGACTGAAAGAAAATTTATCAATATATATTGACTCTTTCCTATCTTGTTTTGTTGTTGAACTGAAGACCTATGTTAGGGATACCAAGAAATTCTTAGAACAGCTTGAATTGATCACCTGGGATACCACATATGTTCTAATCACATTAGACATCACTAGTCTCTATACAAGCATAAGACATAAGCAGGGTATAGAGGCTGTTAGGTATTTTTTGCAAAAAAGGCCGGCTAAATTTATGGAACATAACACCATGCTGATAGAATGTTTGGAGTTCTGCCTTATGAATAATATATTCTTATTTGGCTCTGAACTTTTTAAACAAATCTCAGGGACTGCGATGGGAACCTGCTTCGCCCCCAGCTACGCGAAGATAGATCTTAAAGAAAGTGACGCATTTATGCCTAAACAATCGGCGCATAATATTGCATACAACACAAATGTATGACACAAATGAAAAAAACACGTTTTGGTTAAATGAAATTAATTTAACTACAATGCCCACAATGCAATGTGTGTCACATGTGTATATAATGAGAAAGTGAAAAGGGACTCACTGTCTGAAAATTTGCTGTGATCAAGAACGCTACGTTCGAAACGCGTAGGCGATCACAGTTGTGAAATAAAACTCCGTTAAAAACTTCCCCGAGTGGAGTGCCACATGGTGCGGTCATTAACTCCCATTGCACTATGAGAGCTTGTGTGGTGAGCGAAAAATGCCTGCAGCACAAGTTCCCATTGATAAATGGGACTTTGTGAAAATCCATGCACCATGTGGCAGACACCTCACAGTGCCTACCACATGGTGCAGGGATTTTCAGGGGGAAAGGGGCCCTGCTAGGTGCCCCAATGTCACTTTCAGACACCCTTGACATGTCGGAAAGGCCGACATGGAAAGGCTATTGGAAACAGACATCATAATCCCGACGACGGAAATGCCGTCCTTAAGGGATTATGAATCCATTCCGACTGGCCAATGGCTCCTTGAGCCCATAGAAACTGAGTCCATTTCCGAAGCCGGTTTACAATATGCCCGCCGACATTGTAATTCGGTGATCAGAGTGCAAACCTACCATGTCGGTCGGAGGATTTCCGACTTGACATCGTAATAAGGCCCTTAGTAGGTAAATTCCTCAAGTCAACTATATCAAACATAACACTTAAAAGAAAAATAAGAGGTATGCTAGATTTTAGAAATACCGCTTATTTGATCAGGCACATTTCGAGCATAGTAGTTGGTGTCAAATTCTATGACCTGTATTAGTGTATTTATAATAGCTACTGCTCAGCATATTTATATTAGGAGACAAGTAAATATAAACATAAATGTTGTTTCCCTAAGCTAGTTTTACTATTCTAGTGACATAAATCGAGTTTGCACTTTCTTTTTTATTAGCGAAAATTAATACTAAGGAGTACATAGTCTCTGTGTGTAAATTCCATTAGAATAAGTCAACAAAAAGTAAAAGTGAACACAAAGCAAAATAATGTTAATATTGATCAAATGAGTAAGAAACATCTATGAATCAAAAATTTGAAAGTGAATTTGAATTTCATTAAAAAAGTATAATGCAAACTTCTGACATAGATGCGTGACCAAAATACAATCAAAGATAGATTTAATGTAGGCGCCATCATTTTTATCTGGACTCCTCATAACCATCTGATAGAATCATGCAGTGAAGAATGTCAAAAAATATCATAGGCATGAAGGGTCAAACTCAATATTGTTGGTATTCATGTTGAAATTAAGTTAGACACAACTTGGTATTGTTGAAATTATGATATAAGTAAATTCAGCTAAGGCACGCATGCCCTCATTACAATACGCAAAAGAGCATGTAAGTGCTATGAAGATCAACTGCACATTAATCTGACAAGTCAATTTTAAAAAACGTGAACGTGTGTGTACAGTTCATACACCCTTGGTTATAAATGATGACTAAATCTACAAGACAAAACAAGACACGGAACTGCCCAAAGTGGTCAAATTTAATCTGTAATAGATGTCACGTTTAATTTGTATAGGAAGGAAAGTGAACAAAGAAACAAGATACTTACAGCCTTTTTACGAGTCTGATGTTATATGGATCGCAAGACCCGCGGGGGCACGGCTGTGGCGGTCCATCTGCTGTATTAAAAGATTGGCGGTCAGACCGCCATTTGACCACCAGAAATGCTAGTGAACCATCTCCCTGGTGGTGGCGTGGCAAAAAGGTGCACAAAATATGCTGGCAGTGCTGCTGGGGCACCACCAGTCAGTTTCCTGACTGCCAGCCTTACATGGCGTTCCGCATCGCCATGTAAATGCCTGCGGTGGGGAAACAAAGGGGGCCTTACAGGGCCCCCCATGCAGGTAGGTGCATGCTGGGGGGCACATGTTGTGCCCCCTGTGTGCAAGCACCCCCTCATTTCAAACAATGCATGGACTTTACAGTCCATGCCATCTTAGCACGTTCTGTGGTGGTCCCACAGTGGGGCAGTATTAAAGGCTCATTGAGCCTTTCTATTGCACCGCCATGGGACTGCCACGCTGCCCGTCCGCCCGATAACGATTTGTATCGTACTCTATGGCAGAGTTTGGGTTTAGTGGTGAAATGCCAGGCTCTCGCACTGCCTAACTCTTAGTGAGGCCCTTAGTGTCAGTGGAATATAATGTACACTTCTAGAGTATAATCGGTCCCCACGTTCTAAATTCCATTAAACAAGTCACTGGGAATAGTGCTTAACCAGTGCCATCATGGAGTAAATAATTTAGATCCTATACTAACAGATGAAAGGGAAATTGAAAAATTATTGAAAAAGCTAATTCTTTACAGTACACCATGGTATCCACGTTGGTGGGGGAAAGTGAGCAGGTTTACAATTAAATGGAAACAACTTCTATCAGGCATACTGCAGCTCTGGTAAAACAGGGTGCTAACAACAACCATTTTTGAATTGTAAAGACACCATCAAGTTTGTGTATGAAATAACATTACCATTCAAAAACAATTCATGAAAATATATCTTTAATCCGAAAAAGCGAATTCATTTTTGTGCATATTTTGTGCCCCTACTTATGGCACTACTATCCCGGCCGCGCAGCGGACGAGCGCAGCGGGCGCGACGAAGGCGCGCCGAAGTTGCGCCTAAGTTAAGCCCGTCTGCGCCCGTCCGCGACGGTCCGGGACCAGGGGCCACACCCCCTGCCCCTACATTGTCATACACGCCTGCACAACTCCTCGCCTGCACCGCTGATGTGCCTCTTCCCCATACCCTCATGCAGCATCTTGTTGCATTAGATATCTATGTCCCCCATTCAGACCGTGTTGTGTCTCCACGCCCCACTCCTCCCTTGCCTGCGCTGGACACCGGATCTCCCCCCATTGGATCCTCATCACCCCCTCACACTGCTACTGCCTATCTCCTCAACACTCGCTCGGCAGGCAAGCACCAACTTGAACTGTTTAACCTTCTTACCACAGACTCCCCAGATATTCTGTTCTTAACGGAAACTTGGTTTTCTGAGGCTTCTCTCCCCGACATTCTTGCCATCCTCCCCGATTCTTATTATGCCCTCCGGGCTGACCGCCCCGTGGGCAAGACCGGGGGGTGGTGTCGCTATGATTGTTCGATCTACTATTCAATTCCAGCTTCTCTCCCAATCTTCTATAGCTGGGGTGGACTTTCTGGTCGCCCGCTCCTCTAATCTTTCCGCACCTCTCACTGTCGTCCTTGTCTATCGCCCTCCCCTGAGCATGCCCCTGTTCGTGGCCTCCCTGCAGGAACTCCTAGCTACGCTTGTAGTTAACAACTCCTCTGTTCTCCTGCTGGGTGACTTTAATTACTGGCCTGGCGACCCCAGGGAGGACTCAGCGTCCAAGGACTTCACGGCCACTCTCTTATGTCTCAACCTTAAGTCCCATGTACTGGTCCCTACCCACAATCTTGGACACATTCTGGACCAAGTCTGGTCATCCCAGGACATAGGGCCCGATTCACAGAATGAACTTAAGACATTTGGTATTCACAGAATGCACTTACTACTATCTGGTATTCACAGAATGCACTTACTACTTTCGGGATTCACAGAATGCACTTACTACTTACGGGATTCACAGAATGAACTTACTACTTTTCGGAATTCACAGAAGAGACTTACGACTACTAACTTTACGTCCGCCGCCGGGCCGTAATTTCCGCCACCGGGCCGGATATTACGGCATATAGGCGGACTTTACCGCACACTTGCGTAAAATGCGATTACGGGCCGTAAAATGCGATTACGGGCCGTAAAGTACGATTACAGGCCGTAAATTGCGATTACGGGCCGTAAATTGCGATTTCGGACCGTTTGCCATGTTAGTCAAGAGGAAACACCTGGCTAAGGTCCGCCCATCCCCCAACATGGATCAGCTGACACACAGCAGCCAATCCTAGCCCTGCAGCATGTATGAATGCTGAGCAGACACAAAAAACCCTTTTCAGGATGTCACTGAACGTGTTTGTAGCACTACCCCTTGCCATGCGGCAAAACTACTTGAGGAGGAGGAGGAGGAGAGCACAGAGGATCTACAGGCAGAGGATCAACCTATTTGGAATGTCCAGCCAGGATGTAAGGGCCAGGTACCGTTTCCCACCTGAAGTAATCCTGGAAATGGTATGTGAGTGGGAGCAGGAACTTGACTCTGTGACCTGCTGCTCACATGCTATACCAGCATACCTCAAGATCCTTTCTGCCCTCCACTTCTTTGCTACTGGCTCCTTCCAAAGGGTCACTAGTGACCATGTGGGCATTTCCCAGGCGAGCCAGTCGCGGTGCCTGCATCAGGTACTGAGATGCATCACTGAGAGAGCCCCCAACTACATCAAAATGCCATATACACTGGACATGAGACAAAAGGCAGCAAGAGATTTTTATCTCCTTGCACAATTTCCACGTGTGCTGGGTGCAATAGATTGCACCCATGTGGCCCTTCAGCCACCCCGCCACATTGCACACATCTTCTGCAACAGACACAGATGGTATTCCATCAATGTTCAAGCAGTCTGTGATGCCAGTGGAAGGTTCATCAATGTGCATGCAGCGTTCCCAGGCAGTACACATGACAGCTTCATATTCCGCATGTCACCTCTTGCTCGGCGTATGGATGCTGGAGAATTTGGTAACATGTGGCTACTGGGTAAGTACCAAGCACTGAAAATGGGTGATATGCGTCAAGTAAATATATGAATGCCCCACAATAGTAACGATTGTACAATAAGAAACATGGCCCAACAGACACTGCATGTATGAATGTATAGATCATGTCCTGTCAAAGTCAAAGAGTGAAATGTTAACAACTTCCCATTCTTCCCTCCTCAGGTGACGCTGGGTATGCACTCTCTCCACATCTCCTCACCCCTTACAGGCGTGCTAACACTGTACCTCAGCGTAGGTACAATAGGGCACACATACGTACTCGAGCCATCATCGAGCGCACTTTTGGTCTGTTGAAGTCGCGATTCAGATGTCTCGACCGTACAGGGGGTGTGCTTCTGTACTCCCCAGTAGTTGTGTGCAAGATTATACTAGCCTGTTGTGTTTTGCACAACATTGCTCTAATGCATGGCTTACACATGCCTCTCCACCCTCGACTAGCTCTGAATGTGGGAGCCCGGGCTATTGCACATGACCGACGTCAGGGCATGCAAGTCCGTGATCTGCTAGTTGCCACATATTTTGCATGAGCAACCTGTAGTACCACGGACAACATGTGGTTTGCTGTCTGTTGTCAATGATGAAATGTGGACAGACACAACAGTGTCCATAAATCCCACCCTGAGACGACTTTCCAAACCACACTAACTGCATGCAAATCACAGCTGCTGACAGAAGTCAAAAGGTGGATTGTGCCTCAGGTCACGTGCCCATGTCAGCGATCAGCGTAGTGGACATCCCTTAAACAAACTATTCACGCTGATGACAAATAATACATGTCCTGAGAGACATACCTGGACATCATAAGGATGGGTCACCAAATCACAAAAGGTTGCATACTCAGGCCTAAGACCACTAGAGAATTGACTCCCCCACAAATGATGGGCCCAGAATGTGAGTGATGATGTCATGTTAGAATCATGCACCATGGGTCAGATTTACAATAAGAGTTGCATCTCTGCATATCAGCAGGGATGGCCAAGTAATTGTGCCTCACAGCAGACATCCCTTGCGCCATCATGGCTGTGCCGCATGTACAAAGCTGTGCGCTGTGGACCAAGTATAGACAGAAGTGTGAAGCCTATGCTGTCATAAAGGTGAAGCACCACTGGAGTTGGGTCGCAAGCGCAACGCAGCTCCAGCAAGGCAAGCGGCGAGCCGATGCCCAACATGCAGCATCAATTCTCACGTCTCCTACAAGCAGGTGCAGGGTTGGGACGCAGCATGGCTACGAAAATGACAGTGTAATTTTGTACTTTTCATGCTCCCACCGTTTGGTGGCGTATGTGTGCTGGAAGGCCGTCCCCCCCCCCCCCCCCCCCCCCCCCCCTGTGCAGGAACGCACAACTGCGGTGCAGGGCCATACAATATGACACATTTCACAGATGCGTCACGTTGAAGATACCCCACAGCATGGAGTTGGCGTAGCGCTGCTGCGCCAATAAACTTACGCTACTGTGGCGTAATTGGGGCACACAGCGGCCCCCATATGTATCTGACATATCCACACTTCTCCACACCAATGTTACATGACACGTCATGCAACTCTGATACTGAGTACTCAATATGAACTACATGTCCCATAATGCAAAGTATGAGAATAGGAAAGTCGGATGGATGTTGTCAGCCCCCTACCCCCTGTCAGTGCATAAATGACATGAAATGAACTGTTCCCCCTTTTGCTACATAATCATGCATAACACCTGCATTGTCCTTTCACTTTTTCCTACATCAGAACAACAGGATGGCAGTGGATTTGTTTACTGATTGTGGATGGCCCAGGATGAATAAAAATGGCAGCAAAATACTTCCTGTGATGTGTTTCCTGTCTCCCACTACCTGTATAACATTTCCTGTATGAAATAATGTGTTCCGGGTCATTTTCGCAAGTTACGGCGCAAAACCGTAGTTTCCGGTTGCGTAGCGTAGTGCGCGTGCGCGTAAACGACGCTCCGGAACCGGAAACTACGAAATCGGGCCGTAAATTATGAAAATAAACTAGACCACATCATTGCATACAGGCAAGGTGATACATCAAGTGGGAGACAGGAAATACTTTACAGGAAGTACTTGGCAGCCATTTTGTGGTCATTCAGAGTCATCCCCTTTCACTGATCAGATCCACAGGCCTCCTGCTGCTCTCATCTTACCAATTTCCCCATAATGGCTGAGGAATATGAGGAGAGAGCCCCCCCTTTCTCTGACAGGGAATTGGACATCTTGGTGGAGGGGGTGCTGGAGAAATTCCCTCAGCTATATGGGGACTCTGAGCAACAGCTGAGCACTGCAGCCCGGGGCAGGGTATGGGCCAACATCGCCGAGCGCTGCAGTGCAGTGGGAGTGTTCACCAGGAGGGCTAGGACGTGCCGCAAGCGCTGGGAGGACCTGAAGCGGTGGGCCCGTCACAAGGCTACGGAGCTGGCTGGCCTGTCCACCCAGCACCATGTACATCGTCCTCGCCTCTCACCACTGTACAGGAGGGTCCTGCGAGCAGCGTGGCCAACCCTCCATGCTCAGCTGGAGGAGCACGAGCAGCATAGACCTAGTAAGTTCATCATATGCAATATGAGTCTGGGAGTATGATGTGAGTGAAACAGTGCTGTACCATTGTGTGTCCCATGCCTCCATTAGCCAATTCCATGTCCAAGCAGCAGTCACCAAGTTTTGATAGGCACACTGTGGCATATGGACTATACAGGCCAGAGTGCACTTTGGGAGTTGTAATGTTCTCATGACAACTGGGTAAATGAGCCACACTCATGCATCCATATTGAATTCTGCTCTGCCAGCACCACTACAATTGTACCAAGTCCATCATAACGGATGTGTGCATTGGATGAGCGATGGTACAGAGACGGTCCAGTCTGCACATGGCAGCCCATGGGGGATTGGATGTTGTGATTAGCATTGCACCTGTAGCGTTGTGTTACAATTGAGACAGATCATCATGTGCCTTGGAGTCAAGACAGATATTGAGATCCTTGCATCACTCACAAGTTCTCATAGGTCTGCAAGGTGTGACCACTGACAGACGTCTGACCCTCAGTGGCCTGTATGACATTTCACATGCACAGATAGCTGACACAACTGCCCACCACTGTTCAGCGGTGATACTGCACTACTGTGTCAGTCAAGTAAGTCACTATGTGGCACTGGATTGTCTGAAGATGTGTGGGGACATCAAAAGGCTAGACACACAATGTAGCTAGAGGAGTACTCCAGACCTCACGTGGATGTGTGACCCACATTTGTCTTGTCCCATACAATGCTACAATGCAGATGACACTTGTCCAGACGTTAAATAGCTGCAAATCAATATCAATGGGCAATATCATTTATATCTGGACTCTTCATGTTCTCCTCTGGTGGACTTGTAGTTGAACTGGTACATGCAGCAGTGACACGACACACAGATCACAACAATGCCAAGGTTGAGGTTTGGATAATTCAGTTGCGCAAGCCACAATAATACACATGAGATGTCCATGTCAAACTCAAATCAGTATATGACAGTGTGCATACATGTAATGTAAGTGCATGGACAGAATGGGTGTTGGGAGCACACTGCCTCACAGTCCCAGCACGGTTTGTCCCTTTGCATCCTGGTAAATGCAGTACACATTCCAAAGTCACTTAGGAATAATCTGGAGTGATACACCAAAATTGCTGCTGACTTTGCTGTATATCCCTAGACACGTGTTCCTGGAATGAGCGCTTCATCAGTAGAGAGCTGCAGTTTCATGGAGAGCAAAGTAAATCATCTTGCTTTGCTGTGTTCCTGTGAGTGTTACTGTGACCTCAGAATAACTTGGCAGCATTCCCAGCAAACACAGATGAATCAGGAGTTAGTTAGTACTGTACACAGCATATACCCGGATGCAAAGGGGCAAACTGTGCTGGGACTGTGAGGCAGTGTGCTCCCAACCACCACTTAGTCCATAAGGACTGATGGGCAGATCAACAAGGCACTTGCGCCTCTTTGCACCGCAATTGGGTCACTTTAGTGACGCAGCGGCGGAGCACACAAAGCGCCATGCTGCTGGATTATTACAACGTGACGCATACGGTGCAGGATTGCATCCTAAAAGTGGCTGAGTGAAACTACAAGATACCACTCAGTCACTATTAGGGCCAAGCGAAGTCAAATCTACGCACCTGCTTGAAGCAGGTGTTAGGATTGCCGCAACATGTTAGCGATTGTGCACCCCCGAGCCTTGCTGGAGGCGGCTCCGCAATTGCCACGCCACTACAGCAAAGCTCGGCTCTTCCACCGGGGATGCATCACACATCTGCCCACCCAAGCGCCACAGTGTGCCGCTTGGTACATGTGGTCCAACAGGGGTGACGCACGGGTGGGCTGATGCGTTACAACTCATCAGACACACCTCTGCTGATTAGCGGAGATGCGCCAGAAGTTGTAAATCGCCCCCTGATAACTGTACAGTGTGAATAGAGTTAAACAAATTTGGACCTAGGCTATTCTATGTATGTGTAGCGTCATGCATGGAACAACCACCACATCAAGATTTTGCTTATACTTCTGCAGGCACGGTTGATGAGACAGGAGATCCACAGGAAGAAGTCCGGAGGATTAGACCATCTGTTCGGCGACGGCTAAACCCTCTTTCCACTAGCGATGAAGGGGAGGAGGAGGAGGAGGAGGAGCCATCAACATCTGCAGGCCAGAGGGTTTCACCCACCCGGGATAAAGACGAACACTACACCGGTACTATGTCCCAGGTGGAGGCTGTGGACAATGAAGGGGGGGGGTGACGAACCGGACACCTCGGACCATGATGTGGGGGATGGCCCCTCACCCACACATACATCACTAGTGGGTCACAAAGAGGTGTCCCCGGGGAGGGCCAACATTCCATCTGGGCCTGCCATCTGCCCCACCGTACCTCTAGAGTCCCCCATGCCATCGGGGGCTCCTGCTCAATCCCCTGATACCAGTCTCCCTACTCTTGGCCGCCAAGCCAAACACATCGGCTCCGGATCGGAGGCACCACGTCCCTTCTGTGTCCCCCCATGACGCTACCTGACGTATTATATTTGTTTTGCCCCACCCAAATCCAAGTTCCCTTCTCCTTCTGCATTAAGATCATCATTTGTTTTCCTTTCTCCCTTCCAAACCGACGGTTTCTTTGTGTTCCTACATAAATGACTTTGCAGTATTATACTTTGTCTGACTAGTTTCACTTCATTTTGAATGTCTATTGCCAAATATAGACACATATTTAGTAAGTCATATGCTATGCATACTACAACGTGTTGCCATGATGTGTTACACTTGTACCTGTCTCACACACACACACACATGCCTACATCGTCAGAAGAGACATACTACACAACAGAATATTACAGTAGTAGATATTTATTGTCAAAATACTCCTAAGGAGCCCAAAACAAATAAGCCATTTTAATGGCGGTCATGTTTGCGTTGCCGCAATCGTGGGGGGGAGGAACGCGGTGAGGGGTGAGGTCGTCGCCTTCGTGTCTGTGGGTGTTGTCCAGGCTGATCAAGAGGTGCAGGTGCCAATGGTGTCGGCACATTAGGTGTCTGTGGCTGTACAAGGGCTGGTTGATGAGGTGGTTGAAGTGACTGTGCAGAGGTTGGTGGTGTTTGGGCAGGTAGTGGGGGTGGTGGGAGTGACTGTGCAGCGGTTGGTGGTGGTTGGGCAGGTAGTGGGGGTGGTGGGAGTGACTGTGCAGTGGTTGGTGGTGGTTGGGCAGGTAGTGGGGGTGGTGGGAGTGACTGTGCAGCGGTTGGTGGTGTTTGGGCAGGTAGTGGGGGTGGTGGGAGTGACTGTGCAGTGGTTGGTGGTGGTTGGGCAGGTAGTGGGGGTGGCGGGAGTGACTGTGCAGTGGTTGGTGGTGGTTGGGCAGGTAGTGGGGGTGGTGGGAGTGACTGTGCAGTGGTTGGTGGTGGTTGGGCAGGTAGTGGGGGTGGTGGGAGTGACTGTGCAGCGGTTGGTGGTGGTTGGGCAGGTAGTGGGGGTGGTGGGAGTGACTGTTCAGGGTGCAGGTGTGTTTGTGTACCTTGGCTGTGGTGCTGTGCAGTTTGTGTTACAGGTGTGGGGATGTGCTGTCCTACAGGCCGACATGATTGCCCCCCTCCCTGCGTTGGCTGTGAAGGTAGACTTTGGACCACTCTCACCATGCCCTCCATCATCTTCATGGCCAAGGCATGGTGTCTTGCACTCTCTTCCCTTTGGATGGATATCAGGTCTCTTGTATTTCTAGACATTTCCTGCCAAGTGCTATCCATCCTGTCCAAAGCTTGGCCCACCCTGTCCACCCCCTGAGGGAATTGGGCCATGTCCTGCAGGAACCCAGATATGTCAGACAGGGTAGCCCCTATGGCCCGAATGTCCTGCCTCACATCTGCCTGCTGTTGGAAGAAGTCCTGCTCCCACTGGCCACCATAGTCATGTGCAGGCCCCCTCTGCTGGTGTCTGCCAGGGATGAGATGAGCAGGTCCAAAAACAGGGAGGCTGGCAGGTAGAAGTCTGTGAGCAGGAGAAGGGTTCCCAGGGGATACCTGGTCCACAACAGGGCTGGCACTTCCCACAGATGGTGGAGAGAATGGCAGGGATTCACTGCGTAGGGAAGAGTGGGTAGGGGAACCACCATGTCGGTCCCGGACGTGAGGGCTGTGAGTGAGTGATGTCTGTGAGTGGATGTGTGGTAGCTGTGTCTGTGTTGATATTTGCCGTGGTATTGATAGTCTGAGAGGAGGCAGACGGGCGTTGCTTGTCAGAAGATGTGAGGCGGGGACGTCAGTATTGTCATCCCCGGAGTCTAACAAATTGTACTCATCATCCTCCTCAAAGGCAACGTCCTCTTGCTCTTGATCCTCCTCCTCTCGGGCATGAGTTGCAGCCGACATTGCTGCCTGGAGGATCAGGGGATTCTCCCCTTGGATTTCCCGTCTGCCACTACTGGTTGTCGGTCTGTCAGCCTCTTTAACAGCATCATCTGAAACACAGAGGTTGCAACTGTATTGGTGATTGACCAGGTATTACATGTGCAGCAACACCAGGGTTGTATTTACTGCACCTTGCATCAGCAGATGAGGATTATGTGATCTGGTTTGGATACCACCACAAATGGCCGCTCACACCATAGCCCTGAGGTGTTACACGGAGATCTACATGATACTAGCAAACTCACCAGTTCCAGCCACAACTCTCTGTCCCTTTGCGTTCCGTCCTAGTCTATCCTGCTGCACCTGTCTCACCATAGTAGTTGTAGACATAGCTGTAGAGGGTAGAAACAACATTATCAACAATCTGCCTCACCAAATGACAGACATGCATATGTGTCACTCCTGGTCTGTATTTCACTTAGTAATCAACAACTGTTGATTCCATGTAGAAGGGGATCTTGATCTATGTAATGGCTTTGTAATCTGAGCTGTTGACACTCCTCATGCCCAATTTACCTGAGGGACAGGTGCGTGACAGTTTCACAGCTGCAGCCAGGATGTCATGCATCCCCCGGGATGGTGTGCGCTGCAGTGGTCTCATCCTGTCAGCACCTGTGATGAGAAATACATGTCCATATTTTCGTACAACAGATTGTAGCTATGAGAACAAATGACATTCTCATTAGCCATTTGTGGATAATCAAGGACGCTGTGCAGCATGCATAGCTCATTGACTTAACAAGTGGGCACCTGCTCACAAGCAGCATTTGCAACCTTACAGCCATGCGGCACTTACATCAATTAGATGACACATCAACTGACAGACTTGTATGAGAAGGTTACTGATTTCACCCTTACCATTGTGACTGACTATTTTCATGGGTGTAATGTTGTGTGTTGAGAAGTCAGAAAGGAGTTCATGTGTGAGATGTGAAATTGTCAGGGGCCTGATGTTGCCCATATGTGCTTCCCTACCCATGAGGTCACACAGCTCATTATTGAATGAGAGAACGCAGATTACTAATGTCCATCCTTTGAGTGTTCTCTGTTCCCATGCTCCATTTCCAACATCATGGTACTACTCACATGACAACAGATAGTATCTTGTGTGTGCAGCAGACATCCAAACCTCATATTTCATACACTCACCAATACATGTGGATATGGTAGAAGGGAGGCAAGCAGAAGACAACATTTGGATTTGATCACACATTGCAGAGGAGGTGAGAAGCTTTGAATCTTCGCACCTGCACTGGATTATCCTGTTGCTCTTCAGCAAAATGATTTTGCAGGTGTAACTGCATGAAGAATCACCTCAGCAGCCCCTACACCCATCTAACAGGTACACAACTGGCACCAGTGTGTGCCTCAGCCATGCCAATTTCATATTGATTTGTGCATGTTAATTTTGCTAGGTATTTAGCATATCATTGACTTGCAAGCCTGTTGTGTTGTGGAGGTTTCTCATGACACATTGTTCTATTGTATGTCCATTGTGCACACACTTGGCATACATTTTGTGTCAGCATCTCATTTGCCACCAGGGTCTGATCGGCCATGTGTTCAAATGCCCCATGTGAGCATATTGTGATGCAGGATAACAGTGTTGTACAACACATATGGTGGAGGTGAAAGGCACAGTTCATAGGCATTCAGCAAGCTTGACTTACCGTGGCCCAGCACCGGATCAGTCTGTGGTCCCTGGGCAGATGTGAAGTCCAACCTAGTAGCAGGAGTCAGTGGGCGTCTGGGGTTATGGGAGGACGGCATTGTACCTAGAATGATAAGTTTGTTTGGCAACTTTACATTCCTGCTGCCACATGTGATGCATTGGATTCCTGGCACAGGACGGGCACAAGCAGTCATGGTCACCACCGTTGCAGTAGTGTGTCATACATTATGTAATGTGTGATCCCACATATAACTTAGATTGGGCCCACTACCTTGATGCTACCTATAGCACAATGACATGCCTACGACTCCAGAGGTAAAGTCCACTATCGTGTTTTGTTGAAGTCCGAAATTTATCCATCCAATGTACGCAGTACATGATCAGCTCTGTGTACTGTGCTGAACAAAGTATGTATGAAAGATTTGAAGTTGGACAGTGTATGCATTGTCAATACTACAGAGACTGCTATCTCCCCGTTTGGTCTTCATTTCCGTATCGGTGCAAATGCTACTTCTTGATTATGTCTACAAACACTATTACAATATGGTGTATACACCCTTCTGACTTGTTGTGGCCCTCGATTACAGGATTGCTTTCCCCGTTCTGGGTCTGTTGATGTAATACATGTTGTGTACCACATTTACTAAGGTATGATGAGGCAAGACATGTTATAATTTGTATTTCGCTGTTCACAAATGTCATAAGTAAACGGTGAATGTCCATTGACGTCTCCAATTGTCATGCAGCAAATGTAGCATAAATGGTTGTCTTACATAGCTGGGCACTATTTGTCCCTCTGTTGTCTACTGACCATGTATGCTTTTTGACCATCTCCTTTGACTTACCAGTTAGTGTGGTTGACATGCCTTCATCAGTACGTTGCCGAATCCTCCTATGCGATGCGGTGACCTCTGCTACTGAAGTTGTCGGTGCTCTGGCTGGATGTGTCAATGGGTGAGAAGAGAGAAAAGTAGACAAATGGAAATGTGCTTGTGTACAGTTTCGGGGATTTGCCCATATCTTCTGTGTGATAACAGTATTGCGTGGAACTGCCGCAGACTGGGCAGGTAGGAGCAGTGGTGTGTTGGGGATGTAATGGCGTGGCAGATTGGAAATTGGACAACAGGATAGGTGTTGGACATGTTTACATCAGAGGATACTCTCACCATCTGCTTTGTGATTTAGGCCAGCACAGGGTGATGTACTGTTTGGAGACTTTAGTGGCAGGTTTACAAGCCCCTGGGGAAAATAGATTTACACTGTGGTTGCATCACTCCTGTGACACAACAGTGGTGTACAACAGACAACACATTTAGGAGTATTTGCACCGTGACACTACTATGGTGAATCGTCATGTAGTGAGGCCCTGCGCTACGTCAGCTTGGAGGTGGCAGGGTGTGCACTCCTTTGGAGTATGCCGCATCCAAGTGAGTCAGTGTAATCTACATCAGTGGTTCCCACACTTCTGACTCCTGAGGACCCCCATTGAGTCACCACTGGAAGCCGAGGACCCCCATGCAATTAGTATGAGTTAAATTTCAATCAATTTAACAGTAATTTGAGAAAAATACACACGTGTGCACACAAAACAAATACTCAAAGTACTAAGTATTTTGGGTCAAGATGTGTGACTATTTAATGTAGCGCCTCGCAATTTGCTACACTTTTCAAGTGGTAATTTGCGAGTCACTAAATGAAATGTACAACAGTGTGTTTGACACTGTCTGGGATTCCCAATGGGGTCGCTAATTGCGAGGTTCATTTATATTATTGAGCCGCTCGCAATTTGCAAGCCCATTGGGAATGCCAGCCCTCCCAGGTATGGTGGCCTGCTGGGCTCTGCAGGCCACCATGTCGGGGCCAACTTTTCAATATAGCAGTTTAGAAAAGAAAATGCTGCCTGTTTACAATGCATTTTGTAAAATCAATCAAGTAACAGTAAAGTTGTCTTTACATTTTGCTAAGGGCAGGCAGAGGTCCCTGGGACCACTGCCTGCCCTTAAAATAATGTTTTGCTTGCTTTTGCTAAGGGGAAGGGGTCCCCCGGAGACCCCTTCCCATTAGCAAATGCATTACCATCTACTTGAAGTAGGTGGTAATTGTGACTGTTTTGCGACCACAAACATTTGTACATGTTTTTGAGACTCGCTAATTGGAAGGGAATGCTGCTTCCAAATCGCAAGTTGCTAAACCTATTTAGAGAGTTGCAAACAAATTTGAACTTGCTAAATTGGCTATGTACATGGCCCCATAGGTTTTTGCATGCACAAACGGGTTAGCGAACCCGTTTGCGCATTTGAAAACCGATCGTACATCTGGCCCTTAGTGTTTTATGTAGAAGTAATAGGCCCTCTGTCAAATGTATTTCATTTGTTTTATAGCATCTTTCATACCAATGTAGAATGTCAGAGCACTTTCCATCACACACATATAGAGACATAGAATCGTACATGTAAATGTGTGTATATGAAATGTTTTAAGAGTTCTTGGTCTGGAAAAGCACAAACTCAGTATTCAGAACATGACACAGGGGCTAGCATTGACTTTAGCATACAAAACGTTTTTCTACCCAATAATTTCTTCTTAGCAGCATCAGGATAAATAATAACTGGGAGATGTTTAAGTTACAAACTGGTACCATGCAATTTGCAAGCAGCTCTTTGATGACAGTTTATAGGTCCCTCTGCTAGATTATGATTGTCACTCATGAAGAGCACAGTAACAAATGAATCTCTGTGACAAAAGCAGTAACCACAATCCTAGGTACATACAATACTGCTTTTCAAGATGATTTTTATACTTTCTTTGCAGTAGGCACATTTCTACTCTGTGCTACATTTGTTACATTGCAGCTGCCACAGAACAACATTCTCCTCATGCTCCAGCAGGTACATTGATCACTGGCATTATCTTGACATGTTTATTGTTGCTGGTAAGCTGCTAATTATACAAGAACATTTCTGTGCTTTAAAAAATGATGCCTATGGACCCCATGGTAATGTGTTACGGACCCCTGGGGTTCTGCGAAGCACAGTTTGGGATACACTGATCTACATTATTTCACAGTATCACCTATCAGAGGCTGCTGTGACGCAACAATACGCCTGCTTGAGGCAGATGTCAGGAGTGGCACAGCACGTTAGGTATGGGCAGTACATGGATATTGTTGGAGTTGCAAAGCTCTTCCGACACAACTTCAGCAAAGCCCCCCCTACACACCATCAGATTCAACACACATCTGTCTATCCCTGCACCACAGTGCACAACCATATGTACACGACACATCAGTGTTTGCGCAAGGCTTGAATTGGTCACATGTCACATTGATACTGGCGCTTCCCTGCTAATGTTTGTCTTTAGCTTATTTATTTATTAAACTTACTTTTAAATTTCCATTTGTCATTGCACATTTTCTGTCAATATGTACAGTTATTGAATTAGCTGGGTTGTGTATGTATGGCATCAGTACTGTGCACATGTTTTTAATTGGGTGGGGGGGTATTAGCCTTTTCTGATGCAAAGCATTCTGGGACTTGTGGTGCTGCGTAGACACATGAGTCTCTGACTAACCATATTTTTATATGCACTTAGGACTATTTCCATGATCACTATGACAGTGTAACACAGACAATCTCTTCATGCACATTTTCTTTTCATTCCACTTACCTGGTACCACGTGGCGGACGTCACTGACAGGCAGCCCATGGACCAAGTGGGGGTGTATTGTTGTCAGGATGTCCTCCTCCTGTCGGGTGAGCTGGATGCGGGGTCCAAGGCATGCAGCAGGGAGGATTCTGCGCAGTTCTATCGTGGAATATTTTTCCTTGACCCTCTGCTTTTCGTCCTGCCACTTTTTTTTAATGTCCTGTATGGTTCGCCTCTCCACCCCCAGGGCTGAGACAGCAGTGGCTATCTGCTGCCATAGTTCTTGCTTCTGTGCCCCACTGGTGCAATATGGTGGTAGCCCATGTAGGCGATTGTGGTGCCTTACAATGTATTCCACTAGCATGGTGGTCTCCTCTGCAGTGAAATTTTTTTTCCGTCTCTGCTCCATGTTCACTGTCACTGAAAGCATTGTAGGAACAGTCTCTCTGTGTCCAAACCTGTTTCTTCACTGTGTGCTGCTTTTATGTGTTTTGTGGTACTGGTCAATTAGTGTTAATTAGCTTCAGCTGGAGCGTGGTGGGGGATGGTAGGCAGTGGCAGCATACACCATGGCAAAATGGAGCTGTTGGCTGGGATTGGCTGCTGTGTGTCAGCTGGTCCATGTTGGGGGATGGGTGGACCTTGGCCAGGTGTTTCCTCTTGGCTAACATGACAAACGGCCCTAATCGTAATTTACGGCCCTAAATCGCAATATACGGCCCGTAATCGTAATTTACGGCCCGTAATCGTAATTTACGGCCCGTAATCACATTTTACGCAAGTGTGCGGTAAAGTCCGCCTGCATGCCGTAATATCCGGCCCGGTGGCGGAAATTACGGCCCGGCGGCGGACGTAAAGTTAGTAGTCGTAAGTCTCTTCTGTGAATTCCGAAAAGTAGTAAGTTCATTCTGTGAATCCCGAAAAGTAGTAAGTTCATTCTGTGAATCCCGTAAGTAGTAAGTGCATTCTGTGAATACCAGACAGTAGTAAGTGCATTCTGTGAATACCAAATGTCTTAAGTTCATTCTGTGAATCGGGCCCATAGTTTCCCCCCCCAGCATCCTCCCTTGTACCTGGTCCGATCATTCTCTTATTTCCTTCACCATCAACATTGGTTCCCCTTACAAACCCCCTCGCCCCAAGAATGTTTTCTCACGTAGCTGGAATCGTGCTGACTTGTCTTCCCTCTCTCATTCCCTTGCCTCTTCTCCCCCCGACCTTACTGGCATTTCTCTTGACTCACAGGCCGCTGCAGTTGGCAACTGGCTATCTTCCGCATGCGACTTAGTAGCCCCCCTCAAGTTAGTCAAGTCCATTCGCCCTCATGAGGCTCACCGTTGGTTTAACTCGGAGCTCAAGATCCTCAAATTGGAACGTAGACGCTCGGAGCGCCTTTGGCGCCGTAACTACTGCCCCGACCTCAAGGCCAAACACAAATCTCTTCTTAAAGAGTACAAGAAGGCCATTCTGGCCACAAAGACCAAGTATTTCTCCGAACAAGTAACTCTTTCGGCCAACAAATCCAAAGAAATCTTCTCCTTGGTCAACAATTTGGCCACCTCTGATCGTGCTTGCCCTCACTTTACTCCCTCCCAGGCCCTCTGCTCTTCGTTAAACAACTTCTTTATCGAGAAGATTGTTAAAATTAAATCCAACATTTCTGTTACTCCTTTTACTCCACTTCACTCTGTCCCCTCTGCGCCTAAATCTTCCTTTTCCTCTTTCCCGCCCCTCTCCTTGGACTCTTTCTTAGCTCTGCTCACTAAAACCAAGTCTGGCTCTCCCACTGATTGTGCCCCTGCCCGCATTCTTAAAACCCTCTTCTCTTCCTGTCCTGCTACCCCTCTTTCCCTCCTCAATGCCTCTCTTTCCACCGGATTGGTCCCTTCTTCATTTAAATCTGCTATTGTTTCCCCCATTCTCAAAAAACCTGGTCTTGATTCTTCTCTCCCTTCTAACTTCAGACCCATCTCTCTTCTTCCCTATCTTGCTAAAATTCTGGAATCTTACGTCACCTCCTGTCTCTCTGCTTACGTCGAACAGAACCAACTCCTTGCTTCTCACCAAGCAGGTTTCCGCTCGGGTCATTCGACCGAAACCGTGGTGCTAGCCGTCCTTGACGAGCTCAAAACCAAGGCCGACGTCAACTCTCCCCAAGCTTTGATTCTCCTCGACTTGTCCGCTGCGTTTGACACGGTCGACCATAACATTCTTTTGGACCGTGTCAGCGCAGCGGGCATACGAGGCCCTGCCCTTTCTTGGATCACGTCCTTTCTGACAGGACGTTCTCAAGCTGTTCACCTCCCCGGCTTTTCCGCTCTCCCCCTCCCGGTGCCCTGTGGGGTTCCCCAAGGCTCCTCCCTTTCTCCCCTTCTTTTCAATCTTTACATCCATCCACTTATCTCTTCCCTCCTTGAGCTGGGGGTCTCTGTGTATAACTACGCAGATGACCTCCAGCTCGTCTTTGATCTTTCTTCTTCTTCCCACTCCCTATCTTTCTTCCACTCCACCATGGTCTTTATTTCTGGATGGATGAGCGCCAACCACCTCAAGCTCAATCCAGATAAGACTGAGCTTGTCCTGACTGGCGGCTCATCCAGCCCTTGGTCCCCCGCCTTCTGGCCCCCTATTCTTGCCCCCCCCCCACCCCGGTTCCCTCCGTCAAAACATTGGGCATCAAGGTCAGTCAGGACCTGTCCATGCATGGCCAGGTCAGTGCCGTGGTGTCCTCCTGCTTCCTCTCCCTCCGGATGATCCGGAAAATCTCCCGCTTCTTCTCTCTTGACTCTCTTAAAATCATTATTTCTGCCCTCATCACTTCCCGCCTTGATTATGGCAATAGCTTGTTCGCAGGCATTCCTGCCTACGAAACCCGCCGCCTTCAAGCTATCCAAAATCAGGCTGCCCGTCTCATCTTTCACTTGCCCAAAACCCATCACATCACTCCTGTCCTCAAATCCCTCCACTGGTTACCCATCCTGCAGAGATCTTTGTTCAAGCTAGGGTGCCTTGTTTATCGGGCCCTTGATCACTCTGCACCGGCTTTCATCAATTCTCTGATTTCCCTTCACACCCCTGCCCGCACTCTCCGTTCATCCTCTTCTGCCCTCCTCACTGTTCCCCGTTTCCACAAATCTCGCACTGGTGGAACTAGATTTTCTGTTCTTGCACCCCGGTTCTGGAACTCCCTTCCTCTCTCTATGCGTTCTATCCCTATTTTTTCACACTTCCGTAAAGCGCTCAAAACTTTTCTGTTTGCCCTGGCCTACCCCCGCTAAACCTCCTGGCCCTGTCTGTTCTGTTTTTTAGAGCTCTCAGCGCCAGGAAGCCGTTTTGGCCATCGTGCGCTCTACAAATAATTTCATTCATTCATTCATTCATTCATTCATTCATTCATTCATTCATATTCCATATGCTTAATGTAAGCTAAATGAGGTGCGAAATAAAGATATCTTTTAAGGGAAAACTTTCTATCATACTCAAAATACGAGGTCCGTTCTGCCTGTTGTCAAGCAATGTAATGGAATGCTTTCAAGTGCCATCTTGGAATGATGAAGGTGAGGTTTTGTTCCCATATAATTTACAATGTGGAGATCTCTGCCCGACTGCGTAGTAAACTATAGGGAAAAGTCTAAAAGTGTATTCAACTTGGAAAATATTTAGTAAAATATTTTTTTGTTACATATAATGCGAATTAATCGTATATATTTATTTTAAATGTAGAAGTAAAATACAGTGCCACAACACTATTAACTACATTTTGAATTTAAAAATGAATTAAGTTTAAAGTAAAAAAATATTTCCCACCTAAAATTAAAAAAATACTTTTTTTATCATGAATTAGGACTTATTAAAATTGTGGACAGAATCAAAAGTCATTTAATTACTCTTTAATAAACTAATGTTAACTTACTTTTTCAATGCAAAAAAGTATTAAAATCTTTATAAATTAAAATATGTTTTTTTTATGTTTTCGAACATCAAATTATATTTTTAACTATTTAAAATAATTTAATATAAATTAACATTATTACATCAACTTAATTGAAATTAACATTATTTCTTCTGTGGTTTTATTTTAAGTTCCATAACTCCGTTGATTTGTATGGGAGGGTCTTGCAGTACCAGTGGTTGCCAATTTGTGGTGCTGGAACTGCTTCAGCTCTGAGCTCAAGTACGTTATTACCATTTTGGGCCCCTTTTGGGCTGTAGTAATTTTAGAATAGCATTTAGTGAATAGGAATGGGCTTAAACTTTTATGGGTGTATAGATGTCCCTACCTAACCCCCTTTTCAACCCTACTTACCCCCTCCTTACTCCAACCTATTTCCCTCCCCTTTAGTAGTAAGTAGTCCCTATTTTCGAGCCACTCCCCTCTTTCTGTCTCTTATTTACTACTAAAACGTATACTTACATGGGCAGATACTCTGCACGTGGGGTAGAGAGGTCTGCACAGAAAAGAAGGAAGAGATTGGTTTGTGAATAATATTTGTTGTACTAAAAAATGCAGTTTGTGAACAGGCCCCATATGGAGGTTAAATGCCTGGGAATTGAAGGACCCCAAGGTAATGAGGTAAATCTGAGTAGACTCCAGGCTATACTTTGAAGAGAGTGAAACCTATGTAAATTCTTCCATAGTATTATGGTAGGCTTCAAGGTGCTATTAAGGGATAAAGCATAAAATGTATGGCACAGAAAAAAGTTCAAAAATTAAAGAAAATTGTGGAACCAGAAAGTTAGGGATATATTTACAACACATTTTTTGAGGCTGCAAATGGCCAGATATGCACAATCTGGATGTTTGCAACCACAAACAAGCATTTACAATGCAATAGGTCTCGCATTAATTAAGTTTGAGCTATTGGCATTGCTAAATATTGCAACACCAATTCCAACAAAAGTCTAAAAAAATGTGTCTTTATTTTTGTAGCAATGGTGGCATGCTGCGCTTTAGATGAATATGTTTAAAAGTAAAGTGAACTAAACTACGATTGCTACAATAGTTAATTGTGGATGCATTAACAATTGATGTGTGCACTGATGGCTGGTGGTGTGTGCCTGTAGAAATTGTGCACTGATGGCTGGTGGTGTGTGTTCCTGGTGGAAGTGTGCACTGCCGGCTGGGGGTGTATGTGCCTGGTGAAAGCGTGCACTGACGGCTGGTGGTGTTTGTGCCCGGTGAAAGCGTTCACTGATGGCTACTGGTGTTTGTGCCCAGTGAAAGCGTGCACCGACGACTGATGGTGTCTGTGCCTGTTGAAAGTGTGCACTGACTGTGTGGCTGTGTGTGCGGTGGTGTGTGTGGGTGGTTGTGTGTGTGGTTGTGGTTGTGTGTGGTTGTGGCGACCCATGACCTTGCTGGCTGGTCGCTTCCCCACCACAGAGCTCCGTCTGTGTGTCCTGACCCTGCCCCACCTGCCACTGCTGTAGAAGTTGAGGCCCTCCTCCACCCGCAGGCTACCACCTGCGCCTCATCCCTGGTGGCCAGTGGTAGGCCTTAGGTTTGTATCACTGTCGCTGTCTGTCTGTCTTCCCTGTACTGCCCATACTGTCTTTTGGTGTCTGTGACCGCTGTTGCCTGTCTCATCCCTGTGCCTGCATTCTTATCTGTGCCCGTTCTCTTGCCTTCTGCTCCCCTGATTGCACCTGTTTTTCTTGCCTTCTGCTCCCCTGATTACACTCGTCTTCTTGCCTTCTGCTCCCCTGATTGCACTCGTTTTTCTTGCCTTCTGCTCCCCTGATTGCACTCATTTTTCTTGCCTTCTGCTCCCCTGATTGTACCCGTTTTTCTTGCCTCTGCTCCCCTGATTGTACTCGTTTTTCTTGCCTCTGCTCCCCTGATTGTACATCTTTTTCTTGCCTTCTGCTCCCCTGATTGCACTCTTTTTTTCTCTCGTTCTGCTCCCCTGATTGTAGCCGTTTTTCTTGCCTCTACTCCCCTTTGTGCCTCTATGCCACTCGTTTCCCCCCATTTTTTGTGACCTTTCTTGGGACCTTTGTGCCTCTGTGCCACTCGTTTCCCCCGTTTTTTGTGACCTTTTCTGCCCTTTCTTGTGACCTTTGTGCCTCTGTGTCACTCGTTTCCCTCATTCTTTGTGACCTTTCTGTGCTTTTTTGTGACCTTTGAACCTGCTTGCAGGCAGGTCGCCCCAACGCCGCTGCTCATCCCCTGACTGCCTGGTTCCTGCCTCCTTGTTTCCTGGGTTTTCCCTCCACTCTGCCCTGTGCACCAGTTCCCCCCGCCGCTCCCGATCTGACCCTTTCCCGCCACTGCATCCCTGTGGCCCCACCCCCCCTGCACACCCATTCGCCTCCCCGCTCCCACCTCCCAGCTGCTCTTCCCGCCAAAGCCACCTCATATGCAAGCCGAGAAGGAGCTGCGCAGTGGGCGCGCTGCGCCCATCTGCACCTGGACCGCACCCAGCGCCAGAATCCTTGGACCCCGCGAACGCCACGACACTAGAATCCACTACAATGCCAGCACCCTCCATGCACTCAACACCCGCCGAAACCACACCTGCTTCCAGGACGCCCCACAACAGACCCACGGACCCTTCTGCCACACCTGCCACTTCACCTGCAACAGAACCACCAAACCTCCAAGGACTGGACCCAACCACCTCCACTGCATACTCCTCAACACCCGCTCCACACACAAACACGCCATCGAGTTCTGGGATCTGCTCGACACCTCCGCCCCAGACGTGGCCTTCCTGACCAAGACCTGGTGGAACGACTCCTCGGCACCCGACATCACCATAGCCATCCCGGACGGCTACAAGATCACCCGCAGGGATCGCGTCAATGGAATCGGAGGAGGAATAGCCATCATCTACAAGTCTACCCTCAAGGTCGCCACCCACGCAGACGACACCCTCAACACTGCTGAACACCTGCACTTCCGAATCCACACCAACCCCAACACGACCCTCAGAGGAACACTCATCTACAGACTCCCCGGACCCTGGGCTCAGTTCAGCAACTCCATCCCCACCTCGCCAGCACCCATGCACTCACCTCCAAGGACTACATCCTCCTCGGGGACCTGAACTTCCACCTCGAGAACAACAACGACACCAACTCCGCCACCCTGATCGACAACCTCGCCAACCTGGGCCTTAGACAACTCGTCACCGCACTCACCCATGCCGCTGACCACACTCTGGATCCCGTCTTCTCCACAGGCTCCCACATTGCCTTCGACCACACCACCGAACTCCACTGGACCGACCACCGCTGCATCCATTTCACCTTCAAGAAACCAACCAAGCACCACCGCACCCAACAGCTGCCTCGCCGCTGTTGGAGAAAAGTCACCGAAGACCAGCTGATCACCTGCCTCGCCAAGAACCCACCCACAGACCCCGTCAACCCAGACGCCGCAGCCCGAAACCTCAGACAGTGGATTGACGACTGTGCCAACACCCTCGCCCCGCTCAAGAAACCCTCCAACAACCACGCCAACAAGAGAGCCACCTGGTTCACCGACGAGCTCCAGACCTCTAAACACGAATGCCGGAAACTGGAAAAAACATGGCTCCACGAACGCACACCGGACAACCACGCAGCCCACAACGACGCCACCACCTCATCAGATTAGCCAAGAGATCCTCCTTTAAAGACCGCTTGGATAACAACGCACACAACAGCAAAGAGCTCTTCAGCATCATAAAGGAACTCTCCAACCCCAGGGTCAACGACATCCCGCCCTCACAAGAACTGTGTGACTCACTAGCTATCTTCTTCCACCGCAAGATCACTGACATTCATGACAGCTTCAACACCACGACTGCCCCGACTACGTCAGACTCCACCTCCCCTGTGAACATCACCAGCGCCAACTGCCTGGCTTCCTGGTCCAACATCAACGAGACACGCAAGGTCATGAACTCCATCCACTCAGGATCTCTGTCTGACCTATGCCCACACCACGCATTCAACAAAGCAGATGCAGCCATCGCACCACAACTACGGAAGTTCATCAACATCTCCTTTGAAACAGCGACATTCCCGGAAAGCTGGATGCACGCCGAAATCAACGCCCTCCTCAAGAATCCCAAAGCGGACCCCAAGGACCTCAAGAACTTCCAGCCCATCTCCCTGCTCCCGTTCCCGGCAAAGGTCATCGAGAAAATAGTCAACATGCAACTGGCTCGCCACCTCGAAGACAACATCATCTTGGACCCATCCCAGTCCGGATTCAGACAACCACAGCACCGAGACAGCCCTCATCGCCGCCACAGACGACATCAGGAGCCAACTAGACAACGGCAAAACATCAGCCCTCATCCTCCTGGACCTGTCAGCACCTTCGACACGGTCTGCCATCGCACTCTAAAGACACGCCTCCTAGAAGCCGGAATCCAAGAGAAGGCTCTTGACTGGACCACGTCCTTCCAGAGCATCCGCCTCCCACCCTTCGGATCCGAAGCCACCGACATCATCTGCGGCGTCCCCCAGGGCTCATCCCTCAGCCCAATGCTGTTCAACGTCTACATGCATGTTTGTAAGCATTTCCAGACAGATAAAAGGAGGAGCAACTGAATGAGGGAGTATGGCCTAATGAGCAGAGCTGCCGACTTTGGAACTGGGTCAGCATGTTCGACTCTGCTCCGCTCAACATCTTGTGATTCTGGGCAAACGGCGCAATCTCTCCATGTCTCAAAATAAACAAGAAAATGTAAATGTGTGAAAGCTTTAATGAAGAAGATGTAGCAAGTTTCATATTTTAATTTACAAAATACCAATAGGAAACAGTTCTACAAATACAATAAATAGAGAATATGTGCCATTGTCGGTCAGACCGTGTTAAGCAAAAACTTCACAAACTAGAACAGTAGGGTAGAACACAAGTCCCAGATTACCTTTAACGTGTCAGAAATATTTTAAACGTGCCCTTTGTGGAATGTTCACCCAGTTGTTTAAAAACCACATAATTAACTGCATCTATTATCTTTATATCAATGTTCTTTGGCCGCTTGTAAATAACATAAAAATGGTTACCGTTTGAGGTAAACTTGCTATAATATCAAATTAGCATATTTAATATCCTTTTGCTTAGATGTAGGCAGCTATGCTGTTTTCCACACCTCAGAGAAGATTACAGCCATCCTCCGTTGGGGTGAGAAGAAATCGCCATACATGTGTCTTATCATAAAAGAGGTTTCAGTTAGAGGTCTGGGAGGTGGTAGGGGGCGCAGGACTGCTACTCACGCCCGACATGTGTCTTCCTGGGGTCTCTAACGCTGCCCCTTGCCCTGCACATGGCACGGCGGCATCTGCTGCATCTGTTGGTATGCAGCTTTTGGGCTTTGTTACATGCGTGTGGGTCATTAGGATGTAGGTGACGTATGACCAGCAAGGGTGTCTCATGTCTGTTTCTACTAGTTGTTGAATGATGCCTTCTTGTGCTGCGTGAATGAATGGCTGTGTCTCTTGTTGATTTGTGGGAATTGATTTATGTGTGTGTTTCTGCGTGTCCCCAGTTGAGATAGGTATCTTGACACACAGCGATGACATGTTACTTCACAAAGCACAAAGCACGCGTCCCCGTCACTGTGGGTTTCTTCAGTGGAAGAAAAGAGTGGAAAAGTATTTAAGAGTGGTACTAAAAAGAGTGTTTTTTCTCCTCACAGAAGGCATGCGCCCGCTATCCCCCCACACACAAAAACAAGCAATAAATCCAGCAACATTTTCCTTTCCTACCAAGAACGTCTTTCAAACTTTTTCGGAAGGTCAATAGGGTAATAAGATAAGAGGAAGATGTAGAGGAAGAGTTAAATGTTTTTAGCCTTTGAAAGGGCTACTTTCCACATTTATTAGCGTACTTGCACCAGTACACTCTGGAAGCCCTTTACGAAGGTTCATTATGATGATGTGCCCTAGTGCTGACCGCAACGAGGACACTCATGAGAATCCACGCAGGTTACCCCATGTCTTTCAGATTTCTGCAGTCACTAAAACCAGGAAAGAGTAAAGGAAATGGGCAGAGTTGTTTTGTGTGGTGAGAGGTGGGAAATAGAGAGAGGGCACAGGATCTTTGGATAAGGGAGGTGGTGACAAATGGTGAGCATTTTGCGGTCGCTTTGATGTTCTCAGTGGCCACGCGGCTCACTGAGAACATCAAAACGGCAGCGAAATTGCTCCCAAAGCTGCAGGGGGACAAATGGTGCGCTCGCCTGGCGCACATGCACTGTACCCAATCCGCCTGCTTTGGGAGCATTTTTGAAATCCCCACTAAATATCTTGCCAACAAGCATTGCTAAAGCAATGCCTTAGCCCAGACCTAAAAAGGTTTTTAAAATGTACAAAGCCAATTTTGCAATTGGGTAACCTGTTACTGAATCACAATTTTGGGTTTGTAAATCGGTATTTGGAAGGGGCATGTTTAGGGCGTCTCTTCCTCATACAGATTTGCAGTGAATGTTTTGCGATGAAATTATGGTCTCAAAACATTCCCTTTTTACCAACACCTCAAAGGTGTCAGTAACCATTCGCAAATGGAAAGGGGACTCCATGGGACCCATTTTCCCCTCTGTGAATGTTGATAGAAATATTTTTCAAGAGCATGCAATGGGCCCATGGACCAAGGACTACTCTTAAAAAGTGAAACGTAAATGTTTAATTTTTTTCCTTTTTAAATGCATCCTGTTTTCCTTCAAGAAAAACAGGCTATATTTAAAAAATAAAATATTGCTTTATTAACAAGCACTGGCGTTGCCAATAGGTCTCACAGTAGGAAAGTTTGAGCTATTGGTTTTCTAAATGACATTTTATTTTTTTGTTTTGTGATTTACAATGCCCATACTTTTAACTTTTTGCATTAGGAAAGTTTGAGCGATTGGTATTGTAGATGACACTTTTTTAATGTATGTGTTGGTTTTGAAAATAGCAAAATTAATAGCTTTGCTAGTTACAATGTCAATAGTTTTTCTTTCGCAAATGTGACACCTATAGCATTTGTAATGCAATGTGTGTTGTATTTACGTGATTTAGATGTATTGATATTACAAATAACAATGGCTTTTAATTTTGTAAATAATTAATACTTAAATAAAAGTTATTGTAATTTATAATGGCAATAGCTTAAACGTTTGTAAATAAATTTTGTGAAGATTATGTTCAGTGTATTTTATTGTGACGAAAATCCAAGAACATTGCATTTGCACCTACACACACATATGTGTTGTAGCACTGAGTGGTGTGAGGGTGTGAGGGGGTGTGAGGGTGAGTGGGTGTGTGAGTGTGTGAGGGTGAGTGAGGGGGTGAGAGTGTGTGAGGGTGAGGGTGTGAGGCTGAGTGAGGGTGAGAGGGTTGTGAAGGGGGGTGAGGATGAGGGGGTGAGTGAGGGTGTGAGGGTGAGGGGGTAAAGTTTGGAAAACAGGTTCCGACTTGGAGGGGAGATTGTGCCAATCAATTGCAGTGCCGTGTAATCTACGCTCTCTGTCATAATTTTCTTTGTCACTTACAGTATCCCCTTTCCCTCGTTGTTAAATAGCTAACAGTATGAGTGCATCAGCATTGTTGCAATGCCTTGTGCACTTCTCTTTTCTCGCAGTTTGTGCTTTAACCTTGCAAAATATTTGTATCCAATGCATAAAATTACATATGTGCTGAGAGCATATGCGCAGTGATTAAACTGGATGGCTGTCATAAAAAGAAAAAAATCCAGTTCCCATCACTTTATACACAATGAATTTGTACACCGTGCACCTCTGTGTGTACTTAATTTAACTTTTTTTATTTATTAAATAACTGCTGTTTCAAGTACCAGCCTCAAAATTATAATCACTAGGTAGAGGGCCAGGCGATGGCTTGCAAGCAACCAAGACATTAGATAATGAAAACATTAAAGGTGCAGAGCTGGTTCACTTTCTAATAATCTCTGAATTTGCTGTTTAAAAAGGAATTAATTTTATTATATGTATTTTACCTACTAGATGCTTCTTCAGCAGAACTCCGTGTATAGGCATTAGTTGCTTGGGTATGAGTTGCCATGTTCAAGAGATCTCTGTGGTGCATTGCTCGTGGCCTGAAACTGAAGCAAGTTCAACATGGCTTGGAATACATTTGTGCTTCTTGAATGATCAGGACGAGAGGAGCAATGCTGAGGAAACAGTACAGAAGATTCCTGTTGCTAGCGTTAAGCCAGCTGTAGTTTGATTGATGATCAAAATAGAAAAGGCCTAACTGCAGTCATGCAGGTCTAAAGAAGACAAGCAACAAACAGTTTACCTGGCTCATGCTCTGGACATGGCAGGACTTCCCTAACAGAAAGAATCCGGCTGCTCGCAGGCAGCTTGGAACAGATGACAGTTTGAAGACGCCATGGTACAGTTTTGGTGCTGAAAGGTACCGGCAAGAAGCAGAAAACGGAACAAAAGAAGTGGACAGAAACTAAGGCGAGGTTCACAGCTGGATTATTTACAAAGCGGCTCACTGTGGCGCGTGCTGAGCTCAGAGCGTCAGAACACAGCATTGGTGTTGGAGGGTGTATTAAGGGAAATGCCGGTAACAGCGATGGTGGAAAGCAACCTTTTAAAAAAATGAAAGTCTGCATGTTCTTATATAAACGGTATAATATGTTCGAATACTGATCAGAGCTGACATTTCCTTAAAATATCTTAATTGAACAAGACGGAGGTAAGGCAGAGAAGGGGGGAGGAGAAATGCGACACGGCGGACAGGGGAGGGGGCAAAAATGAAAAAAAAAGACTTTCTACCTTTCAGGGCTACGTCATGGACTAGCCCATGTTCATCTGAAACAGTGCTACATACGCCTACATACCTTACGAGAAACATAAACGAACTTCTCGTTGCAAGCTGAGCAGTGTTTCCAGGAATCTCTCTAATTTAAACTTCCGCTGACTTCTAGGTAGAAAGGCCGAATGGGCTGATGAACATTCAGAGCAAACACGTGTGACTGTCTCTGGCCCAGTCCTTCTAAACACAAAAGGCACCAACATGTGGCGAAATATTCTGCTTTAATTAGAACAGTGCACCTCTAATTAAGTGAAGGAGGTCAAATAGCGAAATTGGTCTCGGATGACTCCCACAGTTGCCACATCGTGTAATCCTCGGCAAGCTACCAGTTTCCCATATCTGCCAGCTTTGGGAAGCTTATAAAAGGCCTAACTGCAGTCATGCAGGTCTAAAGAAGACAAGCAACGAACAGTTTACCTGGCTCATGCTCTGGACATGGCAGGACTTCCCTAACAGAAGGAATCCGGCTGCTCGCAGGCAGCTTCTGCTGGATTATTTACAAAGCGGCTCACTGTGGCGCGTGCTGAGCTCAGAGCGTCAGAACACAGCATTGGTGTTGGAGGGTGTATTAAGGGAAATGCCGGTAACAGCGATGGTGGAAAGCAACCTCTTTAAACAAGTTGCACAGTACCGGGGTAACAGTGACACAGTTACTGTGTGTTAAGCCATTAAATAAAGCAGTTAAATAAAGCAGGGAGCTGGAAACACAGCGAGAGACAGGCAGAGATCTATAGCCGCTGGCGGAAAGCAGCTGCGGCCAGCCATGAATAATTAGGGGAGGAGAAGCCGCACAGCACACGCTGGGAGAAGCCCTTTGATGTGCTGTGCGGCCGTGAAAAAATGCAATTATGAGGGAGGGAGGGAGGCTGATGCGCGTGCTTGTTTGGTCACGTGATTCACGTGAACTCGAACAAAACCGCACAAACGAAACCCTTGGTTTCACGAGCATTTTGAGCACTTGAATTCTCGCTCCGCTCAATGCGCTTGCGCGCATTGATAGGTCGCGAGACCTAAACATCACTTACAGATATGGTGACCTTCTGACCGCCAAGAGGCCACCATCCGTGTGATGGCTTTAATTCATAATGGGTCGCAAACTGCGACCTACCTCATTAATATTCATAAGGAATCACTAAATGAAACTCAATGAGTTTCTTAGATTAGGAATAGGGATTTCCTAATTGTGATCCACAAAATCTCACAATTAGGTAATTGCTGTTCCTTAAATTTGTATATAGGGCCCCAAAATCCTTGAGGAGAGAGAAGACCCTAATTAAATATTATACCCCTAAAACAGCTAGAAATTAGGAAATTGTGAAAAGAGAAAACCAAACTAAGGAGCAAAATGCAGTACATGCATACAGCAGAGCAACACAGCAAAAGCTGTATCAAACGCGTGATAAAACAGGACTTCTTTTGGCCTGGTTGTGTAAACAGGAAGATGATAAACGAAAATTGAGGCAGATTGTGCACTCTTATGTATTACCAATGGGCCTGGTGTTTACAGAATAAACTGATCAGCGTGCCACGCTGTGTAGGCCTGCCTAGCATATGAGTTTAAGTGGGGAGTGGCCAAGTTCCTAATCCAACTTGGACTGTAGCGTGCATAGCTATATGGTGGGATTTACATCATTTATATAACATTTACACCAATTCGGTTTCCTTTTATTCAAGAATATTTGTTTTTAATTCTGGTTTAAATTCATAAAAAACATATGCAAATTAATTCATTATACATCAAATATATTTTTGTACTATATTCAATTATTGTACAATGATTTCATATATCAAGATCAAAATGTTGAGCATTCCGTTCCGAAGCCACCACCATCATCTGCGGCGTCCCCCAGGGTTCCTCCCTCAGCCCGACGCTGCTCAACATCTACATGGCCCCCTTTACACAAGTGGCCTGCCAGCACGACCTCAACATCATCTCCTACGCCAACGACACCCAGGTCATCCTCTCCCTCACCAAGGACACGCACACCGCCAAAACCAACCTCCACGAGGGAATGAAGGCTGTCGCCGAATGGATGAGGAGCAGCCGTCTGAAACTGAACTCGGACAAGACGGAGATCCTCATCCTCGGACCTACCCCCTCCGCCTGGGACGACTTGTGGTGGCCAACCAAGCTGGGAACAGCACCGACACCGACCGACAACGCATGCAACCTAGGATTCATCCTCGACTCCTCCCTCTCCATGTCTAAACAGGTCAACGTCGTCTCCTCCTCCTGCTACAACACCCTCTGAATGCTTCGCAGGATCTACAAGTGGATCCCGAACGAAACAAGAAGAACAGTGACAGAAGTATCAATTTACAAGTATCAATTTACAATTTACACAGGCCCTCGTCAGCAGCAGACTAGACTATGGCAATGCACTCTATGCAGGTATCCCGGCCAAACATCTGCTCCGACTCCAACGTATCCAAAACGCCTCTGCCCGACTAATCCTCAACGTGCCCTGCCGCAGCCACATCACCCCCCACCTGAGAGACCGACACTGGCTCCCCATCGACAAAAGGATCACATTCAAGCTCCTCACCCACACACACAAAGCACTCCACAATGCCGGACCAGCCTACCTGAACAGCAGACTCAGCTTCTACACACCCACCCACCAGCTCCGCTCCGCCAGCCTCGCCCTCGCCACCGTCCCCCACATCCAAAGAAAGTCCTCCAGCGGCAGATCTTTCTCCTACCTCGCCGCCAAGACCTGGAACACCCTCCCGACCCACCTGCGGCAGACCCAAGACCTGTTCACCTTCAGAAGACTCATGAAGACCTGGCTCTTCGAGCAGTAGCAGCACCCCCCCCCCCCCCCCCCCCCCAGCGCCTTGAGACCCTCACAGGTGTGTAGCGCACTTTACAAGTACCATGAATGATTGATTGATTTGTCAGGGGCAAACATCCATCCGAGTTTCAATGCAAAACTCGTCTTGAAAATACAGTCTAACAAACCGAGGATCTCTAGATGAAGTGCACAAGCCCCTTGGTTCAGACTCGAATTAGAAAAGGAAGTCCCTGTGTTGATCTCCTGTTTCGCGTGCTTGTACATCAATCACAGTTTGGTTGATGGATTCAGAACTGTTTCCAAATAAATCCTCAATTTTACACAAGATAGCAGTTCTGTCTCTGTTGCAAGATGTTAAATTAAGTACCAGTGGTTTGAGAAACTTGTCCACAAATTTAGAAAGATAATGCTTGGTAGTGAAGCCTTTGATGGTATTGATTGGCAGACCATGGCGAAAAGGGGCTCATTTTGAATTTTAGAAAGTACATACCTGTATGGATAGCTAGGAGAGGCAACCTTTAACCCCTTCACTGCTTCTGTCGGCCAACGGCCGTCGCAAGCACTACCTCAGCATTGTTCTTCGCACGTCCGTTGGCCGATGCGGCCCGCCCACTTGAATAAAATGCCGCACTGCGGCGGAATTCGAGCCGCGGTGAAGTAGTTGTATTTGAAATTGGATGTGATCATTATTCAATGTGTAGACAGGTGTAAAGAATAATTTATTTTCCTGGGGGGGGCAGTAGAGTCTTCATATATTTTGCTGGGAACCTTTTTTAGGTCTTGACTGGCGTTCACTACGCAGCCGAGATTTTTTGATCTCCAGTAGTGGGGCTTTAACTCGCCTCTCTCTTCCATTGGCTCGCTCCATAAATGGAAGCTAGCCATTGGAAGAGAGATGTGTCAATCGTTTTGTTGGAGCAGATTCGTGGGTGTTTCTGTGTTTTTTTAAGCTCCACTCCTTTTTCCAGTCATGCAGCGGTGGGTGTTTGTTTATTTTATTTTTTTCTTCAAGGCATTTTTAGGTCATTCCTAACGTGTCTGTTGCAGGGGTCGGCTGCGCGATTTCTGTTGCCGGGATGGATTTATCTATTTGCGAGTAGGTTAGCAGCATTTTGTAATATTTTTTTTTATTTACTTTGTACGTCTACCCAGTCTACTGTCGTCTCCGTGTACCGTCGTCTGTGGCTTGTCTCAGTCTTTTTTTGTTGTTTACTTTGTAGGTCTACCCAGTGTCCTGTCGTCTCCGTGTATCATTGTGCGTGGCGGTTGTCTTCGTCTCCTGTCGTCTGGGTGTCCTGTCGTCTCCGTGTATTGTCGTGCGTGGCTCGTGGCTGTCGTCTCTGTCTTCCGTCTTTGCCTGGTATGTATGCTCCCGTTTTTGTGTTTAAGGTAAGCCATCTGTTCAATGTTAGTAATCTCATCTGTTTTGTTCGTGCTTGCTGTCATGCGCCCCCCCCCCTTGTTCGTGCTTGCTGTCATGACCCCCCGTTGTTCGTTGTGCTCGTTTAATCCTCGTTATTAATGCATGCGTCCGGAGGCTTACTGCTGTGCTTTATAAATCTACACCTTTGCTGTGAGCGAGTCCCTTGGCTTCCTGGAAAGCATTTCACAGTGCGTGTAAATCTGATACAGTGCGGGCGGGACAGGTCTGTGAGGCGCTCAACGGGGAATACCATTTCTGTTCAAATATTAACTTATAGTCCTGTTATTATGCCCTTAGGATATCAGGGGTACCAGCACATCCTGGGGGACTTGCAGGGGGCACTGTCTATGGCTGCAAGCAAAGACCCCTGTGCGCCATCATTACTAAGGGCGGATTAGGAGTCCGTCCTTCCCAAAGCCATGCTCTGCCATTTGCGCCTCACTCGCTGCAGTGTAGATTAGGTTTGGACCGAAGTAGAGCGAGAGCCCCGCGTTCCCCCCACCCCCTCCCTCATCGGAGCTTCTCCGAGTCCCGGCTCTGCCAGTGGCCCCCTCCCCCAGGCGATGACCTGAGGCAGGGGCAACGAGATAACACAGATCTTCACTTCTGAGGGGGCTTGCTTGGGGTGGGGGAGGAGAGACTCAGAGAGAACTGTCCCTTGCAGGAAACTGGACTCTACCTAACAGCTGTGGAAGTGTTCGTCAGGCTGCGGTGAGGTGGAAGACTGCTGCCGGAGAGGAGTGGGTTTGGCGGGAGGCGAGGAAGCTGGCTAATGGGGAGGGGCATTGGTCGTGCAGGGGAGAGGGCTGGGAGGAGAGCGAGGGCTAGGCAGAGGCATACAAAACAAATATTTCCAACGTTTCTGCAGACTGAAGCATAAACATACTACTAATCCAATTGTAGAACGTAGCTGTCTAATTATGTTACCATATCACTGCTGTAGTAGCGCAAACACAATTTAGGTTCTATAGTAAAACCCAGCGGGTGCGCAATAGTACTCTGCAACGTCACGTGAAGAACCCGGATGTGAGTCTGTAGCATCATGTTGCAATGGAAAGTGCGGAAAAAGACCCTCCACCCTATTTGATGGGGAAGACATGGGGGGTCTCCGCCATGTTGGTGAGGGCGGAAGCGGTTCTGGGCACCCTTTCCTGCTCTCTAATTGCAGCATGGCAGCTCTGAGTGGTATTACCAACGGGAAGCTGGAGGGTGGCGACGGGGGCAACCGGGTGACAGTAGTGCTTGGCGCACCATGGGGCGACGGGGCAAAGGGACGGTAGTCGACCTGCTTGCCATGGACGCGGACCTGGTGTGCAGGTGTCAGGTAAGAGACCGCTTAGAGGAGATGGAAAGCACCGCCCATCACAGAGGTGGGAGTTTATTGATGGAGGGGTAGATGTGAAGGTCAGTTAGTCAATTTGAAGGACAGTCCACTTTATTGAAATGTACATTTTAATGGGAGACTGCAATGAAAGGATAGCCATTTTCAGGTCGAGAGTTATCTTTTGCCATATTAATACACATCTCACACGGCGAATACGCTATAATCTACCCATAACGCATCGTCAAAAATTTGCAACTCTGATTAAATGCTGCATCATTCTCGGACGATGTGTTGACGTTGCCCACTAGGGCATTTCAGTGAAAAATATTTCTTCAGACACTACGTTACCAAATGAAAGACTGCCCCTATTAGATCAGGTGCACTGTAAGACAAGGCAGCGGCAGTGGCGTAACAGGTGTTTCGTGTGCCCTGTAATACCACCCTCCCTTTCCTCCCGCTGTTTGAACTGTGGAATAGTCATACTTAAGGTTCAGTCAGTGGGCCCCTATGGGTCACGGCGCCACTGCACCCGCTACACAAATAAAAGCTACGCCCCAGGACAATAGTGACAGCCAGGCACGCCCTTGAGCTGCATGGGCATCGACTGAGTGGCGGGGGTGTTGTGCAGCAAGGGGAGTCTGGCAATGACCATCCCACCTTTGTGTTTTGGCGGGAAATGGACTAATTTGACATTTTAGGTAAAACCCTTTTTGTGTTTTAATTATTCTGCTGCTGTTTTACTGCGCCTGTTCTCTCTGTGAGCTAAACGTGCACCATGTTGTCTTACACCGAGCCTGTTCTCGGAGTGAGAGAGGGAATCCTGCCAGCCTGAATAATGACTGTTTGGCACCTGTTCTTGGGTGTGAGGCAGCTTGCAAAGTTGCCGCCATTGCCAAGCTTGGTCTGTGTGTGAAGGAAGCTTGCACTGCATCCTGTAGTGCACATCTGTGGTGACTGCATGAGGGATGCATGTGCAGCTGGCTCGGAAGCTCTACCTGTAATGTGAGTGGGGAGCTCAGGATGCTACTGTGAGACCTGCACCTGTTCTGGCACAGCTCTCTGTGCAGTCCTTGCTCCGTGTGCGAGAGGCGTGGTCTGTGCTGTAGCCTTATGTGTGTGGGAAGCTCACTCAGCTCCCTGTGCAGGGGGAGACGCAATAGGTCTCGCATTTGCGAGAGATTAAGCTATTGGCATTGTAAATGACAATGCCATTCATTTATCTGTTTTCAAAACCAACACATAAATAAAAAGTTTGTCATTCACAATGCCAATAGCTCTAACTTTTGCAAAGGCGAGACCGTTGCATTGTAAATGCTTGTTTAGACATTCCCTTGCATACTGGAATTAGGCAAGTGGGGACTGATCAGACTACAGAGGTGAACAGTACATTGCACTGACATTGAGTCTCAGACTACTTTGTTTACTTTCTTTTCTATATAAATTAGATAGGAGATATTTTAAAGATTAAAGGGGACATCCATGGACAGATCCATGTCTTGTTCGATAGCTTTGTTCAGTCATGTATAGTCATCATTTATAAACCTAGGTAGTTTAAACTGTCAAACTATGCACAAGTGATCATGGTTTTTTAATGCCATTTAAATGAATGCACATCTAGTCCTCAAATATAGTCATGGACTAGGTTGCAATACTTCTAAGCCCTATTCAGTACTGTAATTAGGGTAGCTGTGACCGCCCAATCGCCCAATACACAGCATAATTTCAACAATACCAAATTGGACACCTTATGCCTGTGACATCTTAAGTTTCATATCCTAATTCCAACGATACTAATTTGGGGTGCTGATATCTTAAGGTGCACATAGTACTGATCTTGCTCACTGCATGTTTCTGTCAGGTAGTTATGAGGAGTTCAAATAAAAATGGTCGCACTTATATTATGCCTGTTGGCCTTTCAATGTATTTGGGTCGCTGATCGATGTCTGGATTTTGACATTACCTTCTTTTTTTGTATAAAGAAATATATTTTCAGATTTTTGACTCGGATGTTTCTTATTCAGTTGAACTTTTGAACAATAACAAAATTAATGTTGCTTTCACTTTGTCTTTTCGTTGGCTTATTCTTACAGAACGTCCAGCTGGAGACTATGTACTCCTCGGGGCTAATTTTTTCTTATGAAATTGAAAGTACAGACCGTATTTATGTCACTATAATACTAGAACTAGAGTAGGTGAGCAAGTTACACTATTACAGGTGATAGTAGATATGGCAAGGTGTTAAATTCTATGCTTTAACTGACGAAACAAGAAATATTGCTAAAATTAGGACGGCCTCATTTTTTTTCTTGTGGTATTGTAGATTTGATACATTTCACTACCCAGTGGACAGAACACTATGGGGCGATTCACAACTGCTGGACACTGAAATATTGTTTTCATATCTTCAATATACTTCTAAATAAAAGATTGTAGACTACTCACAACGTTGATTCTTTTTCTAATGAATGCTATAGAGTTAGATGATGCAGTTGACAATGAGCCAGTTTCCTTGAGACTCCAAGTAAAAGTTGCAGATAATAGCAGGCAAAATGAGCCCTTGGGAAGTCTACAGGAGGATATGTTCTGGGAGCATCAGGACACATTGATGGTAGTTGGTGAGATAGAAGGTGGACCAATGCAGAACAGTGTCAGAGAAGACCGTGCATATTCTCAGAATGTGGATCAGTGCTTTGCAGTCTCCTGTGCAGAAGGCTGTGGAGAGGTTAAGTAGGATCCAGAGGCAGGTATAATTACGGTCCGTGATTAGAAGAGTATTCTTGATTACCTGAAGGGATGTGGGCTCAAGGCTGCAGCATAGAATGACATTGGATTGGTAGTCCTGTAAGTGGTTATTCTTGTGCATGTGAATTTGCTGTTGAACAGAAGCTTTTTCAATTACTTTCTGATCAAATATGGGTGAGTGAACGGTAGTTGGAGAAAATGGCTCAAGATGAGTTTTTTTCAGGAGGGGGTATCTGTCCTCCTGAGTTTATCTGGGAGATTCCTTTGTTGAGGAAGGGGTTGATGATTTAGAGTGGGTGGGCAAGAGCCTCTTGTGAGTGATTTCAGATGATGATGATAAAATGTTAATATCAAAAGGGAGGAGTCTTGGGCTATTACTGCTCTTGTCGGAGCAGAAGGTCCACACACGACGTGCCCAAATTACAAGGAATGCAAAAGATTGTCGCGGTGTTCCTAATGAAAGGGAAGGAGTTAGTGCAGTCTGTAATGCAAGCGGATTAAAGACCGGACTTTAACACACTCCAGAAGAGAGTGGGAAACATCACTTTCCACTACTCTCCTCTAGGATATCGTTTTAAATTAAAGCAGTGGCCCTCCTGAATAAAATTGTCTCTGGTACCACTAGCTTTATTTTACTTCACATATTTACATCTACCCTGAATCCTGGCCCCATACCCGCACTTCATCTATACGGCAGTTGGAAAAAGATCTCCGCCAAAGAGCCCCTCTATGAAGTGTTGCCCGTTGGGTATTGCACCGCCGACCCAACGAGGAGCAAGCCCAAATGATGAAGCATGACCCCTGAAAGGGTGTGTGAGGGCATTAAATCCAACAAAGTGGATTCCCAGGGTGACCACCTGGTTACCCTGTTCTAATCCGCTTGCATTACAGACTGCACTAACTCCTTCCCTTTCATTAGGAACACCGCGACAATCTTTTGCATTCGATGATAAAATGTTGCCTTTATGGAGGATGCCTGTGAGCTCAGTGTGTGAGAGGATGCAAAGGTTGTGCACTTGTGGGTTGAACAGTGGGAAACGAGGTAATGAGGCTGTTTAGTGTTGTTGATGTAGGTTCTGATTTCATTTAGCTTCCCCATGAAGAGATTGGCATTTCACTTGTCGAATGATTCTGGATTGGTGGATCAGGGAGAAGACGGATGCACAATGCTGGATGGCCTTGACAAGTGCTTCGCTTCTACTGATTACTTTGCTAATGGTGGTCTAATAAAAGCTGGTTTTGGCTTCAAAGATGAGTAACCTTTGCACTGCACGGGGTGTTTTTAGTTGGGTGAGGGTTTCTTTGGTTTTGCTTTCTCAAGAAACAAAATGTTCTTTGGAACACTGCAACGGAGTGGCATATGAGGACCCATTAGGGGTTAGTGATAATCTAGATCCTGAGACAGTTAATGTCGAAAAGTGCGCAACGTCTTAGGGTACTGAGTTCTTATCCACCCTGAGGTGGCATGCTTAATCATAAAGCCCAATTTTCAACTATGCTCCATGCACAGATGCGCTCCTACTTCAAAATGAGGAAGAACTTAGGGAAGGAGTGCTAAAAGCATTGACTATCACAGAATATGACCTATTTATTGTAAAGCTCGCAGTGAAAAATAACAAAAATTATTGGTAAAAGTAGGTCTTCTGAGGCTCCTTTGTTGGGTGGGTAAAAAAAAAAGGAAAAGAGAGTTTTTCCTATCCTTAGATGGCTAGTCAACATTTATCAACCATATAAGCTGACCTGAAAAAGAATCGAGGGCTTTTGTCAGACCCATGAAAATCCATCTGCAGTTTAATGAGACAATAGGGTCCAAGAGTTCATAGTCCCTATGTTGCGTCAGTGAATAGGTGATGTAAAAGAAAAACAAATATTAGGGCCGATCGGCATATGGGAGGACATTCATCCTTGCACATTGCAGGTCAAAGCATCACTTTTCGCCTCTGTTAGGAAATGAAGCACAAGCTGTTCCAATATAATGAAACAGAATTGTAATTACAATTAATATGCTCCCAGTGTTCCAAGTAGATTCTTCTTGTCCATGCAAAGTAATGGAAGCACCACTTTGGCGAAGGAAGAACATGTGATAGATCCAGCTACTCGCTGACAAGAGTCCATTTCCTGAAATATTCTACTCCAGCAGCTTTCCCGTAATGGTGCAATAATGTCAAAATGTAAATAAGGCATGTAATGAACTGTTTTAATTATACAGAGACAACTGCACTCACCTAAACATGGGGGTAGAAATGATGTGCGACTGCACCAGGGGCATTCTTGGCTGCCTTCCTGCAATGCAAAGATCAGTTAAAGAGGGAACCTTTGGAAGGGTTCCCAATGGTTCGGGTATGGTAACTCGTACCAGGCTGGCAGGTCTGATGGTGGAACGGGTTGCATCCTCTTAATGATAATGTGAATATTTAAATTGCTTTAACAAAGCCTCTAGTCAAGGCCCAGGTAGTATTATGCAGGAGCGTGTGCTGAGACTGTGAAAAGGTGACAAAGCCTCCTGTTGGAAGTTAGGAATGAGACTGCTGAAGCAGAAAGGACACTCCCCCAATTACCCCGATCGTTCAATGTGCTGTAATAGGAAGGTAGGAGCCGAGCAGTGTCAAGTTTGTGTTCAGTGATTATGTCATTATACATCATCACACCAAGCAATCCACCACAAACGTAGAGATCAGCCATTCTCACAACTAAACCGGTACTCATCCCATTTAACTTTTCTTTGCACAAAATGCCCACACCCAGAATCAGTAGAGGGTTAAAGTAACTCGACTTGAGAGAGCATCTGACTTTGAGCAGCTAGACTTTAGGATATCAGTTTATGCTCGTTAACCACATGGCTGCTAGGCGTTTTCCCGTCCTGCGCTAAAAAAACAAAAAGTCCATAAATCATGACGAGCTGGCCTTGTCATCCGCGCATGGCAGGTAAGCGCCATGACGAGCCCAGCTCGTCATTAGCTTCGAAGGGGTTAAGGAGACCGCCAGTTCAGTACACAAAGCTTTTAGTTCAGTACTCACTATAACCTTCCAACATGTCTTTTAATCAATTGTGCCTCGACAGGCATTTAACAACAGCAAGCCAATTCGGGCCTACCGTGCATATCAGTTTTGGACATTATGTGTAATGACAGATGGTGAGGATGAACTGCATTCTGCAGAATTAGGGAGATGGTTGCACCATGTGTCGTGTATAGCAAGGCGTCTTAGTGTATTTCGTATTAGACGAACCACAGGATTGACTACATATAGTGTGTGCTGAGCTAACTGCTTTTGTATTCAGAAGCTGTGCGTGCAAAGGGCAAGTGAAAGGCCTGGAAAACGAAAAGATGGACGCCTTTTTAGGTTTTGCCTGGCCGTAGCACTGCGAAGCAGTGCTCGTCCAGGCGAAATCTTATGATCCTACATTATGGGGCTTTGTCCCGCCTCTGTCTTTCATTGGCTAGCTCCATAAATGGAGGCTAGCCAGTGGAAGAGATTGGCTGTCAATCACTCTTTCCCTGTTGGAACGCAATTCGGGGGCATTTCCGTGTCTTTTTTTAAGTCCCGCCCTCTCCTCTTCCCATTGGCTGGAATTTTACCTTCCAGCCAATGGGAAGGGGAGAGCATAGGCTCTTTCCGTGTGTTCATTATTTATTATTTTACTAGGATATATATCCCAGAGGATGCAACGTTATTTGAACAGAACAGCTGCCGCCTTTGGAAGAGGACTACTAGGATTGGCTCAAAATCCAGCGTTTCTGGGGAAAAATCGCCCCCCTCCAACCCTGTGCATCAAAAAGGAATGTGACCATGAGTCATGTAAAACAGCAAAACAAATATACGTGGTAATTTTATGTACGAGAATGCGGCAATACTGAACGATTTACCCTGTACGTAGTTTGTTTTGAAAAGGCATATTTAAGCAAATGTCTGTACTCTTAAAGTTAACCGAACTTTAGCAGATTGGCTAACCATTGAGTTCAGACTGTGGGTAAACGTGGAAGCTCTGTGCTTGTTAGCTGGACAAGGTCCCTCTCAAATATGGCCGCCATGTAAAGGAGGCTTCCTTAGTCCTCTCTCCATTATGAACATCCCGCCCTCGCTCTGCGTCCTCGGCAGCAGCAACGATCGTTCAACACTGGTTGTTGCTGTGGCGTTTGCAGGTGAGAGAAAAGGGTTGTAGGTTAATGCAAGCATGGGATGTATGTAGCGTCGGCCTGATATTCGTTTGAGATTGTGTTGCTGACAGAGTGGTTCTGTTTGTGTCCAAAGAGCTGCTTCGCTCCTCCTTGGCAGCTGGATGCAAGAGACCCTACTGATAGACACTCAGAGTTCTTAGAGGGTTGATAACAATAATAATATTTTTGAAGACCCCACACCTCCCCCGTTTAATATGGGAAGAGAACTCCATTGCTAGTTAACTCCGCCCGCATTATGGACGGCCGAGGATGCGGGTTTACTTCACTCCAGAAGTTAAAGTGATGCGAGCAAATGTGTTTATTTATGCGTTTTTATTTAGCGCGAACTTTACCCAAAGGTGTCAGAGCGCTTTACAATAGAATATTACATAAGGACTTCAAAGTACATGAATCACATAAAAAGAGAGTTGGTTGTGTGCAGATAAAACTCATTGTTATCCTCCTAACCTCCGTTTCTAGTCCCAAAAACCTTACTTGAGAAGTGTATGCATGCATATTGAGAGCTAAGGTTTGATATTATAATTTCTTATAATTTCATATAAAGATATATCCCAAATGTACTTTGCAGCAACTCGGGGAGGTCACTGCTTATTGTACACAGCTAATCCTCTGTTACAATGGATAGTGCTCTGCAGTTTCAAGATTCTATGCGTGAATGGGTAAGGTAGCCAGTTTTGAGGTCTCACCTGACAGCGCACATGCACGTTGCTGCAAGGGATGTTGCTTACAGTAAAGGGCTTGGAGCACGCCCATTGCTTATCATTTGTTTCCTTTTTTGTCAGTCTTATTTGCCGATTCCTAATTGCTCAGCGTGGATCTGGCATCACTTCCTTTTCAATGTGTGGAGCACAGACCAAGCACAGTTTGATTCTATGGCAGGACCGGAGGCTCAGATTATGCTTTTCTTTCTCAGCAATTTATTACAATAGGAAAATCACAGCAGCCTCAGAAAAGCTCAAAAGGTAAAAAAGCTCATATCACAACAATGAAGCATTATCAATAAACACAATTCAAGAAAAAAACGTCTCTGGGACTACAACCCCCATCCTATTAACATAAACAGTCTGCACGGAGTCCTTCCTCTATGTCCACAGTCCATAGATAGGGCGTCCCTTCTCCATGTTCTTCCTCTTTCTTTGCTGCTCTCGCTGCCAGATAAGTGTTTTTCCTCCCTCTCAGTGTTTTGATGCTGTTTGGGGGGAATTCTGGTTTATTTGTACTGTGTTTTGGAGGCTATGGGTCTCTGATGTAATTTTGTCTTTACAGAGCCCCAGACAAGTCGCGGAAGCGCCGTTTCGCTTCCTTCGTGGCTTTCATTTCTGTGCGTGTTGTGGTGCGCTGTCACCCGCTAGAGGGCGCTGCTGCGTCTCGGTCTCCAGCGCGGGTTTTCTCCTCACAGGGGAGCCGCGCTGAGGAGACCAACTGCTGCGGAGCCGAGCCCTTGAGCTGCCTCACCTAACGCCTGATTCTTCGGGTCTGTACCCATTTGCCCCTTGTTAAACGCCCCAGTGGGGGTCTGTACTGCGATTTTCTGCCACGTTTTGACGCCTTAAGGCAAGACCTGCCCTCGTGTCGGATACTGGTGTGGTAGCACGCTGCGAGGTGGCTGACCTGGTCCCTCTGGGGTGGGTCTGCACGCTGGGGGAGTGAGTGCACCCTATTCTTGCCAGTTCCTGGAATTAAAAACTTTATTGCAGTCCTCTGGTCTGCCCTAATTTACAGTGACACCCACGCTGGTTGGGTAGTGTGTAGGACCCTTGTGTTAGCTTTGGGCAGCATGGAGGGCGAGTACTATGAAGATGATTTGCAGTCCTATCTACAGGATGAGGAGTTGTACCAGGCAGTAGACAGCTCCATCTACCGTTGCGTGACAGAGGTAGTGGCTCCTATGGAGGAGCGTCTCTCTGCACGCATAGTGGAAGAATGCGCCAAGCTAGCTCAGGCGCAGGCAGGAATCACTTATGCCCTCCCAGGTCCTTCAGGTGAGGGTCCCCCCGCTCCTAAGAAGCCCTGCAGAGAGGGGTTACCGGAGGGCGCCCAGGGGGTGGACAAGGGAGCCTTTAAACGCCTGCATGACGCTTTTTTGGGTAAGGCAACCGAGTCCCCGCCTGACCAACCTGCAGCCCCCGCCTCCGTGGTGGCTACTGGAACGGCCCCTTCGTTCCGGGAGATTCCCCGGATTCGGACGGGGATGAGGAGTCGGTGCGTTCCTGGCAGCCTTCGAGCTCGGCCGCCGAGTTACCGCGGGACAGCTCAGGTATGCTGGACCCGGATGAAATTATGCATCCGCGGTCCGCAGCCTGGGCCCCGGGTGGCAAAGTTCGTGGCTAGTCGGTTGCGTAAACCTCTGGAGAAAGAGGCAAGGGGATGCCTCCGTGGGGAATGTCCTAGGCCCACCTTGGAAGGCAAAGATGCCATGACACCGGATTTAGAAACCAAGATGGCGACATTTCTAGCGAAATTTATGAAAGATTCGCGTAAGGGCATTGACCGATCCTGGCGGTCGTGCCAGGACAAGCTGCTCGACGTGGTAGGGCCCATTACAAAAATCCTTGATTATGGCGGAGGAAGCTAGTCACTGGGACCGCCATTTCTCCCGACGTCCTGTCAAATTGGGCGCAGAGGGTGATTATATTCTTAGGTAACGCCAACTGCGCCCTTTCAACCGAACGTCGGAGGTCTTTCCTGATCAAACTAGGCTTGAAGTTGGGAGACTTGGCCTCTTCGGAGGCAGAGGCGGTTGCCCAGAGCGGTTTCTTCGGAGACCCGTTTATTAAGGAGTTAGGGAAGTTCGTATCTACCTTCACCTCCCTTGATAAGGCCCAGACCAGTATCAAACGCGTGTTCCAACAGCGTTTCTCCCAAGGGGCCGGTCGCGGTAGGGGCCGCGCGACCGGCCGTGGCGGGCAGAATGCCAGCAACAGAGGGCAAGGCTCCGGGCGAGGGCAGTACAACACCTCAGCCAATTTCAAATCCTTCTACCCTAGAAGAGGGCAGCGCTTCGGAGGACGAGGCTTCAGGAAGAACTCCGGCGCCAACAGCGCAAACGGTGAGTGTTATCCACGCAGAACGGCTTCAGATTGGCGGTCGGCTAGCGGCCTTTCGGAGGGTGTGGGAGGACCTTACAGCGGATGCATGGGTGCTGCAAACTATCCGCGGGTTTCATATCGAATTCTACGATCAACCTTTACAGGTGAGCCCCCAGCGACCTATAACCTTCTCGGTGTCCGATGCCCAGTTGATAGACGAAGAGGTCGCGGAGCTCCTCCGCAAAGGGGTCGTTCGCCAATCAACTCGGCACCCCTCAGGCTTCATCAGCAATCTTTTCTTAGTGGGCAAACCCGGCGGTGGCGGTCATCCGGTAATCAACCTCAAGGAGTTCAATGGATGGTTGATTTATCGTCATTTCAAAATGGAGGGGATTCATCTTCTTCGGGATATCCTCCTTGCGCTGGACTGGTTGGTACGGTTGGATCTCAAGGATGCTTATCTTGTGGTTCCAATCTATCCTCCACACCGTCGCTTCCTCCAGTTCCTCTGGCGGGAGCAGGTGTAAGAGTTCACGGACCTGCCGTTCGTTCTATCCTCAGCTCCATGGTGTTTCACGAAAGTGTTACACCCCGTGGTGGAATTCTTGCGGGCGCAGGGGATTCGCCTGATCGTCTATTTAGACGGCATTTTGCTGATGGCGCAATGTCCACACAGCTTGCTTTCCCAGCTGTGCCGGACTGTGGACCTCCTACAGGAGCTCGGTTTTGTCATCAATGGCGACAAGTCGGTACTTGTACCCTCTCAGAAAGTAGAGTTTTTGAGATTTGTCATAGACTCAGTCAACGCTTCCCTCAGCCTTCCGTCGCGGAAGTTGTCCAAGACCAAGCATGTCTTGCGACAGACAATTACAAAGTCTCACACATCTTTACGACAAGTTGCCAGAGTGGTAGGCCTTCTATCGTCTTCGATTCAGGCCATCTTTCCGGGCCCTCTTCACTACAGGGCCCTTCAACGTCTCAAGGCTTATCATCTGCGCAGGGGCATGTCGTACGACCAGATGGTTCCCCTCTCGGAAGAAGTCAAGGACGAGATGTCGTGGTGGCTGACTCACATGGAGGCCTGGAATGGCCGAGCGATTTTCGGCTCTACCCTGGACCTCGTTATCGAGTCCGATGCCAGCAGAGTCGATTGGGGAGCGCACTGTGGCGATTTTTCCACTGGCGGCACCTGGTCATTGGAAGAACAGAAGTTGCATATCAACTGTCTAGAACTTCTAGTGGGTTCGTTCGCAGTACGCTGCTGGACCGGAGACTCGGTGAAATCGTGTGTCCTACTGAAGATGGACAATGTGTCGGCAGTGCGATAACGTGAACCACCTAGGGGGCTCGAGGTCCCGTGCACTGGCAAATTTGGCAAAACAGTTCTGGGATTACTGTCTAGACCATCACGTATCGGTAACGGCGGAGTACCTGCCGGGTCAGGCCAACCAGGTTGCAGACTGGCACTCCAGATACCTTCGGGACTCCAGTCTGTGGATGTTGGATGTTCAGGTTTTTCGCTGGCTCAACGAGCTGTGGGGTCCTTTCTCAGTGGACCTGTTTGCGTCCCGCTTGGACCATCAACTTCCGAGGTTCTTCAGTTGGAGGCCGGATCCGCTGGCAGAGGCCACTGACGCGTTTCTCCAGGACTGGAGCAAGGAGAGGCCCTTTGCGTTTCCACCTTTTCGATGGTGATGCGGACAGCGGCTCAGATTCGCCGGCAGGAGGTGGAGCTGGTGACGCAGCTATGGAAGTACCAAGTCTGGTTTCCAGTTCTTCTGGAACTTTCCTGGGATTCTCCAATCCTACTCCCCCGGTTTCCTCACCTGCTCCTCAATCCGGATCGGGATACACATCTCATCGTTCAGGGCTCTCGCCGCCTCATGGCATGGAGGCTTTCAGGAGACGTTGGTCGCTCCCGGGCCTTTCGAGATCGGCTGAAGGTCTGTTGTCCAAGGCCTGGGCTGTCAGTACGTCGAAGGGCTACAAATCCGCTTGGTCTAAGTGGGTTAATTGGTGTCTTCGACGGAACTTGGATCCCTTGGTCGCGGGAGTCGTTCCCATGTTGAACTGGCCGTAGATGGGTTTGCGTACCGCACAATTAATGCTGTGCGTTCGGCTAGTTCAGCGGCGCATCATCCAGTTGACGGTTCTCCGGTTGGAGTACATCCTTTTGTGTGCCGGCTTTTGCGGGGCATCCAATTGTCATTGCCGCCGGAACCCCGATACTCTGTCCTTTGGGACGTCAATGTGGTATTGAACCTTTTTCTATCTTGGCAACCTAATAGGTACCTGTCTGTCAAGGTACTCTCAGCAAAACTGGCAATGCTTTTATGCTTAGTGTCCTGCCAGAGAGTGTCGGACGTGAGTGCTCTGGATGTCTCGGCACGCGTGTTTTCACCGGATGGTGTCACTTTCACGATTGGTCGCCGCACAAAGTCGGCTTCTAGAACCATTTCGTATCCAGCTTTCATGGATGTTCCAAAGCTATGTGTTGTTCAGTGTCTGAAAGCTTATGAGGATGCGACTGGGATATTCGCCCTCCAGGCGAGAGACAATTGTAAATTGCCTGGCGAAAACCACACCATGCAGTCTCTTCCCCCACCATAGCCAGGTGGGTGCGCTGGGTCATGCAAGAGGCAGGTATTGATACCTAATGCTTCGGAGCTCACTCTGCCAGGGGGGCCATGGCCTCTAAGGCTTTCTCGGTGGGAGCTTGTTTAGAAGATTTGATGCGGGCCGCGGACTGGTCCTCCAATTCCACCTTTAAGAAGTTTTACTTTAAGCCTGTGGTGGATATTGAAAATTTGGTGGTGAGTAAGCTTTAAACTAGCATAATCTGAGCCTCCGGTCCTGCCATAGAATCGAAATTTGCCTAGCTTATGTAACGGTAAGTTTCAATTCTATTAAGGACACGGAGGCGAGGATTATCCCACCCAGGACGTCTTCGAGCGACATCCCGCCCGTATGGCAGTAAGTAACCAGGTTTTCATGGTTTATTCCTCATGGTTGAATTTTGGTCATGTGATTGTTTAATTCGGCTGTAAGCATCTGTGTCTTCCGTTACAACGCTTACGCTGTTCTATTTTTTCTGTTAGGAAATGACGGTTCCAAATCAGACCAATGAACTGAGTGCGTAATTCGCGCGAAGAAAGAGGAAGAACATGGAGAAGGGACTCCCTATCTATGGACTGTGGACATATAGGAAGGACTCCGTGCAGACTGTTTATGTTACTAGGATGGGAGTTGTAGTCCCAGAGACATTTTTTTCTTGGATTGTGTTTATTGATAATGCTTCATTGTTGTGATATGAGCATTTTTACATTATGAGCTTTTCTGAGGCTGCTGTGATTTTTCTATTGTAATAAATTGCGGAGAAAGAAAAGCATAATCCTCGCCTCCGTGTCCTTAATAGAATTGAAACTTACCGTTACATAAGCTAGGCAAATTTCGATTCATTTTAATTAGTTTCCGACCACTGCTTGTTATAACACTCCGTTCCCATTAAGCCTCAATGCAGCATGCCTCCCTTTTATGCAGCATCCATATATAATAAAAAATTAAAATTACCCGTCACAATCTATAATTTCGGTAATTTAAACAAAGAATTGAATGGCAAGTTTTTGTTGCACTCTTTATTTAATTAGTATTTATAAAACGTGTATTTATCTGTGGCCATATTTGGGTATAGAAAACATGTAATTCTCACAGCAGTACTCATTGTGTTAACCTTAGTTGGACAACAGGCGTATTCATCCTTTTGAAATTTAAATTATTAATGTTGTCCACCACATAAGGATGAAAGGCTAGAGTTCACATAACCGGATTTGAACTGTGACTGTAAGATGAAACACAGGCCCATATTGTCGAGGCATTCCTCCACTAAGCCAGTACACTTTACGGTTGAGGGTTGTAAAAATATAACAATATGCTTTGTTGTCAAAAGTTCCATATTTGAGAATAATTTATACAAAAAACCCAATGTGAAACTTTTATATTTTCATTATACAACACAATAGCAGATTATATTTTTATTTACTTTCATGTTTTGCCTTTTGTGCTCCTTATTACTTATTATTATTATCACGTAGCCCTCTTCCGTGCGGATGTTATTCGCATGAACAAAGGATCACGTGTGAACACAGCTGTGAGGCTGCTAGTGGAATCTGTTTTTATTCTGACTTTACTTGAAACTATCCCAAGATGATTTTTTTATTTTAAAAGTGCCTGCCGTTATAAGGAATACCATCAATGACCAGTAATTGTTTACGGTAATATGCTCACATTTTGTTCCGTACGTATGCAACTTTTAAAGTGATAGAGCTCTTTGGTTCTATCGTTTTAGCTCATCACTATCATTTCAGAAAGAACCAATCACTTGGGCCTTGGTTTTGCTCCTCGTCCCCCCCCCATTTCTGTGTGTGTTTGTGCTCTGTGTGTGTGTGCAAATGCAATAGGTCACACATTTGTGAGAGATTAAGCTATTGGCATTGTAAATGACAATGCCATTTATGTATCGGTTTTCAAAACCAAAATTTGTTATTTACAATGCCAATAGCTCTAACTTTTAGAAAGGGGAAACCGTTGCATTGTAAATGCTTGTTTTTCTTTTCTTGCAGCTAATTAGAGTATGCTTGGGATTGCAATGTTTCTTTCCAACTCGTGCTTAGAAGATCAGAGGGACAGTGTTCATCTAGTCTACTGCATGCTGGTTCGTGAAGGCGGAAGCCAAAGAGATATCTACGAGGGAGAGGACCTTGTGTTTTACGTCCTGCAGAAAGAAGGAAGGGGTGCAGCAGTAGCTTTCCATATATGCCTTTTGGATAAGTAGCACTGTTCAAATACTACAGTCTTAATATCCTGTTAAAATATACAGGAGTCGAGCGTGAGCTGCACCTCCTCACTTCGCTGAATACCAGGCCTAGAGAAGCTATACAAGGCCTTGGCGCAGGGTAAGACACGCAAACCGGTGCTGAAGGGAGAAAGCAACCATTGAGTATTGCCTTCCAGTATGAAAGCACTGGTGAGTATGCAGGTTGGCATTGCATGATCCGTATACTGGTATGATCAAAGTATTTGCCTTTGGAAGGATCATTAAACCAACTTAAATAAAAACTATTAAAATAGGGAAGCGTAATAAAATATCATTATGGCACATTACATTTTTTCCTTAGATTGCATAATCGTTGTTGAGCTGTTTTGAATATTTGCAATCCTACTAATGCACATGATTAGTTGAGAAATAATAAATAAACATTTAGTGAATTACCAAATATTGTGTATACATTGATTTTTAGAGGTGCAGGCTCCATAAACACCACTTACTGATGAGAGCTTCTCTGGCAGATTTGTCTGACTCAACTGGAGGCGGGGAGAGATGTCTGCCAGTTCTCCTTTTTTCCAAAAGGGGTATCTTTACTTTTTGTGCCTCAGGGGGATCTACTAGGTGTGACCTCCAGGTGGTTTGATGCAGGTAATTTCAGGGGCTGTATAACATAAGCGCCCCGGGGCACAACAGGTGTTTACACCAACTTTATGTGCCCCACAGGCACATTGGTATTATAGAAGGGGGCCGCAGATGCTTGTGCGACCCCTTTTGTAATACAGAGCACTTGCGCACATACGGGCCAGCGCTATCATTAGAGTGTGATGCCACATTTAATGAGGGAATCACTTTGCCACTGGGCCCGTGCCGTATTACCAGAGTGAAGGGAAAATGTGAAGTGCCCACACCTCATGAAATGAACTATAATTCAAGGAAGCACGTGTAACTAAATGACACATGTGAAGGTACATTTATTTCTACCAACGACTCATGTTGTTTTGAATTTTTTAACAAAATATTTTAGAAAGCAGAAAAAGGGGTAAACCCACACAATCAATACATAAATTACATACAAATACATACACTTATTCACAATGATGCTCAACAACAAATAATGAAAAACATAGAAACACAGAGCAAAAAAATATTAGCACATTTGGTAATTCATGGTTACATATGAATGCCTTATTTCATAACCACCAAAGCGAAGTGAAAGAGAGGGGGGGCAAGAGCTTATACAATGTTCATTAGCACGAATACATTTAATGTATTACTCCGCTCTTGCACAATGCCGACGCGTTTCAGGTTCGAGCAGAGCGTAATCGAACCCTCATCAGGGCTTTGTAAATTGTCTGTGGTATTCAGGCTCCTCAGGAGCATTGTATAAGCTCTTGCCCCCCCTCTCTTTCACTTCGCTTTGGTGGTTATGAAATAAGGCATTCATATGTAACCATGAATTACCAAATGTGCTAATATTTTTTTGCTCTGTGTTTCTATGTTTTTCATTATTTGTTGTTGAGCATCATTGTGAATAAGTGTATGTATTTGTATGTAATTTATGTATTGATTGTGTGGGTTTACCCCTTTTTCTGCTTTCTAAAATATTTTGTTAAAAAATTCAAAACAACATGAGTCGTTGGTAGAAATAAATGTACCTTCACATGTGTCATTTAGTTACACGTGCTTCCTTGAATTATCGTTCATTTCATGAGGTGTGGGCACTTCACATTTTCCCTTTAATATAGTATGGTCCAGCCCCCCTCAGTCCCGATCAGGACCTGACTCCTTCTTTTTGCCAGTATTACCAGAGTGGGCACAGAGGCAAACATGCCTTAAAAATGCAGTCCTCTAAAAGAATGAAAGGGGTCCTATGGACGCCCGTGGCATCCCCTTGCAGGCGGATGCAGTCACTCACTGCACCCGCCTGCAAGGGGATCTCTAATCCCTTATAAAAGTGCAGGCGGCTTGCCGCCTGCACAGAAAAACATGAAGCCACTTTTAAACAGCTGCTCTGTATTTCTATTGAATGCACTGCCCCAGAGTTCTCAGCTGCCACGAGGGCAGCACATTCTACCTGACAGGGTGCACCTTCCATGTTTGCACCTAGCGCACCTTCTTCAAAATGCGCACTGTCACAAACATGTAAATTGCCCCCCAACTACAATACAGCTCAGGAGTTGTGCGGTCCTACTGTGATGGTGGGCCAAGCAATGTGGATGACAGAAGCAAGACAAAAGTGCTTATCGTCAGAGGCCAGTGACAGCTCATTATAGTATTAGCGCAGTCATTTTGTTCTAGTTTTCCCTTTTCAGATACAGTCCATAGTGCTACTGTCCATGCAGTGAAGCCAGTTGGTCAGTTGAGCCAGTACAAAAATGAAGTCGTTTTACTACACAATTTCACTGGCTTGTAACTTTTTCTGGCTGTTACTACTGTAGTGCTCTGTGCAGGCTGCTTGTTTTCGGTGGTGGTGATCATAAATGATATTGTGCCGTGGCAACCCCTGGCTTACTTCTTTCTCCTGCACATGGCAAACATGCCCTTTCAGGGTTTGAGTCTTCCTTATGTACTACAAATCAGCACTCGGCCTCAATGTTGTACCAATTTCAGCAGATGTAGTATATGCGAGCCAGTTATCACCTCCTCCAGCCTCCCCTCCAACCCCCCAGTTTCCTCGATTGTCCATGACTCATTGATTAGTGAATTCCATATGTCTACAGAAATTCTATAATCTAATGCATAAGGCAATTATTCATACCACGGTGAGGGAAGGCATCAATGCCATGTGTCATCTCAGAGCATGAGCTCCAACTGATCAGCATAGAAACCATCAATGTTGAGAAATTGTGAAAAGGTAACATTTGCAATGATAAGCGGTTCAATATTCAAAGTTCTAAGAAGTTGTACATTATGGTGGAATTCCACCACAGTAATAGGTTTTCTCTTAAATCCAACACAGCTTTTGTTCAAGTTGAAACCCTGGGGGAGCTCTCAATAAATGTGCTCAATGGTTAGTGGGTAAACAATATAGGCTGCTGTACCACCTTTAACCCATGTGTAGTTTAAAATATGATCACAGAAGTGAGAATGAAGGCTCGTGGAACAGCCTCCACAAGTTTAGGAAACTACAACATTAACGGCTGATTTCCTGCTAGGTCACAACTCCTGTTGATTAATAACTATTTAATATTTGGGCCACAGAACTACATTTACAGGGTCTATTGAAAATCTTAAATAAAAGTCACATGGGCTATAAGGATAGTCTTTGGTCATTGTGCCGGTAAATTTATACCATTTTTGAGACGTCATTCACAAACTGAAAAAATATTCTTAGAAAAAAATGTCTGCAAAACAAACACGTGGATGAGGGGAGTAAATTTCAAATGGATCTACATTTTTGTCGCTCATTTAATGCCACCAAAATCACACACACAAATGTATTTCTAGGCAAACATCTGCACAGCTCGTCCTTCAGTGGAGGACAAGATGTTGAAGTGCCTTAGACCTCCAGCTCTACCATGTGTGTAACAGAAGGACAAGCCCCAGTAACATCTGGCAGGGAACAAGTGGAGGGGGGCTCGGCTGAGAGTACCAAATAAAGAAACACAGTTACCTCCCTGCCGCTGCTGTCCCTAGTTGTCTCTCTGTGGCCTGAACCAGGAAGCACATAGGCTCCCTCCCCATAGCAAATCAACAATGCTGCAATGCAGCGGCATGATTGGTCTGAGCGCCATAGTTCAGCTCTCAGACTGGGAATGGGAGGCTGGGCATCTTCCCCATCAGGCTGTGTAATGCAGTCTGTTGGGGAACATGCAAAGTGCACATGACTGTTAGGCCAGCCCGAGAATGCAGGCCAAGCAGTCATGCCCACTTTGGAAAGCAGCAACCACTCCTCCTCCCAGACGTCACGGAAGCTCAGCGTCGCCCCACGCAAACTGGCAGGTATTAAAAATAAAATGATAATAACCAAGGAGCCGCCACTGACATGCCCACTCACTCCTTGACACACTATGAGCTCCGATTAATCCTACAAAGGCTGTGTGCCAAAAAAAACCAAACACATCCAGTTTAGGTGAAAGGGGATAAAGAGATCAACTGAACTTTATTTTCAACCTTGTATGTAATCTTACTTATTTAGTACATTTTGCTGGTCTTTTCGATGCCACCTAATTTACATGTATGGTAACAACCTTAAATGGCAACAGGTGGGCAGACACCATTCGAAGTCATTCAGCTTTTCTGAACAACAAAGTTCAACAGAAGTGTCCGCTTTGTGGTTGTGCGACATGTACTACCCAGAACAAGCTTTAGTAGAACTAACTGTTCACTATGTAAGTCCTTGTAACAATAACAAAGGTCCTACACGCACTTCATAATCTTCACGCTCAATTTCCCGCAAGTCACCACTCACGTCATGCGCCTGCAGGATCCATGCTTCCTGCAGCACGTCTCTTTGAAACTTTTGTAGGACAACAAATAATGAGCGTATACAGAATTATTTTATTGTCCATAGATTTGTATCGTAATATAGGCTTTGAGTGATTGCACATTATTATAAGGAACAGATAAAAAAGAACGTTAAACACTGGATTTTATTTCCACTGCTGTCACCATTTCATTGTAAAGCAAAAAAAGAAAAAAAAAGAAATAAAATTAAGAATACACAAGTGGCTGTAATAAAGCAGTTCAAGTTTTTGCCTCCATTGGGACGTTCGCTCTTCTGTTCTATTATCATGCCACCTTTACACCAAAAGGGCTTACCATATATTGGAAAATTACAAGTATGCCACTAAAAGAAAACCCTTACTTACACTGTCACTGTACATCTAGGTCAAAAAACTGTCCTGCGTGGAACATACAGTAGGTACAAATTAAGTGGGCAATACAACAATGCTACTTGATCTGGTGACAATATTCTTCCATAGTGTGCCATTGTAAATGGATAGTAACCCCTTGTATTTTACTGTGACTCGATACAGTATTTGTTAAGGCAAGCTGCTATTCCATACGTGAACAGGTGCTGTGGAAACCATGGGTAAGGAGCAACATTTGGCATTAAATACATAACACATACGTAGCCTCTAGTAATGTACATTAAGCATTTCTTGGAGTGGAAGGGAAATTAGGGGGAGAATATGAACATGCCAAAAGCATTAAAATCCTTCATCCAAGCAATTCGTAACAGGTTGATTTTTTTAGATCTAAACATTACAGAAATGGTGGTATTTATTTTAATATTCAAGCTTGGCAGTTGCCCTCCAAGCATGCTAAACGATATATACAGAATGGGATAAATACAGAATTAAAAGAGTCCTTCTGTTTTCTTGTTAATAGCCTTGTATTTTTAGGACAGTTCGACAATATTAAGCATTAGGTAACAACAGAAGCTGAGAAACCTACCTACACAAACTGATAAAAATACACCGATGACTTTGTAGTGTTTAATACAATTCAGTTTGTAGTCAAGGGCACAAGACAAAACATTTAACAAAAATAATCACAACCAACTGACTTGGAAATCAAATGCAAATAGATATGAATACAATCTCCAAAAATGTCTTTATATGAACATTAACCATTTATTCAAAGTTATACAAGAATTTGAAGGATAAAGTCTTCTTCAGTAACCCGAAGCCATTTTGCAATGGTTTCACGTCTCAGTCTCAATTTCGCTTGGTATAAGTGGGAGGGCGAAGGAACAAAGTAGCAGGCCCCAGTTAGACAGCTAGAAAGTGCAACCAGGTTCAACAGCAGCCTCCTCCAGGCTGCCCTCCTCCGTGTCCTCCGAGAGCCGCATTGGTCGTAGCATGTTGGGGTCCAATCTTAATTCCATTTGCCTGAAAGAAATATGCAGTGCGTTACAGAAGCCCGTGAAAAAGCCATATACGTCAGAAAAGTAGACAGATACTCTAATCACAATGACGTCCATTGAAGGCTGGACAGTGGTGTAACGAAACTTGAGGGGGACCCCCTTCAAAGTGCACAGAGGGGGCCCACCCTGCCCGGCACACCACCTACAACTTTTGCTGTGGGGGGGCCCTTGGAGTTCGCCTCCTCCCCCTTGCAATGCAGGGGCTTATGTTACGCAGCTAGTGCTGGGTCTATTATGTGTTCAGGATAATTATGGACTAAATGATTTCTATTTAAGTTCATTGTACATAAATAAACCTTATGTGGGCATCTTGAATATATTGCAGCAATCAGACCCTCGTGGATTTACGCTGATAAACCCTGGATTAATAGAAGGTGTATGTATTACTGGTGATGAGGATCATGCACAAGCTAAGAGCATTTTTCTGTTGGTGAAGATCCTTGAACTGACTAGGGGTGTGGTTTAATTGGGGAAGATGGGTTTAAGGAACTAGGGACCAGATGTAGAAAGCTTTTTTTGCGTTTGCAAAAGGACCAATTTGCAGATTTGAACTGTTGCCGACAGCAAAAATTATTTTTGGTACACAACAAACCAATTGTGATTTGATTACACTTTCCCCAATCTCAATTCGTATTTGTGACTACATACCGAATCGGTCCATTGAACCACTGCCTACTCTTATTAAATGTTATACTTTTTTTTTTTTTTAAATGTATCCAGTTTTTCTTTAAGGAAAACTGGCTGCATTAGGAAAAAAATTATTGCTTTCGTTAAAGCAGCAAGTCACAATCGCTGGAACGGCTGCTATTCATTGCGGGTTACAATGTATTACTCACCGCATTAACATTTATAAGGTAAGTTGCAACCCACCACGAATCGGGAACCAATCTATCAGTACATAGGTCAGTTAGAAGAGACAGAATGGATTTGGTAAAAGTCAGTGCGCAATTTGTAACTACTTTCACTGAATCCAGTCATAGTATATCTGGCACTATGTCTGCGCAAATATAAACAATTGCATTTGAAGCATGATATTTTTCAAAGGCAAATAATTTCACAACGTTACTGCTCCAAAATATTTCAAAGGAGATAGGTCAAAACTTGCTCATTAGTTTTCAGATGTTAGTACTACTTTTAATCCATGAGCATAAGAAAATAAGTTACTTACCTGTAACTTTGGTTCCCCAGTATTGGTAACTTTCATAGATTCCCATGCTTTGTATCATTCCCAGTCGTCTGAATGGGAGCCTCAGTAAATAGAAAATACCTTAGTAGTAAGCACAAAGTGAAAAAATAGGCCTAAGCCTCATCTCATTTTGTAGCTTATCCACCTCTTTTTGCAAAAGAGACCAAATTCCTGCAGTAGCCAATCAGAGCAGCCTCACCCCATAGAACCTTCCTGAGAGAACCTCAGAGCCTCAGATTTTCGTAGCCGTTGTGAACAGCAACATCATAAGACAATAAGGCTGAGCTTTCCCAGGGGAGGAGGGTGGGCGTATGGGAATCTATGAAAGTTACCAATACTGGGGAACCAAAGTTACAGGTAAGTAATTTATTTTCTTGCCCCAGTATTGGAACTTTCATAGATTCCCATGCTTTGTATCAGAATAGCTAGCAGTAAAGAGAAAAGCATATTTTGTAATATGTGCACCTGAAAATGTCATACATAATTCTGATAAGAAAACCAGATACACATTAGCATCACAAAGCAAAATAATAACAAGTAATACAAAATATGCAAACAGGAAGGCAGGATAGTAAGGAAAGCTCACCGACTTATTGGAAAAGGTTCCTCAAAACCGCCTGGCCCACTGCTGCATCCTCTTTCACAGAAGAATCCAAGCAGTAGTGGCGAGTGAAGGTGTGGACACTGCTCCATGTCGCCGCTCTACATATGTCCTTGATCGGGACACCTGCGAATAGAGCCACTGATGAAGCCATTGATCTTGTAGAATGAGCACGAACTGCTCGTTGAAGTGGTTTCCCCGCTGCTTGATGGCAAAAGTGTATTGCACTGGATATCCAGCGGGAAATGCAGGGTTTAGAAACTGGACACCCCTTTTGAGGAGCGCTGAATGAAACAAAAAGCTGGGAAGATTTTCTGAATAGTCTTGTTTGCTCTAAGTAGAATTTAAGACATCTGTGAATGTCCAAAGAGTGCAAAGCCCTTTCAGCTGGTGTGGAGGGCCGCGGGAAGAAGGATTTTAAGACCACTGGCTCATTCAGATGAAATTCTGAGGGTACCTCCGGAATAAATTTAGGATTTGTCCTTAGGATGAGAACATCATTCTTGAATTGTAGAAAAGGTTCCTCAATTGTGAAAGCCTGGAGCTCACTAACTCTTCTAGCCGATGTCAGGGCCAAGAGAAGAGCCAGTTTCCATGAGAGAAACTTAAGGTCAGCCCTATGAATAGGTTCAAATGGGGCCTTCATTAGATGTGACAGGACCAAATTAAGATGCCAGGCTGGTGGTGGAGGCCCGACTGGTGGAAAAACCCTGAATAAACCCTTCAGAAATTGTTTAATGATCCTTGCAGACCACAGGGAAGGACCTGATGATAAACGTCTAAATCTAGAAATGGCCGCTAGATGTACCTTTACAGAAGAAGGAGCCAATCCAGATTTCGCAAGAGAAAGGATGTAAGGTAAGAGTTGGTGCGGTGCAGAAGTATATGGATGTAAACCTTCCCTCCGACACCAAAGGCAGAATCTTTTCCACTTAGCCCGATAGGTTTTGTTCGTACTAGGCGCTCGGGCCTGGGCCAAAATGTCTTTACATTCTCCTGAAAGATTTGAACCCTGGAACTCTCTGAACTCAGGAGCCGCGCTGTCAATCGTAGGGACTTCAGGTCCGGAGGCAGAACCTGTCCGTGAGCCATTGTCAACATTGACGGAACAGGACACAGGAGAATTGGTTGATCCTGGGAGAGAAGAAGAAGTTCTGTGTACCAAAACTGCCTGGGCCATGCTGGTGCGATCAGAATCATCCTGCACTGCCTTGAGGTTGCGGATCAGTCTCGGGATCAGCGGAATGGGAGGAAAGGCGTAAACAAATGCGCCGTACCAGGCAATCAAAAGCGCATTCCCCAAGGATTCCCGATGGTGAACCCTGCTTGCGAAGGACTGGCATTTGGCATTCTGGGGAGTTGCAAACAGATCAATGGATGGGGTCCCCCAACGTGCAAACAGTTCCTCTAGAATGGCCTGATCCAGTTCCCATTCGTGGGTGATAGTTTTTTGGCGACTCAAAGCGTCCGCTGTGACATTGAGTGTTCCCGCCAGATGTTCCGCTGAAAGGGCGATATTGCGTTGGATCACCCAATTCCAAAGCCTCTGTGCTTCCTTCGAAAGGGTGCAAGATCTTGTTCCGCCTTGCTTGTTTATGTAGTGCATGGCTGTAGTGTACGAACCAGCACTGAATGGTCGCGGATTCTCGGAAGGAAAGATTGTAAGGCTAGACGAATGGCCATAAGTTCCAGTAGACTGATGTGGAACTTGACCTGGACTGGCTTCCAATGACCACGGACCTTTAGTTCTTGGAGGACCGCTCCCCATCCTTCCATGGAAGCATCTGTCGTCAGTACCATGGGAGATGGTGGAAGTTGAAATGGTAAACCCATGGAAAGATTGTCTTTTAGCACCCACCAGCTGCTTGCCTTCCTCATTTCCGGAGTAATGACAATCCTGTCGTCGAAGGAGCCTGTCACCTGACGCCATTGTTTGTCCAACTGTTCCTGCAGTGGACGCATTCGCAGCCTCCAGTGTAGTACCAATGGTATGCAGGATGATATCGATCCGAGAAGCGATTTGTATTTGCGAACTGACAGAAACTTCAGTGTCTGAAGAAGGCGAGCTGAAAGAATCAGCTTGTTTTGGCGTTCTTCAGAAGGAAAAGCCAGGCAGCACTCCGTGTCCAGGATTGCACCCAGAAACGTCGCTGTTTTGGAGGGGCGCAAAATTGATTTTTCTCTGTTGAGCCAAAGGCCCAGTTGCTCGAACAGCTGTCTGCAGCTCGTGACTGCCCTGGACGCCTCTTGGAAAGAAGGAGCCTTCAGCAGCCAATCGTCCAGATATGGGAAGACTTCCAAAGACTGCTTCCTGAGAAAGGCTGCCACCGGAGCTAGTACCTTTGTAAAGATCCGCGGAGCGGATCAGAGACCAAAAGGCAGTACTTTGAATTGAAAACGGCTCTTGCCTACTGTAAATCGAAGGTATTGCCTGTGAGCTGGATGAATGGGTACATGGAAGTAAGCGTCTTCCAAATCTAGGGTCGCCATGTAGTCCCCTGGATTGAGAAGGCGGAGGATGTCCCGAAGAGTGATCATCCTGAAGGACAACTTGATGAGATAAGTGTTGAGCTGCCGTAGATCTAAGATCGGACGCCACTTGTCCTTCATCTTCCGAACCAGGAAGAACCTGGAATAGAATCCTTTCCCCTTTTGGGAGAGAGGTACAGGCTCTATTGCCCCCTTGGTGAAGAGTTGGTGGGCCTAGAGATGAAGGAGTTTCAGATGTTTGGGTGTAAAGGCGTCTGGAGCTCTTGTTGGAGGAAGATCTTGGAACTCCAACGTGTGTCCTTCCTTGATGATGTGTAGGACCCACTGGTCTGTTGTTATGACCATCCAGTTGTTGAGGCAATGGGCAATCCTGCCCACCACTGGTGTTAATGAGGGCACAGGAACAGTAGAAAGAGCCACCTGGCCGCTGTTGTCTCTTGGTATTATCTCTCCTCTGCTGCCCCGGTCGACCTCTCGGCTGCTGGCGAGAGAAAGAACCCCTCTGAGAGTACTGGGGTTTGTATGTTTGACTAGGTTGTGAGCCGGAGGAGTAGCGGTGCAGATTGCCGCCTCTATAGGTGAAGAATCCTCTTCCTCTTGCTCCTCTGAAGGGCACTTTGCGATATTGTAAAGGATTTGGCCGTGTCCGTATCTTTCTTTATGCCCCGTAGGGCGTCATCCACATGTTTGCCAAATAACATCTCTCCATTGTATGGCAGATCTAGAATTTTATTCTGCACCTCCTGTCTGAACCACGTGGCTCTCAACCATCCCTGGCGTCTCAGAACCGCCGAGCCGGCTAGCGTTCGAAATGCCGTGGTTGCTATATCCATAGCGCAATCGATTACCTCCGAAGAGGCTCGCTCTCCCTCCAGCAAGATCTTCTTTACCTCATCCTTAGATGTATCCTGAAGTTCTTCCACAAACGGAGAGAGGTCACACCACATCTGGCGATCGTATCTCCCCAGAATCGCCAAAGCATTAGCCGCCCTAACGAGGAGGCTGGCCACTGCGGAGAATCTTTTTCCCACATTGTCTAACTGCCTGCCCTCTTTATCCGGAGGCGTCGTTAGCGGCATGGATGGGTTTTTTGATTTGCTCTGTGCGGCCTGAGAAATGACAGAGTCCGGTTTTGGTTGACCTAGTAGACACGCCGGGCTGCCATCTGGTGCCTTATATTTTTTCTCCAGTCTGGGGAGCATAGCCTTTAGGCCTTCAGACCAAACATGTTCAATGATGGGGATTGAACGTACGGATTTCCGGAATGGTTCTTTGAAATCGTACAAAAAACATTCGGACTGAACTGTGGTAACCGGGAGACCAAACCTCTTGGAAGCTCATTCCATCAAGTTGTGAAAACCTCCGACATCTGCTGGAGGAGAGGTTGCGTTATCAGGCCCTATGACGTCTGGATCTCGAGGGTCATCCTGATTCCAGTCTGTATCGTCCTGAACAGGCACTACCTCTTGTGGATGCTCTGCAGGCTCAGTTTCACGCCCCCATGATGGCAAAGAGTGTCCTGCCACAGGCTGTGATAGCTGAGGCGGAGGTGTAGGAGGGCGCACTTGTTGAACCTCCTGAGGAGTAGGAAAACGCCTTTGATAGTCCAGCAAGATAAGTTGTAGATCTGCGATGAGTGGATGGCATCGCCACCATCTCCTGTCGAGATTGACGCAAAGGTTTCTGCAAAGGAACTTGTATGCTTGGCATTTCCTGTTGCTCATAATAATCTTGTGGAACATATTCTTGTTGTTCCATTTCCCCTTCTTCAGAGCTTATATCCTGAATTTTTACTTGCATGTCAGAAGGGCTATAAGCCGGCCAAAATCACCATAAGCGTCCTCCTCAGAATCCTCGTTCAGCAATAGGTTAGGAGGAAATTTTTGGACTTGTCGTGGAGACGCCATTTCCGGTGTTATTTGCCTCCTTCTGCGTGAAAAAACAATTTTTTCAGTCGTCGACGGAGTCGCCGTCGACGGAAGTGCCTTCATAGATTGTTTCGTCGACGGAGGCGCCAACGAAGAAACTGCGCTTGTCGTCGAGTATTGCGCCGTCGACGAGAAGGTCATTGTCGACGATGGTTGGAGCGTCGACGGGATCGTCGACGAACTCGTCGTCAGCAGCAAGGTCACAGGTGTCGTTGACATGGTCGTCGTCGACCTCGTCGTCGTCTAAGCGATTCTCGTTGTCATCGTCGTCGACGTGGAGAAAGTCATTTTCGTCGACGACGAACAGGCATCAGGCGTTTTAAACATCGTCGATGGCGCCAGTACCGTCGTCGCAGCCGTCGTCGACGAGCCCGTTGACGAGGCTAATTTCACAGACAAGTCCTTTTTAATAGAAATCGTCAGCGTACCTGTGGTTTTCACTGTCGACGAACGCTGTTTCTTGTCGGAAACGACTTCCTGAGTCGTAGTAGAAGGCTTTTTCACCCCTCTATCCCCGTCAGAGGGTGGTGAAGGGACAGAGGCAACCTTCTTCGCCTTTTTTGAGGGTTGCGACTCCTCAAGCTTTCCCTGCCTCTCCTTTTCACCGTGGTGAGGAGATTTTTGGGAAGCAGGCCTATCAGACCTATCAGAGGTCCCTGGCAAGGCCTTGACAAGGGGCTCGTCAGAAGTAGAAGGGGGAGACCTACCCCTCTTCTTCGACCTTTTAGATGACACCATCGACGAGGAGCCCTCACTGTCAGAAGACATAAGTTCTTTGAGGTCTTTCATCTTCTGTAGCCAAGTGAGGAGACGTCCCTCTCTGTCCCTCAAGGTCTTGGTGGAGAAGGTTCTGCAAATCTTACAGTCCGTGGCTTTATGATCTGGATATAGGCAGTATATGCAGTCCTCATGCTTGTCCTCGACACACAACCTCTTCTTTGAGCAAGTAGCACAGGCTCTGAAAAGTGCTTTCTTCTCCTTGTCAGACATGACGAAAAAATAGACACAAGTTGAAGAAAATATACTAATAATTGAAGAAAATTAGCAGAGCTCAAATGGAGACTCCCTTGCACAACGTGCGGTAGAAAATCTGAGGCTCTGAGGTTCTCTCAGGAAGGTTCGATGGGGTGAGGGTGCTCTGATTGGCTACTGCAGGAATTTGGTCTCTTTTGCAAAAAGAGGTGGATAAGCTACAAAATGAGATGAGGCCTAGGCCTATTTTTTCACTTTGTGCTTACTACTAAGGTATTTTCTATTTACCGAGGCTCCCATTCCGACGACGGGGAATGATACAAAGCATGGGAATCTATGAAAGTTCCAATACTGGGGCAACTTATTTTCCAGCTTTAAACACAGATGCCAATTTACCAAGTATTACATTTTGGAAAAAATGACTTGCATCAACGGTGAGTTACAATGCTTACAGAGGGAAACTTTGATAGGATAATTACTTGTTTTCATATTGCGATCATAACCGCTTGGCTGATGCATATAAGCACTGTAAAAAACATGTTACATCAACCCAATTTAATGGTACTAAATATACCAAACTTGGAAGGATAGAAGGCCAAGTCGCCTTCCCCAAATTCGAACTTGTGTCCTGCAGATCACTACAGATCTCACTAACAAGCCATTAACTCGGTGTACCAACCCTACCAATGCAAGGCATAGCCTAGAATAGTACATAGGTAACATTAGCACACACTTCGGCACCCAAACGTTTTTCTAATAGAGGGAAAGAAGAAAATTGGGGACAAGGAGGAGGAATTAATCAATTATTCTTCAGGTGCAAGGTGCTTAAGGTATATAGGAATGCTGTGTACAACTAGTGCAGGTAGTACTTTTTCTGTGCACCTGGAATAACACTATTTAGATACAGCTCTTGCAGACAGCGCTGTTATAATGTTAGGGTGTACCTCAAAAGTACTATTTTTGTTTTCATAATGTTGCATCCTATTGTTTTCACACTATTTTAGTGAGCTAAAACAAGTAATGCTGCTGTCATTGTGCTTGTGCTACGCAAACAAATGATGGACGGAATGCTAAATGAATCATACATTCACCACCAGTCAAGAAATTCCTGGGTTAAATCCATCGTTCTTTTGCTCACCATGCCACCCCAGTTTAGACCCAGCCATATGCAAATCAGTCTTGATCCTGTGCCTCATGGAAACAATCCAGACCGAACTGCAAAGCCAGGTCCTCCCTTGACTGGAAACAAGCATCCTGGGACCGGTTTCAGGGTATGTCACCCTTCATCAACCAGGCTAGCTTGAATCCAGTGGCACAGTGAAAGGGACACACGTCTGGGCAAACCCATCCAACATAGGGCGAAAAGTGCTACGAAAACAAATGATGAATGGAATGCTGGACTGCTCTTATTGGGTGCAGGGTCAAGACTGATTTGCATATGGCTGGGTCTAAACTGGAATGGCATGGTGAGCAAAAAAACGATGGATTTAGACACAGATCTCTGTACTGGGGTGAATGTATGACATTGTTCTGCATTCTGTCCATTAATTGTTCTTATTGCATTTGTCACCCCGAGTGGGACGGGTCTGCTCAGACGTGTGTCCCGTGCTCTCCATGCCACTGTAGTCAAGCTATCCTGGCAGATGAGGGCTGAAAGCCCGAAACCGGTCCTAGGATGCTTGTTTCCAGTCCAGGGAGGACCTGGCTTGGCAGATCGGTCTGGACTGTTCCCATGAGGCACAGGGTCAAGACTGATTTGCATATGGCTGGGTCTAAACTGGAATGGCATGGTGAGCAAAAAAACTATGGATTTAGGCTCAGATCTCTGTACAGCGGTGAATGTATGACATTGTTCTGCATTCTGTCCATCAATTGTTCTTTTTGCGCCACTCTGCTTGAGTGCTGGTAGAATTGCAGCTGGCACAATATATACGTGCACATGGTACAAGTATTACTGATGTTGTGACCATACCTTTCTATGCACATCACTAGATTCTGAGCAGCTGTTGCATACAACACTTTTTTTGACACACTGTCGCACTTCACGTACTCCTGGTGCAGTTATAACTGCTGTCACAGTTTACATACTCCATGTGCATGGGGTGCGGCTGTGGTCACAGTTTTTATTACATCACGTGCAGGAAGTATTGCTATCATACACCTAGCGCTGACAACACTGATGTTGGACAAGCCTGTCAAACCGATCTCAGGTAGCACTGCAGCCAGCGCATACAGTAACAATATCCCAGCAGCAGGGAAATCTGTGAGTCTCGAGTCAGGTGTCACTACTGCCGTCATACAGCTTCTGTACGTGGGGCTGCATTATACTTGGGGTGTAATGACTCTGTTTGGGCCGCAGAGCACCTTTGATGAGGGGCTCCAGGCACAAACAGGGACAGTTTATCCCATTAGATACAATGTACTGCCCTCGGGGTAGCAGCAAAGGCAGTGCATTAGTGAAAGGCATAGTGGCCGCTTGAAGCAGTGGCTCTGTCTTTCAGAGCATAGGTGGTACCAGACCTGCACTTTAAAAGCAGGCAGCGGGGCACAGATCCCCCTGCAAGAGGGTGTCGCGAGTTACGACATCTACCTGCAGGGGAATGACTGAGATGCTCATGGGACCCCTTTGTCCACTTTCACATGGCGCCCTCACAGTCAGTGAGCCTTGTGTCAGCACAACCCTTTTCAACATCTACATGGCACCCCTCGCAGCCATCGTCCGATATCACGGCCTCAACATCGTGTTCCACAACGACAACACCCAGCTCATCCTCTCCCTAACCAAAGACCCCACCACCGCCTGACTCAACTTCCAGAAAGGAATGCAAGACGTTGCATTCTGGATGACCAACAGCTGCCTCAAACTCAACGCTGAGAAGACAGAAGTCCTCGTCCTTGGAACCACTCCATCAGCATGGGACAACACCTGGTGGCCCACTGCCCTCGGAAGCCCACCTACCCCCTCAGACCACGCCAAAAACTTAGGCATCGTACTCAACACCTCTTTCACCATGAACCAACAGGTCAACAGCATCACCTCCAGCTGCTGTAACACCATCCACAGGACCTTCAAATGGATCCCCCCTGAGTCAAGGAAGACAGTCACCCATGCACTCCGCACCAGTAGACTGGACTATGGAAACGCACTCTATGCCGGCATCAAAAGTCCCTACTCCGCAAACTCCAGACAATACAGAACACCGCAGCCAGGCTCATCCTCTGCATCTCCCGGTACGAACACATCAGGCAACACCTACGGAGACTCCACTGGGTAACCATGGAGACGAGAGTCACCTTCAAAGTCCTCACCCACGCCTACAAATGCCTACACAACAACGGACCCAAATACCTCAACGACAGAATCAACTTCCATGTCCCCAAAAGAAACCTCTGATCTTCTAACCTCGCACTGGCTGTAACCCTGTGCAGCCACAGATCCCGGGCAGGCGGGAGATCGTTCTCCCACATTGCAGCCAAGACCTGGAACGAGCTACCGGCAGACATCAGACGCGCCCCATCCCGAACACCTTCAGGAAAACTCAAGACCTGGCTCTTCGGCTAAACAGATCTACTTACACCCCGCAACCACCCTCAGCGCCTTCAGACCCTCACGGGTGAGTTGCGCACTTCCAAGTCCCTGATTGATTGGCACAGGCCCTACTGCTGCCTTCACTCTGTGTACCTGGCACAGGCAATATTGCTGCCCTCAAGCGATCTGTATACTTGGCACAGGCAATATTGCCGCCTTCACACTAGCTGTATACCTGGCACAGGCAATATTGCTGCCTTCAAGCGGTCTGTTACCTGGCACCAGTGGTTTAATGAAACTTGAGGGACTCCTCGTGCAAAATACATGGAGGGGGAGCTCCCCTCCCTGCCCCACAACCTATCACTTTTGCTGAGGGGGCCCTTTGGAGCTTGGGCCCCCGCACTGCAGGCGCTGAGCAGGCGTTTGGTACGCTACTGCCTGGCCAGACGATATTGCTGCCTTCACATGGTCTGTATACCTGGCACAGGCAGGACTGCTGCCCTTGCGCAGTCTGTATACCTGGCACAGGCAGAACTGCTGCTCTCGCGCAGTCTGTATACCTGGCACAGGCAGAACTGCTGCCCTCGCGCAGTCTGTATACCTGGCACAGGCAGAACTGCTGCCCTCGCGCAGTCTGTATACCTGGCACAGGCAGAATTGCTGCCCTCACACGGTCTGTATACCTGGCACAGGCAGAACTGCTGCCTTAACATGGTCTGTATACCTGGCACAGGCAGGACTGCTGCCTTCACGCTGTCTATATACTTGTCACGGGCAGGACTGCTGCCTTACTGCGGTCTGTATACCTGGAACAGGCACGACTGCGGCCTTCACCCTGTCTATATACCTGGCACAGGCAGGACTGTTGCCTTCACCTTTCGAACACTCATTTGGTCTTCAGCATCAAAGATATAACTTTCTTTGGCCAAACTCAAAATTGGCAGCTTTAACTATTCTATTCTGAACGGGCTGGTAACGTGGTATAGCAAACACATACAGGTAGATTTGAGGGAAAACTATTCTACTTCTCAAAAAGTGTCTAGGAATACTTTTCAAGTCCACATTCCTGCTCTCAGCTGAAATGTATAACAAAAATAAGCAGTAGTTTGAAACGGCTAATGTTCCATACCACTGTATTGTTTAATGATTTAACATCCATCTGAAACCGCAATAACCTCGATCTTAAAAGAGGTCGCCCCCTCTGTTACAGACACGGGTGAACAGACCCAGTCATCCACGTTAAATTCTAGCGCTGCCCAGGATCACACAACTGGACACCTTGAGGTGCGCAGATCTGCTGGATGGTCACTTTAACAATACTGATAATTTTATTAAAACTCAGAATTCCAAAAGTGGAAAGTGTAATCTCAATCAACACGTCACACTTCGTTGAATGTAACTTCACATGGCCGACCTTCCCCATCCCTCCTCCACCCAGCTCGCCGTGAATGGCTCAGCGCCCACATTCTGCTTACTGGGAACTGCTGCACATTCAGCAGACGACGCCAAGTCACAGGCAGAGCCCAGCTCTACACAGGCGTCAAAATAGCTACATACGAAAAAGCAAAAAACGAAAAAGAAATCCTCCGTTTCCCCATGGGCCAATACAAATTTTCGGCTCTGCAGACATTTATTTTCCTTGTTGGATCAGCTGCACAGGCCGGACGACGTGCAAGTGCTCCGTGTCATCAATAATTTCTGTGATCCCCTAAGACATGGCACCTTGCCAAAAGCCCACATGCAACAGAGTGTAATTCATTCATCAAACTCACTTATATCTAAACCTCACTCCCTCAAGTGGATTTCACCTAAAAATACAGCAGCTTCAGAAATTAAGCTCTTAAGGAAGCGCTGCGTCACAGTAAATCTCAGATTTATAATGCTTGGCAGTTGTTCTGCAACAGTAGCAGCCTTAGGGTTTCTGGCAATGGCTCGGTATTGACAACAGCTGATGTGGTTCTTTTCATTCTTTGACTGCTTTTTAATAAAAAACATGCCCTCTGGCTCATTGGGTTTGCCCCTCTATACTACTAGCTGCTTCTTGAGGAATCAAGTAGCCAGACTTGGAAGAAAGCCAAGTAAGTAGCATGTCGGCTGGCTCTTAAGTGCGCATTACAGAAAGGTTCCAGAAGGCACAGTAAAGCAGTCAGCTACTCCATGAAACTAGACAGAAACAAGGAAATCACTGTTTAAATAGAAGCACCAATTACTTATAAATTTATACAACATTGGGCTCGTTGCCATCTGGAATTATCTTTCATCGAGCACACGCCAGTGTTATGACAAATATTTTATAAAATTGTATATGTACGGGCACATTCACTGAGCAAGGGATTAAATACACGTATTTAAAATCCTCAAAAGGTTCCCAAATCTTTACAAATTCTCGTGCATTAAGTTGAGGTGTGTCAGCCCAGGCTACATTTTTTGTTTCGTACCCTCTTGGAGTCAAAACGTAACTGGGCAAATCAATAACCCCCTCTCCCTTCGACATCAGTCTCTAAAGCTCAATCTCAGTCTCTCTAACATACTTGGACCTCTCCTCCTCAGAACCCGTTATTTTGCACTGATGCGAGATTTCCTCATAAACAATCCTGTGCCCCAGTGCACCACGCAAACTATTTTATAAAAACAGTTACGACACAGAAAACCGAAGTTTTAACACAAGTTATTCCTCATGCCTGCCTCACACACTTCATGTGAGTTCTTCGGGGCGAAGGGTTTGTTATGTAGCGCTTCCTACTCACCAGACTTGGCAAAATGGCATTTAACCCGGGAGTGATTACCAACAATATCGACATTTAAATTTCAATCTGCAACACTACTAACTACAAGTTATTGACGTACACCAAGTTATCAAGGTATGTAAACGGGGTGTTAAAGAAAAAGATACTCCTCTTCAGAACGAGCTTTTATGGTAGATACTCTAACCATAGATTCACTACCCTGTGAATCTCCTTAACACCATGCGCGCTAGCGGAATTCCGCTCGCACGCTGAGTTTTGCGGAAACGCATGTTACGTGACGAGCTGGGCTCGTCATCAGCGTGCGAGGAGGCTACGCCATGACGAGCCCAGCTCGTCATCAGCTTGGAAGGGGTTAAGAACAAGACTGGATCTAGAAACTCCTGTAATGTCTTCCAGACATAACACTGTGCCTGTGAACGTCACTTATGTTACTCTTTTCCAAGACCTCAGGTACAGAGTGTAACTGCCAAGAATGAATTCGTACTGGCAGTGTGAAAAAACTAACTTGGGACCTTATTTCTATTTTTGAAAGTCCACTCCACAGAATGGCGAGGTAGGTAGGCAGTGAGGAACCTGCAATTAACTCCTTCGACGCTCATGACGAGCTCAGCTCGTAATGATGTACACCTCCATACACTCATGACGAGCTGAGCTCGTCATGAACAATGGAAGAACCAAAATGTCAGCACAGGAGGAAAATAACACTAGCATCGATGGTGTTAAGAGTATCCACAAGAAAGAGCTCAACAAAGGAGACACCTATTCTTCTGGTGGCTACTTCCAAAAACAGATACCACACCTTGTAAATCGATAACAAAGCAATGCCCCTTCTGAGGAAGTGGATCTGCGGAGTCAACTTCACCAAATGGAGAAGGCAAAACGACCCTCCATGCAGACATAAGAATATGTGCAGTAGTGCTCAGTATGACTGGATTCCCACATGGCCGCACGGCAGATTCCACAGACTGGAACACCCAGAGTTCGGTTCATAGTGGCAGCTTTCGCCTGGGTGGAATGAAATCTAAGGCCCTCAGGAGGATTCCTTCCTTTTGTCCATGGCATAACACAGGTTCCTGCATAGCACAACCCATCATTACAAGGTCTGTCTTTGGACCACCTTTCCATTCCTCACACTAGCAAACCCAACAATCAGTTGGCCATCAATATGGCACACGTAAGCCCTATCACTTTAAAAATTAAGGGCACTTGTGGATCCAACTGGTTCTACCTGTTCTCTTCTTTAGATTGATGCAGTATAAAAACAAATGCAAAGAGCATGATGGACTGCCTCATGTAGAAAGGAGACACTACTGTAGGAAAAAAGGATGCAGAAGACTTAGATACTAGTTAGTCAATAAAAACGCTAGCATAAGGAGGATGGACTAACAAGGTCTGCCGCTAATGACATGATGCACAAAAGAGGGCATGGAGAATCAAAAAGTTTTTAAGGTTAGGAGCCTCAGGGCACAGTTTAAAGAGGCTCAGAGGCAGTACACATCAACAATCGTGAGACCTAATTAAGGTCGCCCGGAGTCATAATGAAGAGAAAAGGGGGGGTGGGGAAATATTTGAAAGCCATTTTAAACGTGCATCACTATTGGTGACCTGAATAAGGAGAACTGATCAAACAAAGGAAGACATTTCGTAAGGGGCAATGATAACTTACCTGTGTCCGTAGCAAAACCTTGTTGGGTCAAAGACAACAAACAATAAAACACCAGACCGGTTTGCCTTAAGGCTTGGAAATGCTTTTATTTTACCCAAGGAAATAAATTTAGCAAAATTGTAGAATATGGCCGACAAGAAACCCAAATGACATCCCCCACTTCTGAAAAAGATCAAAACCTCTCAGTTGCTTCCAGTCAATCTCTATGCATGGAGGTGTACATTAAAGGATTGGTGTAAATTCTGCCTGTGCTGGGACAGCAAGTTCTCCTTAAAAGGCAGCCGAAGTCAAGGATAAGCTCAGAGACAAGAGCAACAAAATCTCTGAAGAGACCCATAAGAGAGAAACAGAGTGTAAAAACTACGCACCAAGTGTTTTTGTAAGTGGAAAAAGGGTCTACCAGGCTACTGTCCCACCGTGGATAGATACTCTACACACAGCTCCAGAAGTAGATGCCACTTGTGGTTGGCAAGATGATGCCTGCCAAGTTTGTCTGCCTTTAAGTGGTGGGATCCCACCATGTATAGACATTTAAGAGACATCCTGTGAAGTGCCAGCAATGCTTCAGACAGAAGGTTCAGGACTCACATGCCATCCTGCTTGTTGCAATACCATATTGATGGAAGGCAGAAAGGCTTTGAGAGCTACCCGGATGGCACACAGCTCCAGCTAATTTATGTGCTGACTCTGTTCCAGCAGAGACCAGTGGTCTCTGATCTAAAAATGGTTTAAGGGACTTACCCAACTGTAAGGTAACGCATCTGTTATCACAGAGACTTCCAGAGGTGATCTGGAGAATGGTCTGCCCCAAGTCAGACTGACATCAGTCATCCACTACTGGAGATTGTGTTACACCTTGTTGGAGACATGTTCCCAATGTTGGCCTCACTGTAGCGGTAGGTTCCATTGAAGGCCCCACAAATGCCACCAAGTGCGAGGCACCAGCAGCATCCAACATATTAAAAGGCTCTTCTGACTTATAACCATCAGGGCTGAAACAGTAGAACTCACACAAAACACAGATCATAGCTTGGATGTCCCAGACTTTCTGTAGAGAAGTAAATGCCTTCAAGGCGACCATGTCCAAGATGGCCACGACAAAGGGCAAGCTCTGTTGAGGGTGAAGAATAAACCTAGATTCACTGATTGAAAATCTCAGTTGTCTTCTATAGGTGATTTGAGACCAGCTGAGCAGAACCAGCCTTTACTAGCCAGTTGGTCATGTACTGGAATACAATGTAGTCTAGATATGTGAATATGGATCATTAACACTGACAGGACATTTGTAAACCTCAAATGGACCAACGAAAGGTCAACAGGCAGGACAGTGACCAGTAAATGGTATGAGCCCCCCCATGAAGCAGATCGTTTTCACGTGGCACTGCAGGATTGGTACATGAAAGTATGCATCATTCAGGTCCAGGGACACCATCCAATCCTTGTGGTTCAAAGTTAGGGGAACTTGCATAAGGGTCATCATTTTTTACTCCTGCTTCTTGAAGAACAAGTTTATTACATCAGATGTTTAGGGTCGGTCTCAAGCCTGCATCCTTCTTAGGGATTAGGAGTATAAGAGTAATAACCCAATCCACCTTGGATACAAACTTGATAGTCTCTTTGGAAAGCAACATCAACACTTCTTTTGAAAGAATACTGACATGGTCCATCGAAGCCTGTGTGTGAACAAGTGGATGTAAGGAGGGGTGTATAGAAAGGGGAGGGCATAAGCAAATTGGATAATCTGGAGGAATCACAGGTCCAAAGTGATAAAGTGCCAATAGAATAGGCAACTGAATACTTGTTTCCCTTCTGGCCCCAGATGCCTGTTTGAAGGGAAAGACAAGGGGTCTGGAAGTGATTGACTGGAGACAAGGAGGAACCCAACTGATGCTGCAGCTGGTGTTCCTGACCTTTAGTACTGCCTCTGGTGCCTTGAAAATGTCATTCTATGTTGCTGATAGGCACACAGTTTCTTCATAAGGGAGTAAGGGATTCCCATTTGTGATTTTAGGAGTAAGGTGAAGTGGGGGATTGTTTTCAGTAAAGCAAATAGGAACTGCTGTAAATCTGGATACGGTTGCCATTGGGAACTTTTACCTCATTGGGAGGAGCCTCAAGTCCAAACCAAAAAGGAGAAGCGTAGAGGTACTGATAGAATCACCCTCCAAAGTAAGCTTTTATAACCACAGAGATTCTATCAAAAAAAGTGAGTAAGTGAAATTTTTATAATTTTAACCATTTATAACAGGGTGCTAGGCTCTCTCTTACACATGGAAAGATGGGAGCACAATGTGCTTGTTAAAATACCCCTCACACTCTAAAAAAACCAGGTAGAGTCATGCTTCATCATAGGGGTCTTCCCGCCCCTATAACGGGACGGGGCGTGCTACGACCAAACGAAATACGCGGGAGCACTAAGGTGTGACAGAGGCTATGTGTGGGTGTATAGGTGTCAGTGAAGGTGTAGGGACCAGTATGGGAAGTACATTTGCTCCTAGTATAGCTGGACTGTACGTACACCATCTAGAGGTAACAAAGATACTGAACCCCAATAACCCATTCAGACCCAAGATAAAACTATGGAAACGCTACATCGATGATATCCTTATCATCTGGGATGGAGATGAAAAGGGTTCGGAGCAGTTCCTAACCTGGCTAAATCTGCAGGACGAATTCCTAAGGTTCACCAGTACAGTCTCCAGGAGTAACTTCAGAAGAGGAAGGAGCCAGTGTCTAGTTTCTTAAACGTAGACTGAGCTTGAGAAAGGATTGTGTCTGGACACCGAAGAGCCTGGTTTACTTTTTACGATTTCATTTTTTACTTTTCTCCTAACTTCCCCTTCAACTTACCTGTAAAGGGCAACCTGGACTTTGCAATCTAGATCGGCAACTGCCCTATTTCTTATGTTTAATGACAGAGTTTGGCTCTTCCTCCTTGATGGTTTTGGAATGCATCAGGGTGCATTTGTCACAGAGCTTCAAAACACAGGCAGATGTGCAGATCAGTGACTGACATCTGCTTTTGGCAAGCACAACATGGCTAGCGGTTTGCTCGTGCAGAATGACGAAATAAAGTGAAACAAAATGGCTATGGTATAAACTGAGATAGAAAGGAGTGCAGCTCTGGCTTCACATGGAAGGGCATTGAAAAAAGGAACAGATGTCAGCACGCAGAAATGGTGCCAGAGTCATGTCTCGAGGTGGGACAGAGTTGCGCTGGAACCAGATGCCAACAACTGCCAGCAAAGAGAAACTATTGGAAGAGTTTCTGGATCCAGTATGGCAGCCGGGAAGATTTACAGGATGACATTTTTTCTCTTTTGTGGTCTACATATCACACAAATTGATATTGTTTTAGATAGCGGGACGGAGATCTTGGGTTAAACGTCCAACAGATTCATAGCTATCTGAATCGATTACTATTGAAGGAAGATTCACCATATGAACAATTATACCGCCTACTGTTCGATAACATCTATCAACTCTTACTACACCACAGGATTGTCTTATTGCTAACATTCAAAAAAAGGCTAGAGTAATCATCCATGTAGGTTTCTGCAATCATCAAAAGATCCAGTTATTAAAAACAAAGAAGGGCACTGACTTGCATACCAAGCACAGTGAGTGATAGTGAACTCATAAAAGCATATCTAAGCTTCTGGTTTGATTAGGATGTAAATGTACTACCACATATCTTTGCCATCGACTTGTGGTGCTCGCGTAATACATAATGTATATTCGTATGCAATTCAGTAATCTGGTTTTAGGCATAGTTATAGCTTTATGATTGTCTTTACTAAAGTTTCATACTGTGTAGAAGAAATCCAAGATGTATAGGTAGCAGTTCTTCATCTTGAGTCTTAGCCTCATATCGAGACCCAACAAAGGCCATCAGTTAGTGGTGTTTTATATCTCTCCCTGAAGCATGGGTCCATTCCAGAATCCACACTAGTGGGGGAATTCCTGTTTGTACTCACTAAATATCTATCCCTGGAGTCCATACCAAACCAATCAGCCATCCAGAACAATCACATAAATGTAGTAACAATGGATACTATCGTGAATATAATTCTTGATGTAATTAAACTATTCAACTGAGCCTGAATTTGCATACTTTTTTTACAGTTAAGCCCAACAATGCTGCTTCAATGGGTCCCAAAGGGTGCACCTATCATGTCAGGACAACGTACGAGGGAACAGAAATCTGAAGAAACCCTGTGGGCATGTTTTATAAAACCTGGTTAACTAAGGCCCACTGGTAGCAAATCGAGAGAAATGGCCACCGCCCCCCACCAAAAATCAATGCACTTATACTTTGAAAATCATATGTCCTAATTCTCTGCAAACAACAAAAACCTGTTCCTTTGCTAAAGAGTGTAGAGTCCTACGATAACACCTGTTCTCCATCATAGGTATATTAATTAAATTGCTAAGAACTGTACATCTCCTCTCATTTGCTGAGAACAATTCTCTCAAGCAAAAGCTAATATTAAAAAGAAATGGGAAAGGAAATGTTCCGCAAAAAAAATGAAATGCATAGAACACACAAAATCGTATTGCTGTCTAAAAGCTTCTCAAAATCCCCATTTACCAGAGAATAAAATGAAAGGTAAGAGATTAAAGAGGCCTTATATAGTAGGAAAATGGTCTGTTATTTTAAACTGCTAAAGAAGTCTACAATCCCAGCATACAGCAAACGTCAGCTCTCTCTATGGAACTATAGGAATGGAAGCAGGATTGGGATCTTAAGTTCGTAAGTAGAGGAGGAATAGGTTGTTTATGAATTTATTGAAGATGCCCATTATATAGAACTACATTCCTTCTCTTTAAGGAAAATGTTACTTACCATGTAAGCATCTGTTGGTGGTATGTAGTACTATAGATTCACTACTGTGCATACTCCTACCATCTAGTGTTGGGCCCGGATGTGTGCAAGTTGTTTTTATTGGAAGTTGTCTTTCGAATCAAGAGGTATTGCGACTCCTCCTCTTGCTGGCAATGCGCATAATCCTCGGCTCCAGTGTTAGATTGTTTTCCCGCACGGTGGGTGATGTAGTGTGAAACAAAGCGATGTATAGAGAAATGTCCATGCGCAAGAGGAAAAAAAGAAAATAAAGGATAATGCAATGGCATTAGGCATCCAGGGAGGAGGGTGGGCACATGCAAATCTACAGCACTACATGCTACTAACAGAGGGGAGGGACGGGGAGGGTACAGGTCAGAGTCTGTATCCCCCTAGTGGGTTTGCGTCAGAAAAGTCTCATGGGTCACCCTGAGGAGGGGGTGTTAAATGTGTTGTCCTCTCCATCATGCTCACCCATGTCAGAGTGAGGAGACCCTTGAGGTGTGATGTCAAAGGGGTCCCCTGGAGCAGCAGTTGGGGATGGTGAAGACTTGAGGAACAGGGTGAAGTGATGGTTGCCTATCTGCCTTCTTGCACTGCTTTGGTGGAATTAGAATGTCCAAAGCTTTCTCCAAGGACAACTGTCAGGGTGGAACAGCAGACCGTGTTGGGCGAACAAAGATCTGTCCCGTTTGGGGATGGAGTACCAGGCTTTTCTGCCTTGTGTTTATCTCCTCCTGTAGTGTATGGAGCATTGGTTCGACCGCACCGGCGTCGGTACTGCTGGTTGATGCTGAAGTCTTCAGCTCCAAGGGCAGCTTCTGTGCAGAAGTTCTGGTAAGCACTGAGGTTGTTGTGGTCAGTGCCAGGGGTTGGCTTGATGTCGCAAAGCTGAAGAGGCCAGTCATAATGGTTTCTTCTGTGCCAAGCCAGAGACACGGGGAGCGAACCAAGTGGTCTTTCGCTGCCCACCATGGCACAATGCAACGGTGTTCCGAAGGCCTGTTTCTGGCAATCCAGAACGGCTGTGGGCACTCAAGCAGAGGGCTGCTCAGATTGAAAGCGGTGTCAGGTGAGAGGGGTTGCCGTACTCACAGACTGCTGGGATGGCGAAAGATCCTCGACCTCCAGATCGGAGCCAGAGCTTTCCGCAGGGGAGAAAGCCACTTTATCTGCGGCTGAAGGTTGTGGATGATGTTCCCACTCAATGTCCTCAGGACAGACCAAAGAGCTCTCAGGTGTTAATGCTGCGACAACGCGATATCTCAAACGGCGTACTCTAAGGCTCGCAAAGAGTCTTTTTGGAACAGAAGGGGCTGCAGGTAGCAGCACTGTGTTCGGGCAACAGGCACAAATTGCAGACCTGATCGAAATCAGCCCAAGGATATTTTGCGTTGCAGCGAGAACAATATTGGAATGTAGTATGTACCATCATCGTTGAGGCATGGTGGACAGACGTGATTGTGAGACAGGAGTAGGCCCCCAAGGGTGAAGTCCAGGAGGGGCTTCAGTCGACCCAGACCCCGCTTGAGCGAAGTAACCAAATGTTGACATGAGACAGAGTAAAGGAGACCTGATCGGAATAAAATACCGATGGAAGGAAGGATCCAGTGCGAACCGAAAAAGAGCACTGCAACAGTGTCAACCGGTAGCAGATGTCTGAACCAGAGAGCGGAAAGAAAACAATCTAACAATGGAACTGATGACCATGCACATTACCAGCAAGAGGAGTCACCACTATACCTTGTGACTTGAAAGACATCTTTGAAAAAAAAAACAACTTGCACAAATCCGGCCCCCACAAAAGATGGCAAGAGTATGCACAGCATGTGTATTTACAACTATACAAGCCACAAATATATATTTGTAAGCACTAACCAAGTAATGAAGCTTCCTACTTTTATCAGAGGAGGAGAAAGCTGTCGGAATGGAAGCAAGGGGAAACATACCAATAGGGAAAGAACAACTGAGATGGATGAGTACTGAGAAGGCCGGAGCACTTTGGAACCAGGTGTGTATCGGAGAACATGAAAAGAGCCACAGTGCAAATCAGACTAATATTCAATTTTGTCCTTTCTTTACTTGCCACAATGGAAAAACCTTTTTAAATCAAAGTTATGAAAATCTTAGATATCAATGTCCGCAGAATGCAATGCAAACGCAGTAAAGAGTTACGTTCATCCTTGGGTGACTAACAGTAAACATTAAAAAGGTTGTTCAGGTGCTACCAACCCTTTGTTAACACTCACCCTCTTAGACTACAGTCAATAAGTTCTAACCCACGTTGAGGTGTAGGAATGAGGACAGGAAGAGCACTCACTTTGAAGCAGCATCTGAAAGGATACTCTCCCACACTGAAGAATTGGTCATGTTCACACAACAAGAATAAATGAGAAGAAGGGTGGAATCAAACAGAGGGGTCCATCTATTCAGTGCTCACGAGACTTTGGGGTAATTTGTCAAGCAGAACTTAGTTTCACTATGTAAACAATACTGCTAACTATCTGGAAATGTCAAGGAATCAATCCCAGGCTACAGAGCTTATATCAGAGAGTTGATGGGGACTGGAGAACTATGGTCTATCAGATTTAATATGTACATGTATTTCAGATGGGGGGGGGGGGAGTGATTCCACAAAAACTGAGAGAATGTTCTCTGAAAGCATAGCTTCGGACTGCACTAAACTGAGCCCTAAACTATTACACTTAAAAACAAGAGTAAGGGATATAAATGAGAAAAACACAGTATTCCTTCAGAGCCAAGTTAAAGACCAAAGCTATGCTTTTGGAGCACTTCTTACGCAAATAACTAACTTTATCTGGAATGTATATGTTATCCTTTTTCCATCAAGTGCCAACACTAGCACAGAATTGTATAGAGCTAAACATAGATGGGAAACAAAATCCAAAGAAAAAAGCAAGAGTCAAGCAGAAGAGCTGACGGTTAGCAGAATTTTGTTAAGTAGCAATCGCCTTTTGGCATATTGACACAGAAAGCGAATGGTCCAATTTGTGATTCTATATCATTTTGAATATCCAAGAAACCCAACAACAATGTTCCTCCTAGACCATTGGATAAACAAGCATCACCACTGATGATGGTTATGGTGTCAGATTTTCTTCCCAATAAACAGATATAATTAAAAATCGTCTCTTGCTTATGGGGTTCTTCTTAGGCATGGGATTTTCTCTATAATTAAACAAGATATTCAGGGGAAACCGCTTTTCTTTTTTATATTTATCTTGATTTAAACGTGAGAAAAAATGGGACATGGTAAGAACCTCTGAAAGAAGAAGACTTCCACCTCTTAAGCTTGGCAAGTTGCTAAGCCTGGAAAGATCAGATGTGCTTGAGGCCTTTTATGCTACATTTGAGACAATTGTACACATTATTAAAGGATTTAATTGTCACCATTCATTTCAGGATACATCTGAATACCTACTGTGTTTTTTTCTTCAATCTAAAATGAATGAGTGTATTGTATAGCAGTGACACCTATATCAATATAAACAAAACCTGAAACAGTGCAACACCGGTTTGTCAATGCAACTTAGAGAGTGTGCTTAGTGACAAAATTGTGACAACAAATCTCCTAAAGTCAACACCATATGGATATGTAAATCAGATTATAACGAGACTTCCCAAAATGTTTCCCGATCTTAATGGTCTAAACCGGAACATGAGTTTATTTTTAGAGTTTAATTGTAGACTCAGTTTAGGGCGTGCTTTCTGAAACTTGGCCTTGATGCTTTCCACGAAGGATTAGTAATCATATGTATATAGATGTTCCTATGAATTAAAATTTGAAAAGTTAAGGACAGATAGTAAACATCGAGTAGAACGCTTTTATAGAAAGCCCTCTTGACAGTCCTTTGTGCAGCTTTCATCTACCAATTACTGTATTCATTCCTATGTTTCGAAAAGAGCATGAGATGTTTTGCTGAAAAACTCTAGGCGATTAGTGTTTCAAAGACTTCTTGACATGATATAGATCAGATGATTCTACTAGGGGACCTAGTATACGATTAGTCTACTGAGAGTCAGAATTACAAGCCGCAGACCACAAAAACCGAAGTTGCATCAATAAAAGTAACAGCTGATGTAGCTACCCGTGGCTTTCTAAGGAACACTTAGACTTTGATGCCAAGAATCCCACGTCTGGATTTCCTGATAGTCTGTTATTCTTGTACTTGTACTTGAACCTGCAATACGGTCAATCATAAAAGCAGTTTGCTTTCCAAAAGACACGGATTGGTTTCCAGAATTCTTTTTTATTATTCTTAACTGTATCCCTGATGCATTTGGGTGCTTAGGGAATTAGAGAAGGGTTAGTATTTTGGGAGTTGGATGAATAAAGGAAGAGTTGCCTGGAGATAATATCATCTGTGGGTGTCCTGTAGTGGCACAGTCTGCAGATGGTGAGATATTTCGTTTGATGGGGACTGTTGTCCTCCGTAAGCTCGGAAGTCAAAACCCAGGTTGTGCTGTGGAGTAGTAAAATACAAAAGCCTCAGGCTGCATGACTGACCGAAGATGTTGCACTTCAGGTTACTTGGGAAGCTGAAGTGAGGTATGCTAGCTAGGGGCGTATAGCCTCAGATGTTTGACTTCTGGCAGCGTGGCCTGTGATGATTTGTCATACTGCAGAAAGGACTCTTTGGAAGCATAGCTCTGAAGACAAAATACTTCTTCTGTGGCCTTGATCAAGGTCATCCAGTGCTATGCCTTATTTTACAACTCCCATTAAACTCTGGCTATGTACCTTATGGTAGAGTGCTGTCATGGGCATGCCACACACCTTCCTGCGGTGTGTGGTGCCCAGGCTTCCCCATTCTACAGGGGCACCTCAGCCCCCTCTGCACTTAGTGTGATGTTATGGCTTCAAAATCAATTATTAGCTAGGGGAAGATTTTAATCCCTTGAAAGCAAAATGACTAAACTTACAAATGTATAGCTTTATTGTTTCTAACAGACTTCTCCTGGCGAAAATGCACCCTAGTCGCTCACTCTCACCGAGCAAAGAAATTTCATAGATTTGAGAAAGAGGGGAAATATGGTAAAAGCGAACAGATGAAGAAGCAGCAAGGAGGAAAAGGATGGTGTGCGAGTGGACAGTTAGAGAAAGTAAAAAGTGAGAGAGGGGAAAATCACTTCTCAGGAAGGCTGGGAGGACATTCCATAGTGTGGATACAAGGTAACCAAAGGAGATACCGCTTCTCATACCTTTGATCTTGGGTAGCGACAGGATTTCCGGGTTACTAGATTGCAGGGTCCTCCTTAGAATGCACGGGGTGAGTAACTTCCGGATGATGAGTGGACCTTTTCCCTGGTTGGCCTGATGGATCATGCACAGAGACTTAAAGTGAATTATAGGTTGGACTGGCAGTCAGTGAAGGACTGAGTGCTGGTCTTACAGAATAGTGTTTGGGTATTTTGAATAGGATTCTAGCAGCGGCGTTCTGCACCACTTGTAGCCTTTTTATCATGTATTTAGGACTCTCTAAATACAGGAAGTTCCATAGTCTAGACATGAATTTATTAGACTCTATACCACTATCCTCCTTGTGGAAACTGGTAACATCCAAGACTTCCTTCAGAGATATCAGGATGCCGACAAATGTCAGTTTTATGGCCTGAGTCCCCATTGTGAGCTTGTCTATCCAGACGCTAAGACTTTTTACTGCTTTGGCTACCTCTGGCCAGGACAATTCCCGCCACCTTGAGCTGTTGTTCCCTACCACCAGTACCGCTGTCTTGTTACTGTTAAGTTTCAGACAGCTTGCAGGCACGAGTCTGTAACCTCCCGAAGACATAAGTCAAGCTCGGTGGAGGTGCGGCTGGCATTGGATGCGAAGGCCATGATGATTTGAGTATCATCTGCTTATGACCCCAAAGCGAGACCCGAAGACCAAACCATTTCATCAAGGGGGAGTACATACAAGTTAAAAAGTGTCAGACTCATTGAAGAGGCCTGTGAGACTCCACACTGCAACGAATGGATAGATGGTAAAACAAGCATTGGCATAGCCAATAGGTCTTGTCTTAGGTACCTAATAAGTGTTTAGTTACTGGCTATTAAGTGCTTTGGGACGGGTGAAGCGTGCAGGTGAATGGGGGCGAATAGTGTGCAAATTGAGAGTTTAACAGGAAAAGGGCGGGATGAGATCTGGCTTAAGAGCTACAGATGCCGCGTTTGGAGTCGGTTGGTGTCTAAACATTGGTTTAAAACCCCGTGATCCTGGGCAAGTCACTTAATCTCTTTGCGCCTGCTATAAATAGACTATTGAGCAAGGGCCGGGAGCACAAGGCAAAGTTCAGCAGAAAGCAGTTTCCACCATGCAGAAGAGACTCAAGGCAGATGCAATTAGGCTGCGCAGCCCCCACTTACGTTAGGGGTACGTGGCACCGTAACCAGACATCAAAGGTATTCAGGATATTACTACAAAATGAGTCCGCTCAAAATCTCCCGGCACAGGGGAAAAGGCGCTGCCAGCCTTGCACCCGTGCCACATGCACACTAGAAAGAGATGGGTGAGCCCAGTAGTGCCTTCAGCACACCACACATGGTAAAGTAGGAAAAATTTAAATGCATGGCTTCAAAAAGCACAACAAAGAGCGATTGCTGGCATAGTCGATAGGGATGGCCCTGGCAAACTGGTGCTTGTTTTTTAAAATCAATATATATCAAGCATGTAACAAACTCAAGGGGAAAAAGTGATTTCACGTAAATGTTGCAAATATATAGTTTAAATAAAAATGTAACTTAAAAAAGTCATATTTAATTTTAATAGAACATTGTGGGTGCTTCATAGAAGGCAGGTGTACTTGGAGCAGGAATAGAAACTTATTTTAGTTTTAATACAGATCACAGAAACTTGAACTTATATGGTGGAGCCTGCACTCACACTGTGCAGGCAACATCAGCCTGTTTGGTGCCGCCGGCACACCACACAGTGCCACATGAACCTGGACATGCCCCTAGCACACCACACAGTGCCGCGTGTGCCTGTGTGGTACAGTCAGCACACATACCGTGCCGTATGAGCCTATGTGGTGCTGCCAGCACACACATAGCGCTGCGTGAGCCTGTGTGATGCCGCCAGCACAAACATAGCCCTGCCTGAGCCTGTGTGGTGCTGCCAGCACACACACAGCGCTGCGTGACTCCTGCTGTGCCTCGAGCCCCACGCAGTGCAGCATGCACCCTACAAAGCCCAGCGTGAGCCCAGCTGTGCCGCCTGCACAGCAAACAGTGCAGCTGGGAACCAGAGGACACTTCCAGAAGCACCACCCTGCCCCCGCTGCCCTACGTACCAGACAGCCGCAGATTTATCTCTAAGCAAGGGGCCCCAGCAGAGCACGGTTGTAATCCTAGCAGAATCGTGAAACCCATGAGGGGAGAAACACAGACGTGCGCTCATTTTGATTTAATGGACTGCATGTTAATCCTAGCCTAGCGCCCCTCAGTCCCTGCCCCATAATGAAGCACAGTCTTTTTAGGAGAGGCTAATGTGGTGAGCGGACAGAAACAAAAATAAAGCATGCAAGAGGTGCGCGCGCGAGCGCCACACCGAGACATGGGCTTTAAATTATCGCGCACGCAGCTGTGCACGATAATTCAAAACACATGGCGCCCGTGCGGGTAACCGCAACCAATAGGCCATGGGAAGAGCAATGCGCCCGCCTTTGCCTAATTACGTGCTGTCTTTTTTAAAAAGACGCACGCAAAGGCCAATAGCCTGGGACAAAACAAAAAGCACACGCACGAGCGTGTGCACGCGTGAGGTGAGCTTTCTGAAAGCACTTACAAAAAGTCGAGCAGAGCAGCACATGCGCGCTGCCCTAGGCTCGACCTAAAAAGGACATTCAAATGCTTGAAAACTTTGGTTCTCCCGGAAGGCTACCAGCCACTTGATGTTGTCCCCAGTGATGCCAACATCTTTCATCCTCTGGATGAGCATACAGTGTGATACTGTATCAAAAGCTGCCTTAAATTCAACATTCTCATTGCTGCTGAGCCACCTTGGTCTAGGATAGAGCGCAGTTCCTTAGTGGCTACCAGCAGTGCAGTCTCCGTACCGTAGCCCGATCTGAATCTTGTCTGGGTGGGGTGGAGGATGCCATGAGTCTCCACATACCAGGACAGATGTTTATTAAAAAAAAATTCTAGCAGTTTGCTCACTACCTGAAGCAGGGAGATGGATCTGTAACTATCTACCAGGTGGGGATTCGCTGTTGCTTTTTTTTTTTTTTTTTAAGAGAGCTTCACCATCACGTTTCCATGCTTGGGGATATGGCCTGTTTCAAGTGAATGGTAGAGAATATCCATGAGGATCGATAATAAGGAATTGCCACCTTGTCCTAGAATATCAGGAGGGCCGGATCTAAAGGGGAACTTGATTTGGTATCCATGAGCGCTTTCACAGTTTTGTAACTTGGGACAGCCAACAGAATGGGGCCTGATCTCTGCCTTCCGAGATTTAACAGTAGGTATGCCAGTAGGTGGTAGAAGATCAAGGATTTTTTAATTTTGTTAGTAAAAAAGTTAGAAAGCATATATTTCGGTGGATGGGCTATCCATCACTATTGTGACGGAGTAACCCATCCACCAAGATCTGAATCAGGCCCCAAGGTACCTATTTGAGGTGTTAGAGGACTTTGGTAGGGGAATTTGTCCTTCCTGGCCTCTACACTGACTCCTGACATTGGTGGTGAAACCAGAAAATGCTGTATGGCCATTGCTCCAAATCACACAAGCTCAGCAATGATTGTAACATTTTCAGGTCTGCATTCTTATGTATGCTGAGCAAAAAAAGACCATCTGTTCTAACCAGAAAACGCGACGAAAGTAAGAAATACATGCACAAAAACACTAATATTTGCCATGAAACTATATTCCTAGCTGATCCATGACAGAAAATAAAAAGTCTAAGCAGGCTGAATACATTTGCTGGATTCCCAAAACAGTACGAAACTTAAAACAGGGCACAAAACAGACTGAAGGACAGAGCCATGTGTTCTGGGATTCAGAAAAAAGTAGTAAGAGGCTAACTGCTATTATCCTTTCGGATAGCCCTAGTCATCAATTGGTTTGCTCAACTGTCGTTCACATTCTGTATTTGTTTCCAACCTTCATAGCTCACAGCATAGGACAATGTGTCAAGTTGCTTCAGCCACTGGCTCTTTTGCACTGCAGCATTTTCCTGATCACATGTGCACATCCACCTAAAAAAAGCTCACTTCAAAGTCTGATCTGTGGGTGAATACTTTACGCTGTCAATGTGGTTATTCCATTCTTTATATCTTAATTTTTTGTCACCCCTGTACGCTTAAACTAGGTTTTCAGGTAACAGCAATTCAAAGCCAACAGTACATTTTCTTTGCTCCGGTAAGGAGCTTCTTTTTCTGTGATCTGTATTAAAACTAAAATAAATTTCTATTACTGCTCCAAGTACACCTGCTTCTATGAAGCACCCACAATGTTCTATTAAAATTAAATATGACTTTTTTCATTTACATTTTTAATTTCAACTATACAGTTGCAGAATTTACGTGAAATCACTTTTTCGCTTTGTTTATGTTACATGCTTGATATATTATTTTTAAAAAAACATACACCAGTTTGCCAGGGCCAGACCTATTGACTATGTCAACACTCGCTCTTTGTGGTGCTTTTTGAAGCCATGCATTTTAAATTTTCCCAAATTTTCCATGTTATAACATCAGAAAAGCAGACAAATATTTGGATTATATTTTGTATTTTATTTTTGTAATCGGGTACACGTTACTTCAAAGATATAACAATTAAAGGATGTTTCCTTTTCACCAGCATTGTTGCATAGCTTTATATGGAGAGATTTTTCATTGCTAAATCGTCCCAAAAATGTCAACAAATCACACGGAATGAAACTCTAACCAAAAGCAAAGAAAAAGAAACCACCAGGATGGTGGTAGTTACGAAGTTCACAACATCTAGTCAGACATTTAAGAGAATCATCAATAAATATTGGCCAATGCTAACTATGGAACCTGACTTTAAAAACTCATTCACTGAACTTCCACTATTTGCTTATACTAGGAACAGAAACCTAGGAGAAATCATCAAGAGAAAAGAACCAAGAAAAAAGACGTACACAGGCACCATGCCTTGCTTGAACTGTCAAAACTGTCATAACATCATTCGTGGAAATGTTATTCATCACCCCATGCGGGGTCAGGAAATCAAATTAAAAGTATCCGCCACTTGTGAAACCAACAATGTAATTTACCTTTTAAAATGTCCCTGCGGAAAAATCTATGTAGGGAAAACTGAACGCAAAATTTGTTTGCGCATCAATGAACATAAATCCAATATTAGGACAAAGAATGCTAAATCTACTGTGGCTACCCACTTCCTTGAATTTAAACACAACATTGCGCAATTAAGGTTCCTCATACTGGAAATTGTTGAAAAAACTGAGGGAAAAGATAACAAAGAACTATTGCGCAGAGAGAATTACTGGATTTATCACTTACAGGCTCTAAAACCGAATGGTTTAAATGAACGGACTGAATTTGTTTGTTATTTATAACATTCTCTGAATATTGTCTATATTGCTCTTTTCTTCTGAATATGTGATGCCCTATTTTGATTTTCATTATTGTTGTTTTACAAATTGGCATATTTGTAACTTTTGCACGCAGATTAGTGACTTTGCTCACTGGAATTTTACCTCCTTAAGATGGCCGCCACACTTTGGCTCTAGATCACGTGACTGTCTACACTAGTCCACCTTACTAGGTTTACCATTTACTCTAACACTCGCGTTTAAAATCGGCACCCGATCGTTACTAACATCACCGCCCACGGTGTACCGGACGTTCATCTGAAAGCGCGTTTTCCATCTAAATTCAGGTAAGAAGTCCTGAATACGTTACAATGCCTTTTTGAAGCGCTTTGGTTGTTTCGCGAAGCGCTAGTCGAGCTCTTCTTTTAAATGTCAGCCCTCCCATTGTCTGACACGCGATTCCAATTACTTTTTTCAGATTAACCTCAATCTCTTCAATCTGATTACGTGAGTAGCTGACCAGTCATAGTATTTTTAAACAGCACGTTTTTCACTTGGGTCATAAGGTCAATCTGGTATATTAGTCATACTGAAATCATATGTGTTGAATATCACTGCGTGTTGATAATGTACTTATAAAATGTATACTTTCGTGTTGAACTAAAATTTATTGGTTGCATTGTATCTATTTTAGAATGCACTCCCTGATGAAGAACGGACAATCTGCTCGAAATGCATTGGAGGTTGGAGTATGCTAAAAATCAATATAATTTCATGATGCTCTTGAAATAATTGAAATGAAATAAGAATTAAGTGAAGCAAAATGAACTTTTTTCCTTTTTGAATGAATAAAATTCAACAAGTCGAAACAAGAAGCCTTTATTGTGATCACTTACAAGGAGTGCCCCTGTTGGGATTTGTGACCAAATATCTTTTGGAAACACACAGCTATGATTTAATGTTACGTTTCACTGGACGGAAAACGTACCCTACGGAGCAACCTTAAACCTATCTAAAATAACCCACTAAAAACTTTATAAAAAAAACTTTTTTCGAAAAAACTGGAGGTTGTGCACTTGTTTGAGATTTTTTTTACGCCCGTTTCAAAAGTGTTAAGGGCACTCGAACATGGTTCTCGATACAGAGTTACAAAGATCCTGTGATAGAGAACTTCATTTTGTTTCTACTGGTGAATCGGACTGGACTGTAACTTGGAAAGCCTTGGTCGATTTTGTACTTCCCGATATGCAATTGCAATTTGCACAATAGAAAACTGGGTGACCTGGCCAGATAAGTGGGTTTTTTAGAGATGACTTTTTAAATTTCATCCACTCAGGTACACTCTTGCACGTGCTCTGAGGCACGGTGAGGCTGCATCAGGGGACCGGGCCCTGAATGAGGATGCAGCGCTCTAGTGTTGCAGGCGCGGTCACTAATTAGTGCTTATTAAGCATGGCCGCGTCGCAGATGGGCACCGCGGGCGTGCCTAAGTCAAGTCCTTCTGCGTTTCGAACATGGCCAGCACCAGCCCAGAGGTAAGACTTCTTTCTAATGACTTACGCCTTGGCTGAACTACATCTACTAAAGTCCTGCACACTAAGCAGTGTAATAATTCCACTCTTTTAGAATGCCCAGCCTCTATCTGTTGTCACTCCTGCAAACTTCCCCTTCACCCTTTGAACCTAGGCGTTACAGATACGAGAGACCCACTGAACACCCACGGAAAGCTAAAAGCTGCTATAATAAATGTTTGCACTCTTCCCAAGCATGACTTAGGTATTTACAATATAATTGAGGATGATGATATTCTAGATGTGCTCCTCATGACCAAGACATGGTTAATGAAGGACTCCTGACCAGACCTTCAACTAGCTATCCCCCCCCACCAATATGCATGCCTCCACTTAGATCGTGAGGGCAAAAGGGGTGGCCATAGCCTTTAAGACGTCACTGACATGTAGCACTTCCAAGGTTGAGGTGTGGAAGCAATGGGGTTTATTTCAATCTCCACCCATTGCGGTTTTGATGGAGTTCCGCTATACACCGCGCAACAAGGTCAAAGTGAATGTTTGGCTTTCTGAAGCTTCCTATAACGCCACCCCGATAGTAAATGCGAGGACCACTAGACGTCTTCAGTATGCCTGCCGGTTCACGACTGAGCTTGGAGGAATGGAAGGGTTATAAAAGGCTGAAACGTCTTTGGAGAAGACCATCTAAGGAACATGCCAAGAGCCGAAATAAAGCAGCTCTGAGCACATATCATACTAACTTGAAAGCAGCGCACAGTACCTTCTATTCCAGCACAATCGAAAAAGCAAATAATAATGCAAAGGATTTTTTTTTAAATGTGTCAAACTTCAAAGACCCAAAAAAACAGCTTCCCCACTTGAGACAAGTAAATTCCCATATTCTCAATTGAGCACATTCTTTGAGGATAAAATACAAAAAATACAGGCTAAGCACATTTCCCCCCTGATGAACAACGGATTGGAGGACTCCTTTTCTAGAAGTAAATCTGGTTCTCTGTTGGACCCTCTATGCCCAAATTGCGAGAATGTAGAGGTCCTGCCTGTGCCACATGTAGCATGAGCTTTCCGCCACCTCCCGGTGTTGAAGTATGGTGCCCCCCACCCCATGAAAAAGGGGAGGGTCATCCTCCTTTAAAAAAAAAAAACCAACTAATCCTGATCCAAAACCTCTCTCTTACGCATATCCCTGCTTCCCGGGGTCTCCAAGATCTTAGATAAAGCAGTTTAACTCCCAGTTAATGCAATTTCTGGAAGCCTCCGGGGCTCCTCCATCCATCTCAATCTGGCTACAGAGCCGTACAGAGACTGCACTCATGGAGATTACTGATGCCATCAAATTAACATTGGATGCCAGACAAAATGCAGCATTAATCTTGCTAGACCTCTCAGCAGCATTCAACATGATCTCACACGACATCCTACTTCAACGCCTCGCCTACACTGGGCGCTAGCCTGGTTAGGTTCCTTCTTAGAGCATAGGAAACAAACAGTCCGGCATCAAGTATGGAGTACCACAGGGCTCATCTCTGAGTCCAACTCCTAACACTTATATAACCCCACTGGCCTATCTTATTGAATCCTTCAGCATCCAAGGGGTCTCCTACTCAGATCATACCTAACTTCTGCAGACCTACAACAAAAAATTACTGCAAAGCTCAAATTAAATTTGCCGTTTGCATAGCAGCAGTGTTGGGCTTTCTCAAATTGAATTCCCTACAATGCAATCCAGATAAAATGAAGGTCCTACTGCGTGGAATTAACCCCCTCCTGGCTGGTCAGGGGCCTGGCCATCCTGCTGCCCAGTGCCCCTTCACCCGCTGACTTAGCTAGAAACCTAAGAGTCCTAGTTGACTCACACCTATCCTTCAAACCTCAGATCTCGGCTTTGGTCAAAACCTTATGCTGGGTATTAAGGATGATGAGGAAATTCCTTAAACTTATCCCTTGGGAAGCTCAGAAGTCAGTGATAAAGGCTTTGGTTCTATCTAGGCTTGACTACACCAATGTTTTATACATAGGTCTCCCAGAATATCTTACTCAAAGACTGCAGCAGTACAGAAAATGGCAGTCACCTTGCTGTACAATATTCCCAAATACACTGTAGTTACACTGGCATCCGGCAAAAAACAGAGGGTCATTTTTAAAGCCCTTACTATAGCACACTTGGCCTGCTATAAAACTGGCCTGTCATTTCTGCATGTAAAACTGACCAGCTACAACCCGAAAAGACCGCTGCATTCACAGTCTGCATGTCTACTATTGATTATCTTCACCAAAAAGAAGAGGTCGGGAGGCTCAGCCAGCTCGGTTCTGGCTGCTAAACATTGGAATCATCTCCCAGTTTTTCCTCAAATGCTTACTGGACAAAAAAACGTTCCATAAGCAACAAAAAACGAATTTGTTTAAAGACTAGAATGTCACTGATCTCCTCTGATTGTCATCTATCTCAAGCACCGGGACACTAGCAGTAGCGGTGAGCTATATAAATCCATTCATTCAATCAAGAAGATACAGTTCCTAACTTGAGCAATGACACCGCCTCTGAGGTGGATAGACGTTGAAAGCTATCAACTCCACGTGTAGAGATAAACAAATTAGGCAGAATTGCAGTCCACCACCTAGTTCTCCCAAAACAGACAACGACAATATTGTTCTTTCATTCATGATAAACATAAAAATATCACTAAGGGGCGTGACACATAATAGAGCCAGTGGCACATGTGCAGTCATCCAAGATCTGCGCTGGCATCAGTTGACTTACCACAAGTACTGTGGCAAAGGACGGGGTACAATTTGCTAGTTATGGTCTAGCTTGACAACATAGCAGTCGCAAGACTATTATGTGAGCACCACTAGAGAGGGGCTTTGGCTCCATTAACATTTTGGGGGCCAGGGATGCATGTAGTGTGCTTCCAAAAATATGTGCTTGCCCTCAACCAGCTATGGTCATTTATTTATTTATCCAGCTGCCTGAGTTGAATTTTCATGGACCCAAACCTGACATTGCAATGCTTTAGAAGCATCTTAGATAATTTAGGTTTGTCTTTCTCTGGCAGCAGCATAGATGGCAGGAGGGCAATCATTAACCTAGATGGATTTTTAGGTCTAGCTTAACAGCGTAACACTCACCTGATCTTTTACCTAGACCAATATTACTCTACAGTTATTTACTTCGACACAAATACATATGCTATTTACATGTAATCCTTCACACTAGCATGCAACATTCGTTTAAGGCCAGATCTATTGGCTTGCAATGCTAGTTTTGGAATGATGCGACCTGGACATCACAGTATGAACTTTCTTCTGCAGAAAGAGTTGTTGTTTGCTTTCGACAAAGAAGGATCACCAGAAGGGATCATATCTTATGTGGGAGAGGTACTTTATCTCTTTGTCCTTCCTCTTTTTCTGCTACTACCTCATGGCATGATATTGAGACAACACTATCTCAAACACTAGGAATGGAAGGAGGTGAACAAGAGAACATTAGGATTAGAATGGACGTTTGATTTGGTAATAAGATTGTATCAACCAATGGGAAGTGAAATAGGAAACTAATTGAGTAAAAGATTAATTTGATGGGATTTTTGGTAAGAATGCATGACAGTTTTATACCAATCAGTCATTTCACTAGATTAAAACACCACATTTTGTGATATTACACTCCATATTGCGGTACAGCTATTACACAACACTTAAAGTGATAAAACGAGGACGAAAACAAATAATATATTACCTCATTATTAATATCAAAGACACCTTCCTGTATTTTCTCAAAGATTTCCTTTGCTGTGTTAATGAATGCCTAGGGGTAAAGAGTAAAACAAGTTAGGCAATAAAAAAAAAACATAGCATGTGAAAAATAATAAGACATGGCAAAAAGTAAAACTACAAAGTTCAATTGAAGTTGGCATTTCATGTTAACCTATTCTGCCAATGAAAACCGCATATGTTTTAATCTTACTGAAGTCAAGCACTTTTTTAAAATTATTTCCAGTGGCAAATGTCTTAAGAATACTGCTCAATCACATTTTTATTTTCGAACAAACCAGACAGAGGATGACCATTCAAGTCAGCCATTTTGTTCACATATTGATAAATAAATATTGGCGCAAAAGGTCTAGTTATCCAGTCAACACAGTATGGATTTACACAGTAATATGAAAGCAGTAGCCCTAAATATGGGAATGAATTCCCATCTCTGCTTAAGAATGCGTGGAAAAATGTAACCTCTATATAATATCTGTATAATATTTTCTTATTACAAGTGCATTCAAACATCAGAAAAATAACATAATTAAGAGCTTGTAAAAAAGTATTACAAGTGCCTACTGATGTCACACTGCAACCGTTCACTCCTCATCCCACACTTCACTTCCACACTCATCCCTGCCACTGGGTGGAGTTTCACATAGATATGAAGGGGAAGACTAAAAGTGGCCCGAGTAACCATTGGCACCTCCATTCTCAGCATTTTGCAGGACTGAAGAGCAGAAGTGCCAGGCTCAGTGTTCCCAGGTAGCTTAAAATGAAGCTGGCCGACTGAGGAGGGAAATCAATTTTGCATCGAGGACACTGTCTTTGTCATGGTGCACATTTTGTACCACGCCAGAAGCTAGATTGGTGGGATGAAAGAGGCCCAAGGAATCCAGGGCAAGGAGCATGTATCTTATAGATTCGCTGCGGTCAAGTAGCGATAGCATGGAGAATTGAAGGAGGAATTCAGGAGTGTGGTAGACCAGAAAAAACACCAGTGGCTTTAGGGGCATCTTTTATACAATCCCATTTCTAAATGCCTTTTGCCAACCATTCCTCAGATCCAAGAAACTTTCTTACCCTGCCACTCACCCAACTCGATGCAGAAGAAATAACTTGAATCACGTTAATACCGAAAGGGTGCTGCAAGACTGTTAAAGGTACTCGGCCTCTGAACTTGTTCCTTTCTATGGTCATGGACATCCAGCTGACTTGTGCTCTAGTGCCAAGGGCCCATTTACTATAGCTCTTGATCTTGTCTGCCTCTTCACCTCAGAAGCATTCATTTGGTCCTCAGATTAATTTTTTTTAACTGTGCCGTGAGGGGTTGGATATAGAGTAATCCCACTCAGTCGTCCAATGAGGACCAGGAATTGGACAACTGACCTACAAACGTGTGATTAGGTTCATATGTATAACCCACAAGCCTATGCTATAAAAATACAAGATAACTACTGCTAGACCAAATCCCCTGAAGAAATTCTGTCGGGCTAGAATCATACAAACCAACAATTCAGTTAGAGCTACATAAAATAGTAAAATCAGAATCTGTTGCCCAGAAATACCTCTATTAGAACTCCCATCCCTCATTAATACTATATTGCTATAATGGTATGCACAATCAATCATTGGAGACAAGTCATTGATAGACAGAAACAGGATTTAAGGATGGTTAGATTTTTATCAGTAAGAAAAGTAAATCCATCAATACATTTGGTAATACAGAACAATCAAATTCATATCTTTAGGGCCATTAATGTCCAGAGTTCAAAAGGAAAGTTCAGAAAGGGACATGGACCTGATCAGTTCAAGTACGTGAGTATTGCATACAGTATAGGCATCAGATGAAGGAAAGCCAGTAGAGTCCGCAAGAAACGAGCAAGAAATGGCATAGAATGGCAAAATGGAATGGCGAAAAAAGACGTCCTTATCATTAATCCAACATGCAATATAACTCCCCAAGTCCTGGAGTGACACCTCCTAGATCACCTTATCTGGTCAGAGCACTCAGTCCATTGGTCAGTTCATACAGAAAGATTGTCATGCAGCATAAAGAAGACACGTTTTGTAGAATTATTAGGCGGTGCAAATTACGTAACTGCTAGGCCATCCGGTAAGAATAACCCTTAAAAAAGGAACCTTAGCCAAAGGCACATGAGCAAAGTCGAAAGGACAATTTCTTCAGCAGATGTTTTTACAGCAGCAAACATTGTATCAAACAGTTCTCATGTACGAGTGAGAAAGCTCAGAAGAAAACAGTGTCAATTCATTTTGTAAAGTCGGAGTCTTTCACCTTCATAGTTCTATTTTCATGTTAAAAGAATACCATGAAACTTAGCAAACACAAACCTATGTTTGTTAATTTAAACTAATATATTTATCTAGTCTATACTCTTCTGCATGCGTGTATGATGCAGTAACTAAGTATGTTCATGATATATTTTTCAAGACCCTTCAACGCATTTTGAGCACCAATTGAGTGCGTTTTTCGTTTGTCTTTCAAAAAGTGTCAAGATCGGTGTTGTGTGTCTAGTAATGATTCAGCAGTTTATCTGCTTCATCACTTGCAACATCTTTAGAACATATTCTTCCATGAATTTTATCCTATATATACTTTTAAGCATTACCCTCTGGAAAACAAACCTTTACATAAAATGTTAAACCATCTCAGAAGTCTTGATTATGAAAATGTGGAACATCATTGCTTTTCAGTTCTAAATTCTATCTTGAGATCAAACGCTTAAAAAGCGGTATGATGGATTGTGGGGACAAGAACTGGGCTTCTGAATGCATGCATTAACTACTTATCACACTGAAATACAATCTTTGCAAATGCCTACAGCAAGCTGCTGGACTTCAAGAAGGCCTAAGCAGGGCGATGGGGCTGTAGATCAAATCTAAGAAAGTAAACAGAGGGCAGAGGGAGGAACAAATCATACCTTTCCTCATTTCCACACGGCGAGCATTTGACTGCTGAACTTGCCACCAGAGCTTTGTTTCCTAATTAACAGGACTGATATGTTTTCACCTTTAAAGGCCTTACAGCTCCCCTGAGTAATCAGTCTACTGCAGCTCAATTACTGCGCCAAGCGCACAACGCCGCTATGAAGGCAGGCGTGAATGACTGCGGCAGGCTGCAGAATATATGAATATGCATAAACTCTAAGTGGGTGATCGAGTCATCATAGAGGGTCATGAGAATTTGCAGCAAAATAATGAGAAGAATTAATCATTGCAGATTCACAAGGCACTTAGGATGCGAGAGCGGATTTTTTTCCCTCCCAAACGTTTGTTAAGAGTTCGGGAAGAGAGGAGGGAGGCGGAACTGGCTCGCAGCCAGCCATGAATTGATTCACATTCCTCCGAATGAAGATTTCAATTTCACAAAAGAAAAAATTTCATCTCCGTTTCGATTAACATACCAATTATCGCAACGATCTAACAAACCGCGCTAATTGAGAACCATGGTCACAAGCTTCATAAATTCACCCAGCTGGGGCTCCTTATGGGGTAGTCACTTTCTCACATTAAGTAAAACATTAAACAGAGCCACGCTGCCCTGAAAATATGTTATGATAACTTACTGTAAACAGGCACTTAACAACTTGGCACAGACAAAGGCCTATGAAGTGTTGGCACCTCCTCTCTGTCTTCTTTAATTACACTAAACTCCGCGGACGCACCGCGAGGCCCCATCTCTACTGCTAGAAGAGAGCAGCGCTCAGAGTGCACACACCAGGCATCTGGGCGCCTAAAAAGTAAAGTACATGCAGCCCACAAGCAAATATCATAAGAAATCAATCAAGCTAATGACAGCGTGCCAGGGCTATTCATTAAAGGATCTAAATAATCCAAAATAAAGGTTTGCTTTTTCAAGTGTTATCATGTTAGAAGCGGAAACCCCATCAGATATGGTTCGTGTTTTAAGCTGGACCCACTGAAAATGTAGTTTAATTATATTTATAGCAGCAAATTTGGTGGTTGTTCATTGTTTTTAGTGGCGAGCAAAAAATAGGAAAAACAGGCTAACTAAGGTTCTAAGAAACAAATCGAAGTCAGTTGCCACTGGACAAGACTTTCATGTAACTTTTTTAGTCAAAAGGCACTTTCGAGTCTGGACACCTTTACAATTATAGGTATCGGCCTATAACCAGGGCCACAGGAATTTATGCAATTGCGCTGCCGCTGCGATTTTCGCATAATTGTAGATTTGAGGCATTTACCACATAATTCATCCTCTGCCACATAATTTGAAGATTTCACACAAAACAAACTGTTTCTGCCGCAAACAGTTCAAAAGATGGTAAAAATACAGCAACAAGGGTTGCTGTGCAGTGGAAGGCCCTTTGCAATGGTTGACTAGCCACCTTTGTTGCTTATTGCTCTATGTGGGTGTTAAACTGGTACTGAGGTATAACTAATGCCCAGACAGTTAAGCTTAAAAATGACAAAATAATGAATACTATGAAAATTTGTGCAGCATAATTTGCCTTTTTTGCCGCTAAGTTTACTCAACCCTTCCGCATAACTTGACCTTCCTCTAGCCGCATAATTCCACTGGCCCTGCCTATAACTCACAGCATGCAAAGTGCTATGGGATTAAAAAACAAACAAAAACAAGCAGAAGTGCCAGAGAGGAGCTGAAGGGGATCATCTGCCATCTTCCTTAAGCACAATAAAACTCTTGCAAGAAATAACAGGCTTTGCATGCTCTATGAGCGCTTTGCAGTCTCATATTTATCGAGCACACATACAATAATGTACACTGATTCAAGGAACATACAGAAAGCAAAGTAAAAGTCCTGACGGTCAAAATTACAGTATTAGAAAACTTGTTCAGATGCAAGAACATAAACCATTGGCTGGTAGGCACTAAGGAGCAGGGCACAGTGACTGCTTGGTTTGGGAGACACCCTCCACTTTGTGTTTATGTATATCGGTTTGGGGAAACTGAGGCCCTTTCCTACATAGCTGCTCCCCCTCCCCTCTCATTGGTTTTGGTATCATGCAATAACAAAATTGGCAAGGCCAATAGGTCTCGTCGATGGGAGAGTTTTAAACTTTGTCAATAATTTGTTTAGCATGTTCTACAGAAGTGTGGCTGCAGTGCAACATGGTTGAAAGTAAATTTAAAAAATACTATGACTAGCTTAGCGCAAGCCGTGTCCTAGAGTTCCTTTTCTTTACTTTCAGCCATGCTGCACTGCAGCTATGTTGCTGTCGAACATGGTTGAATAAAATATTGACAGTCGGTAGCTCTCCCGTCAGTTAGACCCATTGGCTTTGCTAATGCATTTTTCCAAAGATGGTTTAGGAGGAACATTGACAGCATTCGTGCTGTATCTATATGCCACATTTGGATCAGGCTAGCTGTGCACTGTGGCTACTAGCAGATGGGGGGGGGGGGCTTCTTACGATCCCCATGATACTGCCTGTAAAAGCTTATAAGCCAGAGCGTCCTCTGTGTAAGATACAGTCTTGACTCTACGAAGAGCAGGACGTGGCAGCCCAGATATGGATCAGGACACTGAACTAGGAACTGAAACCAAATGGCATTATACATTCATGTGAACAATTGAGGTTGGTCACTCCTTCAGATTTCTGAACACAACACACAGATATTGCTTTACAAACTGTTGCATGACCATGCAATGGCGTGACTTTCTGTACGGACTGATACGGACATCGGTGTACTGGCAGAGATAAAGGTAGAATTTGGGCACAGGGAAACAAACAAATAAATCTGCCCTGCTTGGAGAGGTTACAGACACTTTTCATTTGATGTACATCGTTCAATGTTCTTCATTTGGCCAAACCTGTTGATAATTTGTTTCATCAAACAGCAATCTGCATAGACTTTGCCTGAAATAATAATTACATGTGGGCCATTGGCTGGGCCGTTAATTGGAGATGGATTACATTGCGCATTGACTGGTGCTTTTGCAACTCAGTGCAGATAAATTACACTTTCTAAAATTTTGCCAGGGTACATATGTGTAGATGTGCGACATGCTATATATTTGATGGCGATGCATCAAAAGTGAATAAAAATGACTACATTGTGTGCATCTTGGCAGTTAGGTGTGTGTGACCATCGCCAAAGTCAGTGCGCAGAGGTGGGGTTGGGTGCAGCCCCACGCAGCACACATCATTTGGCCGTACAACGTTGGGTTGGCCACAGGGCCTGTGTTCAATCCTTCCTGCGGGAAGCCACCTCCCACAGTGCACAGCCTTCAGGACATTTTCAAAGATCCCACTGAGTGGGAGCACACTTCTTTCCCTGTGTGTGGTTGTTCAGACAGGAAACAGTGTGACCCCATACCCAAAATTTAATAGGCCCCAGGGACACCATCCCCCAAGGCAGTGCGATGGGGGTGGGGTCCCCTGGACGCAGTTGATGAGTCAGTCCCAGGGTATCAGGTGACCAGGGGCATGTAAGGCTCTGGGAGGGGGCTGTGTACCCACCTCCCCCTAAACAGCAATTGGTCCTGGAACCCATTTGGACTCAATGGGGGCATGTGCCTGCAGCGCCCCTCCCCTAAAATGAATATGTGTCCCCCCAGGGGTTGTAATCACGGGGCACATTTGGGATTAGAGAAGGGGGCCTGTCCTATTATTTTGAATATTTGCTTTGGGAGTCCCTGGGGCCAATTAACGTTTGGGGATGGGGTCACAAGACCCCCCTTGCTGAATTATTGTTCATTCTGCCCCTGGTGGATCATTATATATTGCCCCCTGCCCCCCCCTGGCGGGGTGCTCTGAGATCCGCCACCGGGCCTGAGAGCAGGGGAAAACACATCACGATGGGAAACAGAAAATAAAAAAAATAAGTAATATGACTGAAAGAAGAAAAACGGAAAAATAGTACCTCAATCACAGCACCAGCAGTGGAAGGACACTAAACAGGATGAATAAATCTGTGCTTGGTCCAAGCTCGTGAGAAAAAAAAAGAAGTTAGACCGGCATGCGCCGACCAATTATGAGGCCGAAAATAAGAGTGACAATGAAGCTAACGAATGGTAAGTACTGGGCGGGCTCCAAGCTCCTGTTTTTCTTCTGTAAACAAATTTTATTCAGTTACAGCACAGCGAGTAGGTTCTATACTGAGGAGTGGAAGAATGCCAGCATGATGTTGATAATAGTCATCGACAGTCATGTTAATGAGTATACATTGCTAAGTACGGCTTCTCATCAAGTGTCACTGTTTCTTAAGGTACAGCAGTATTCGTCCATCCCATCAGTATTCCCAGGAGAATCACGTTCTATGTCCCCATACCGGGAAATCAACTTCATAAGTGTCCGTACCAGTCCCCAACAACCAATGAAATAAGAAAGTTCCCCCTCCCCTCCTCCGGCCCTACCCACCCCCTCCCCCTTTCAGGCATGTCGCTCCATCATCTAGCTCGCAGTGGGGAGTAGTATTTGATCACATAGGACATCTGGCTGCACACTTCAAGAAAATAGGTATCCACTTAGGGGGAGCCACTATATAGCACATGTTTGCCAACTCCCAACCTACCTGCTCAGTTAAGGCAGTAGTTCAATTCTTTTACACAATTCTCCTCACTCAGGGGGTGGTTCGTTGTCATCAGCTGGGTGCTTAAGTAAGTACACTAACGCCACCAATGCTCTCGCCGTTTCTAACATTTTGTCAGTGCTGGTTCTCTGGGCCATTTGTAATCTAAAAATTCCTTCACAGTCAGCCCATTTTGTGAATTATCGCAGCTATCAGAGGTGTTAGGTGCAGTGGCCGCCTTCCAGTGACCGGAAATTTCTTGCTTAGCCAGGACTAACCCCAGATCAAGGAACTTGCTGGTAACTTTATTGCGGTAAGTATGAGGGAACCAGTGTAATAGGCAAAATCCAGGGGACAAGGTGCTATCTCTGTCTGTTATTTCACCCAGTTTAGCCATTACTGTTTTCAAGAAATCTTATAATAAGGGGCACTTCCAGAGCATGTGCAAAAATGTTGCATTTTCTAGCATGCACCGCGGGCTGACTGTTGTTTGAGACCCAAAGAATTTGTTAATTTTGTGTGTGGTGAGATACGCTCTATGGAGGACATAGAATTGGATCAGCTGAAATCGCGCGTTCCTGGAACACTTTCACGCTCGTTCTACCAGTGTCTCCCACGCCTTATCCTCTATAGGGATCCCAAGGTCTGCTTCCCATTTGATACGTAGGATCTTCAAAGGGCGCCTGAATCCTGGGTAATTCGCCTATACAGGCAAGTAACTGCCTTGACCGTTCCAGCCGCTGATACAACATACTAGCATGGGAGAGAGGTTGCTGGTTCTGCCATCCCCTTCTTCCAGTGCTTACGTATGGCTGCAGTCAATGAAGCATGTAGGAGGAAAGTCATGCCAGGGCAGATCGTATCGTTCTAATAAATCATTGAAGGGTTGGAGGGTGATCTCCTCGTAGAGGTCCTCAATAGTGGAGATCCCCGCCACTTCCCAATCCCGTAGTCTCTGCCAGTCTCCCCGGTGTGGCAATGTCTCGCAAACCAACAGTGGAATCTCAGGCGCATATGGGAGTCTCAATTTGGATCTTTTATTGGCCTGATTCCAACATTGCCGCATCACCCACAAATCTCTTGGAGCCTTTCTTTTGCTTAAGGGGAGCCAGAGAAGCACTTGAAAAAGCTGTCTCAGGTCCGGGTCCATGCTCCCGTGGGCCTTCCCAGTACGAAGTCTCCCCGCCATCCATTTTGTCAACCATTGAAGTTAAGCTTTGTGGTAATAGGCCTCGAAGTCAAAGACTGCAAATCACCCCTCCCCGTCTAGGTCTCAACATTGTGGCAAGCACTACTCTGCGCCTCCCAGAGCCCCATAAAAAGCCCGTAATCATAGTGTTAAGTTGGGTAAAGAATTTTCGCAGTATCCATGGTGGTAGGGAGCTAAAACAGTAAAGTAGTCGTCGGAGAGTGACCATTTTTAGCAGCGCCGCCCTTTCCGCCACGGATAGTGGGAGGGTTCCCCAAAATTGAAAGTTGCTTCTGGTGGTTCGCAGTGCCTCTCTGACATTACCTTCTAGCAAGTATAAGGGTGCATGGTAAATCCGCACTCCTAGGTAAGTCAGGCAGTTACTTTCCCACACCACGTCCAGCGCATCCGGTGGGTCACCTCTACCACCCTGAGCAGGAAAAAGGCACATCTTACCCCAGTTGACCTTGAGACCCGCTACTCCTCCCAGCTTGGCCAGCAGTACCCTAGCGCCCGCAAATCATCGGTAGAGTTGGCGAGGAACATTAAGAGATCAGCCGTGTATAATGCAATAAAGTGGGACTGACCCATCCCGTCCAGGCCCGGCAGTATCGCCCCGATCTCGCATGGACAGCCATCGGTTCCACTGCCAGTGCGAACAGGAGGGGAGACAATGGACAACCTTGTTGCGTTTCTCTGCCCACTGTGCATGCCTCTCATATCAACCCCCCGTGCGCACCATGGAGGTCGAGTTCTTGTACAATACTGCCGTCCAGGCCACGAATCCCTCGCCCAGTCCGAAGGCTCACAAAACCCTGAAAAGGTATGACCATTCGAGGCTCTCGAAGGCCTTCTCGATGTCAATTGACAGGATACACACCTGATCCCTGTCGCTTGTGGGGTCATCTAGCAGTCGGCGTATATTCATGGGCGTATTTCGGGAGGGAATAAAACCTGCTTGGTCGACATGTACCAGTATTGTCATGTGGGTCATCAGACGGCTAGCAGATTGCGGCTTAATATCTTGTAATCAAGATTAAGAATAGCGAGGGAGCCGTAGGCGGTGCGATCCCACGCTGGCTTATCTAGTTTGAGAAGTGGAATGATTATCGCTTCCCTGGTTGATGCAGGAGAGCAGCCATCCTGCTTCGATCTATTATAGAGGGCTAGCAGGCGGGGAGCTAAAATATCTACGTATGTAGAATAAAACTTAATCGGTAGCCCATCTGTGCCAGGGGTTTTGTTTCTGGCCATGTGTTTTATGGCTCCCCTGATCACACCCAGTTCTATATACCGGCCAGGGACTCCGCGTCGTCTGCCTCAATTTGGGGGAAGTTCTATATCCAAGGATTCCTACTCTAACACCGGTGGGTCCAGTTGACTTCGGTACAAGGAAGTACAGTATTCCAGGAACTGCGCATGAATAGCCTGCTGTCCGTAATGAGTTGTTCCATCACTCCCTCTTAATTCTAAAATTGGTGTCCCTCTGCGCGCTGGGTTGGGCAGCCAAGCCAGCAGCGCCCCAGATTTGTCTCTCTCGGCATGTGCTTGAGCCACGTACGCCCTACGGTTAAAGCATCTCAATCATTCTACTTGGACCGCTACTTCTTCTTTAGCTCCCATAAGTTCTGCCAGTCTGTCCTCTTTTTCAGGTCTATCCCTTTCCACATCTCTGAGCTGTTTCGCTTTCTGTATATCATTCAGAATGGTCCTGCGTACCCCCACCGCCTCCCCAATTAAGCAGCCCCTTAGGACTACCTTGAATGCATCCCATTCAATGTGGGGGTTGGTGGCAGTGTTAGTGTTATTCTGGAAGTACTCCTCTATAGCAGTGCCTATAGTGGATTGAAAGACTTGGTCTTCCAGTGTCTCTGGTCGGAGACGCTACTAGGGATTGTGGGCCTAACTCGCACCCAGTTCAGGGATACCAGAAGGGGATAGTGGTTGGATATCGTCCTGGCTAAATACTCGCTCAATGTAACCCCTACATGTACATCCGGGGAGCAGAGAACAGAGTCCAATCGAACATGCAGCTCATGTAGAGCTGAAAAATAAGAGTAGTCCCTTTCCCCAGGATGATGGGCTTTCCAAGTGTCTGTCAACCCCCAGTGTCGATGCCAGTCTTGTCGGGCTTCTGCTACTCTGTGTGTGGGAGCGTCAGGGAGTGGAGGATGAGATCGGTCCAGAGTAACCTCAGTAATGCAATTGAAATTCCCCCCAAGAGCACAGATCCAGTCAGAACCTGCGCTAATGTGAGAGCTGTGCAAAGAATGCAGGCTGATCAACATTAGGAGTGTATAAACTTCCTAGACTAATATCTCGGCCATCAAGGCGCCCCATCACCACCACGAATCTGCCCTCAGGGTCTATTATCTGTCGGACACATTGAAAGGGGACTCCCGCCCGCACCCATACTAGGGCCCCTCTCGCAAAGGCTGAGTACGTAGTGTGGTACACCTGCCCCCTCCAGCGGCGCTGTAGCGCCGCCCCTTCCGTTTAGTTTAGGTGGGTTTCTTGTAGTAATGCAATTTGCACCCCTCTCTGTGTCAGATAAGCATGTATTTTGTGCTGTTGGCTCATAGTGTGCATCCCCCTAACATTCCAGGTCATAATTTTAATGCCTACGGAGGTACCCATAATACAATCTCTAGTCTCTGACAGTGTAACTCTCCCATAGCGAAATGCCTGCCCCCGAACCGGTTACCCCCAATAATGAAAATGACCCCACTCCCATTCTCCAGGACAGGCGCGCAAGAACAGGCTCCCATCCAAACAAAGTCATTCAAACAATAAGTCGTAAAGGTGGTGGTGTGTGCTCCGCTACCGGTTGGCCCAGAACCCCTCCCGACTCCTCTACCCCATATGTAAATCTCTCAGTAGACTACCATGGTGCAAACATGCCCTCCTGCAGTGCACAAACTGGGACTCTAGGGCCAAGAGCCAACTTTGGCCAACCGGTCATCTTCTGCCCATACAACCTGCAGTTTGATCAGCCGAACACTCCATCCGCCGTCTGTGGAATAACATCCGGGAGTTCAGTGTCAGAGAGCCCATGGGCACTGCTCGATCCAGAGTTCTCAGATACGTCTCTCCCGGGGTCCGTGACGTTGCTAGTTGGGCTGGCATCCCCATGGCTAATGTCCGCTACTAATTGGGCTGCCATGTCTCGTTCATGTTGCCGGCCAGCAGGTGAGGGGGCCGTCTGCGGTGGTGAAATGGAGATCGATTGTTGCCTTGGTTAGTTCAGATGTGAAGGGCGTGTGTTGTTGCCCCTTTTGGTTTCTAGCCACTCCCAAGCATTGCAAAGGGTAAGAAAAAAGTGTGTTTCCGCATCTGCAGTTACCCTAAGGCGGCTTGGGAACAGCATGGCGTAAGGGATATGAAGCTGGTGCAACTTCCGCTTAACAGCCAGGAAGGAAGATCGGTCGCTGCACTTCTCTAATGTAGTCCGGGAATATCACCACCCTGCTGTTCCCGATCTGTAGATTCTGTTTCTCACGGGCTTGTTGTAAGATAAAATCCCTATCTCGATAATGTAATAATCGTACCACAAGTGGGCGGGGTGGAGCCCCAGGTTTTGGTGGTCTAGCCGGGACCCTGTGGGCACGCTCCAAGGCATATAGAAGGGGGAGAGACCCTCCGGAGCTACCTCCCTTTTCAGCAAAGTTTCCAGGTACTGGACCGCATCTGACCCCTCCTCTCGTCCTACTCCTACTATACAGAGGTTATTTCTTCGCGAGCGCTCCTCACTGTCTCCTGCTCTTACCTCCAGTACTTTGATCCTATTTTCCACTGCTTTCAGGGCATCTTGCAGAGTGGCTACCGTGTACGGTATGTCCGGCAGTCTCATTTGTCACTACTCTCTCTTTAAGCTCGTCTTTCAACATGGCGAGATCTGCCCTATGCCGTCTATCTTCGCCTCCTGCGAGGAGGTGATGGCTTGCATGATGTCGGCCAGGGTGGGGTCACCAGTTGGTGTACCCGCTGTCCCCAAGCCGTGCTATCGTTGTCGTTAGTGTGTTGCTCCGGTTCATCCAACCGCAGGACCTCATATCCTTTTTTTCTCTACACCCTTCCCATCATGCGACCAGTTGGTGAAGGTGGCGAGCTGGTGGAGTAGTGTCAATATATAGGAACTCTGGGTGGGCTCCTTTAGGTTCCCAGGAGCACAGGAATAGGCCAATCACAAGCGTAAGCTCAACGCCATGCAAAGGTCGAGCAAAAAGGCAGTAGCATAGTGTTACCTCTGCAATGCCTCCCGTCAGCAGGGCCTGGGCCCGGTGTCTTCTATTCACGTGGAAGGCCTGTGCGATGACCAGCAAGTCAGTGTTCTCGTGCCTCTAGTGCTCCATATGCCACGTGGCCCACATGTCCTCCCGGCGGTGTTTCTGAGCGCAGGGGAGCAGTGCTGTAGGCAGCTTCGCGTCCCTCCTGGGAGAGCCAACGTTCTCTCCGCTCCAATTCTGGGTTCTTCCACTCGTCGGGTTGTGGGCCTCAAGACCTCTCGGTTCCCAGCTGCCTCTGTCGCTAAGCCTCACAGCCTGCTCTGATGCCCCAGTGTCCGAGGGGGTGCCCTCCAACTGCAGTCCTGTGGAGCTAGATCCCCAGGGCACTTTACAGCAGGTCCGTGCAGTGGGGCAACCAAGCTTCTGTCAGCTTCTCCGCATCGCTCTCAGGACCCCCGAAGCCGCCATTTCAAAGTCGGACGTCTTCTTTGCGTTTGGGCTCGCACAAGCACAATGGCAAATTTACAATGGTCTTGTGCAGGGGGATCGGCTCAGCAGTTAACAGCTTCCCCACAGCGCTCCCAGAGCCCCCTGTGCCGCCACTCCAAAATCAGGCATCCCCTTCCGGGCTTGAGCAGTGCGCGCTGCAGCGCTCTTTTCAATTTGGCTATGTTGCCTATGGGTAGTCCGTTAGGGCGGCATATAATAGTTCTGTGCAGGGGGTTCCGCTCGGCCTCTACCAGCACCTCCACAGCACCTTTGAAGTACCCCGCACTGCCATTTTAGGGTCAGGCGTCTTCTTCTGGGCCTTTGCAGAGCGAGCTTCAACCATCACCTTGGTTCCGCAATGTTGCCCTGTTGTCTCACAGGCGGGTCCCCATCCACGCTCAGCCCCCAAACTCCTGTCCGCCGCTCAGAGGTTGCTTCAGGTACAGGAGTCTTTATTATCAGCTGGAGCGTCTACTGCCAGGCACGGCCGCCATTTTGTCCTCAACCGAGTCCGAGCGTGCTCGGAAGGTAAAATTGCTGTTTTCTCTGCGTTTGGCCACTCTAACATCTTGGAAGGGCAGCTAGGGCATCACCTGGCATTCCGCCACGATTTGCAGTACCAGGGGTCACTGCAGCTCATCAGGATCACTTGAGATAAAGGGAGGCCACGAAGGAGCTCCGAGCTCCGCTGCTCCCTACATCAGTGCCAAGCCACATCCCCTTCCTTCAAGCTCCTTGTTGTATACAATCTTTCTTGTAAGAAAGAGTGCAGCAGCTAATGAGTTGCAACAGGCAAGATCTAACATTTTTAACTTTCAGTAGATAAAAGTAATAGTTTAAAAAACAAAAAACATATTTGCTGTCAAAGTTCAAAGGCTTAAAAATGCAATCAATACAAGTCTTATTATCTCGTCCTTGGGTGAACAGAACGTTAATTCAGCTAGGTTTACCGAGAATGGATTTGCAGGTTTGAAAACAGGGGTCTAAGGCGAACACACGACCCTGGAGAACAATATCAATGCCTTACAATTAAGTTCGCTGTGGTTTATGTGCACCTGAAAAAGAAGTACCATTTTACTTTCAAACGGTTTCCGAATTAGAAATAATAAAAGGCCCTTTTAAATAGGACTCCCCCACTAGCATGTTCTTTACAGTACAAGTACTTGAAATAAATTACGCACAAGATAAACAGGTGGGCAATAATTTTCTTTCATAAAATTACTGTGGTGTGCCTGGTCCTATAAAGCACAATAAAACACTAACCGCGTTCTAGTGGAGAAAGACAGCAAAAGATGAAAGTTTTGGCACTGTCGAGTACACAGCGCCAGATGTTAATGCTACTGGACGCCGAGCTGACAGAACGTAGAGGGAAACAGACTCCAACATCAGCTGGGTTAAAATAATGCATCCCATATTTCAATAAAGTGCACATTTCATGTAATGGGACATTATTTTCCATAATTCTATGATAAACTGGGCGCGCTTGTGGTCTACAACGTATTAACTGTAACCTGCACTCAATAAACTCGGAGGCCAGGGACAAGGTGTTTATTACTGCAGATCAGCGGAGTTATTATTACCGCGTTAACCAAAAGCCCCCATAAGTTATACGAATTATTCTAAACATCCATGAGAATTACATTTAAAAAGCCTTGAGAGGTTGCTTTTCTTCCAGTCTTCCATCATCTCGATAGAACGGAAAGTTAAGGGCACAGATTTAACGAGACCCGTGGAAGTAACCTCCAAGGGCCTCGTCAGACTCGGAAGCCTGAACCAGCAACGACTCGCATAAGCGGTCTCAGACGCGGTACAGAGTTTAGCACGGCGACAATTAACATTCCGCGGTAAAACTTAGTTAATTCACACGAGCATCGGCAGCTTGGTTTGATTTCTGAGGGGAAAGATTTTACGCTACAGATGTATTTCACCTTCATTTTCCATGGGAACCCATTTTCTTTTTTTATTACATAGCTGATGATGTGAATGCAAGGCAAAATCAAACAAGCATTGGAAATGCAATAGGTCTCGCACCATTAGAGTTAGTGCTTTTAGAATTGTTTATGGGTTTTTTTGTAAATGTTTAGCATTTTTGTTTCCTATAGCCAATGCTAAAGAATTACAAATAAAAAAAGCCATAAACATTTCTAAAAGCTCTAACTGAAATGGTCTGAGACCTATTGCACTGTGTGAGGGTGAGGGTTTGAGGGTGGGTGAGGGTGGGTGAGGGTGAGGCTGAGGTGTTGAGGGTGAGTGAGGGTGAGTGAGAGGTTGAGGGTGTGAGGGTGAGTGAGGGTGAGTGAGGGTGAGTGAGGGTGAGTGAGGGTGAGTGAGGGTGAGTGAGGGTGAGTGAGGGTGAGGGGTTGAGGGTGAGGTGTTGAGGGTGAGGCGTTGAGGGTGAGTGAGGGTGAGTGAGGTGTTGAGGGTGAGTGAGGGTGAGGGTGAGTTAGGGTGAGGGGTTGAGGGTGAGTGAGGGTGAGGGGGAGTAGTTGAGGCTGAGTGAGGGTGAGTGAGAGTGAGGGTGAGTGAGGGGTTGAGGGTGAAGGTTTGAGGGTGAGGGGTTGAGGGTGAGGGGTTGAGGGTGAGTGAGGGTGAGGGGTTGAGGGTGAGTGAGGGTGAGTGTGGGTGAGTGAGGGTGAGTGAGGGTGAGTGAGGGTGAGTGAGGGAGGGTGAGGAGTTGAGGGTGAGTGAGGGTGAGGGTGAGTGAGTGTGAGGGGTTGAGGGTGGGTGAGGGTGAGGGTGAGTGAGGGTGAGGCTGAGGTGTTGAGGGTGAGTGAGGGTGAGTGAGGGTGAGTGAGAGGTTGAGGGTGAGTGAGAGGTTGAGGGTGAAGGGTTGAGGGTGTGAGGGTGAGGGTGAGGGGTTGAGGGTGAGTGAGGGTGGAGGGTGAGGGGGTGAGGGTGGGGGGTGAGGGTGAGCACAAGTAGAGATATTGAACTACGATTTACAATGCGAGAGTTGGAAAGTTCTTGCATAGTGCATCCAATTAATGAGGGCACATTCTGGGGGAGTGCGAGCGAAAGTTGTTGTTACATATTCTCCCTGCTTTAGTGACTCCGTTGGACAATAAAAGTAAATGCATTTCTGCGTGGTATCTCTGAAATCGATGTAGCGCAGACGTACTCTCCTTTCACGTTAAAGTTTGATTAGAGGCACGACAACATGGGGTAAAAAAAAACCAACAGGCTTTTACCATCTCTCACATTTTAAATGACCAAATGTTGTTGTATAAAACGGCAAATGCTAGCAGTCAGCGATAACACGCCACCTCCAAAGCCACCACCACTGGGGGACCAGTTGGGCCAGGGGAGGCGGGGCAATAACTGATAGAAAGGGGTCATCCAAGTTCTGGCAGCCACGATCCAGCTGTGAGGGAGGGGAGGTAGTTTCAGGAGTACCAACTTCTGCCGAAGATCCCAACAGACACAGAGGGGGAGGAGAGCGGGCTGAGAAAGCAGATCTGGCCGGGTGAGTTGGAAAAGCCATGCTGGATCTCCACCCCCTCCATACACAGCAGAGGTCTACTTGCCAGCGGAAAGGCAGGGCACAAACAGGCAGCCGCAATGAGAGTGGTCACCTTTGTCCTGTAACCCTGGGGGCTCACACTGCCGCATGGTGCTCTAACTCCACAGAGAAGGATTGCAATACAACAGCCTCCCGGTCCCCAGAGCCACAGGAAGAGCTTACACTCTGCTTGCAGGCTCCCCTCCCAGTGTTAGTGCTACGACGGAAAAATCTCTCCTGCAGCGCTACCACACACTGCAATACAATAACACTCTGTGGATGTGGTTACGCATACACGTCTCCCCAAAGCGTCATATACAGTATTTCTTCTGGATAGTCAAAAAATATTTAAATTGTAGATACGAAGGAAGAATACTAAAGACAGCGCTCTGCTCAATCGGTGTAAACTGGTAGTCCCAGCACACACGTAACGCAAAATTTTGCTATTTCCCGATTCCCATCAACCCGACCCATAGAATAGTGCACTGCTGCCTCAAGGCTCACTGGTACAGGAGAGTGCTGCTGTCCAACTGGACAGAGGAGCGCAACCTTAAACACCAGGTCAACCAAACGCTTTTTTTTGCGCGACCTGAGTAAATACTGCCCCAGAATAACAGAAACCGTGCTTAGACAGCGTAGGGCAGTGCGACGACCTAAGAAGGCACGAACAGCTGAGCTGGCGCACAGAAGCATAACGCGGAAGAAAACGACCGGAGGAAAGCACATGAAAACACACCACATTTCAGTAAGGAGGAACACAGCCTCAACAAAGCACAGGCAGCAATTCTCGAGGGTGTAACAGAGTCTGGGCTAACATTGCACAAAAGAGAACAGCATAGGCCAGGAGAGCACAATTAGGGACCAAATTGCACTTATTATTATTGTAAGAGCACAAGCAAATTGCACTTATTGTATGAGCACTACGACGCCACACAACGCATGAGGTTGTTTCTTAGCCGGTCATGGAACTCGCCACCCAAGGAAAGAGACTCCGCACCTCCGACTAGAGTGTCGCTCCATGAAAGCGAGCAGTGTATAACCAACTGAGAAGCGACCAAGGCCACATCTGCCCGAATACGAAAGGGACATACATCTATTGGCTCCTCGCAGAAAGACAACACCTCAACTCTCCTAATTGAACAACATTTTCAGCCAAGACAAGGAGGAGGCAGCGAGTCAAAATGGAGGGCATTGCTGTGGGGAGGGGGGAGGAGAAATGCGACGCGACATGGCAGGCAGGGGAGGGGGCGGAGCGGGGGTGTGGGAGGAGTGCGGGAACAGACGGCGAGGGGAGGAGAGTAGGAGGAGGAGAGTAGGGGAGCTGTGGGGAGGGGGGAGGAGAAATGCGACGCGACATGGCAGGCAGGGGAGGGGGCGGAGCGGGGGTGTGGGAGGAGTGCGGGAACAGACGGCGAGGGGAGGAGAGTAGGAGGAGGAGAGTAGGGGAGGCACGGCCTAGCGGCCATGCAATCAAGAAGTGAGGGGGCGGGAGAGTAGGCAAGGCAGGCGGCTGGGGGCATGTGCACGCGCTTTTAAGCTCAATGCGCATGCGCATTGAGCTTAAAAGTCACGGGCACTGCAAGGAATCGCCACGATTCCTTGCAAGTTGGATAAAGAGTGGATAAGCCCCCATAGTCTCGCTTGCTCGATGCGCATGCGCATCGACAGGCGAGACCTAAAAACGAAAGCGACTAACGTGATTAGACGATACAAAATACAGTTGGCATCGTGTCTTGGAGCTCCTGCCCAGCTGGAAACAAAAGATGAAGCATTATCAAGAGAACACGTTTGATTGATCCAGTGACAAAACCATAACCATTTAACTCCTGTCCTGGCTCTTCTTATTAAGTTCCTGGAATGCTTACTAGAACTTGAAATTGCCCGTGGGGGTGACAAACTGGATCACCAGTAATCAACTGGACATATGCGGAGATTGAAGGAAGGCAGAACAAGGCTGGATGAAGGTGAAGGGCACTGCCTGAGGGTAGCATTGCTAGATCTAGAATGCCAGAAAACCAAAGACAGGTTGGCACCACTATACTTACAAAGCAGTCTGGAGAAATCCATTTGCAAATGTTTCTTAGAAAGAAGTAAAGTGAAGCAGAAACTGTTCACTCAGTCCAGAAGGAACACATTTCCCAAGGGAAAAGTGTGCCTCGTCGTTAAGAAACCAAACTGCATTTAACCTAGTCTCTTGATGCAACGAAATGGAGTAATAAATGAGCAGGGGACAGGATAATAGTAGGATCTCCAATTCTCCATTCGCCAGTCAAATATCAAAAACATGCACCGGAGTATCAAAGGAACTTGTCAGATGAACTGCTGGTAGATGATTTTTGTGATCAACGGCCCACCTCAACTTCATGCAAGAAGACCAGCAAGTGGAATTCTATGTTGTTATAGTGCAGCCATCATCACCAACGTATCTTAGCGTTGAGGGCAGATAAACAGTCAAAACTGCAGCTGCAAATTCTCAAATGAACAATGAGGGCCTGATTTAGAGTTCCAGCGACGGGTTACTCGGTCACAATGGGACAGGTAGTCTGTCTGTCGTGTTACAAGTGTCTTAGGATATAATGCACTCGTAATATGGCAGACGGGATATCCGTCACAGCTGTGACGGAGTAATCAGTCTGCCGAATTCTAACTCAGTCCTTGAACTAACTCAAGCCCTACGTTTTAAGGGCTATCCTAACCTTCAGACAGGATAACTCCATGCATAGGAGTTACAGGGAGAGAATTCTAAACCTTGTTGCTGTAACAAGTAAGACCCTGTAACCCATCACTACTGGTGTGATCGCTCTGAAAAGGAGTCCCACACTTAGCCATCCTTCTAATGGCTGAACTTTGCTGCTAAAAATTCTGATACAGACTGGCACAAGACTTTGTGGAATAAGATAGGGGACAAGTAGCGAGAGGAGGGATCTTAACATGCTCCAATTGCGTGTCTTCTGTTTGTTCACATAAAACAATGTAATGTTGTGGTCTCAAAATAATAACAAGGTTTCCTCTAGTGATCGCAAATACAGGTGAGTGACAGAATGACAGCCTTCAGCCGTCTTGGAGAAGAAAAGGGGTGAGTCAGCACAACCTTACACAAGAGAAGCCCTTAAACTTTAGTCCTGGGAGTCCATGGAATAAAGACAGCAATAAGTGAACTGAAGCTAGGTCTTGCACATCTGCAGGCCTATAAGGGACAAAATATGCCCAAAAGATCAAGGCTTTCTGGAACCACCCAACCAAAGTGTGGGAACAGGAAGAAAAAGGACTCAAACTCAGCAGCAGCACATTACCTCTCTTCAGGGGACAGAAAAGCCCATCCCAATAAATGAATGAATCAAAGGACACCTACATAGTGCATTGTTACTCCAAGGAGTGTCCTGGCGTTCTGCACACCTATCATCACTGCCTAGTAAAGTCCAAAACAGTTAATCTTGCATAAAGAGCCACGTTTTCAGGTTCTTTCTGAACAGAGAGGTAGCCGAAGTAGCCCATAATGCAAGAGGAAGCTTGTTCCATGTTAGTGGCCCCTAAGGAGGAGACAGACCTACCTCCAAGCCTAAAACGTCAAATCCTAGGGATTCAGGCCAAGAAACCATTGGCTGAGCGAAGGTACCTTGAAGGGGCATATAAGGTAATTCTAGCCCTGAGGTAGCCTGCACCAGTCTGTTGGAGAGCCATGTGAACCAGCACAATGATGCATCAACAACAGTTCAACATGAAGTAAAAACATGGAATTAGATGGTGAGTAATTATTAGTACCAAGACAGAGGCCTAGACCAAGTAAGAGATAAACGAGACCAAGAATTTGCTGTATTGAGGCAGGAGAACAGACAGTAGGCAATCTTAATAGAAAATTATGTGGATGATTTAAGATAGAGAACACAATGCACTGTTAGCACGATGGTGAAAACCCTCATGCATGAAAATCCTCATGCAAAGCTTAAACAGGAGGATACTGCACAGGAAATTATCACTTTTAAAAATTTCTGGAACGTTGTAGCAAACAGACTAGTGGGATTAACTACACAAGGCTAGTACCTTGCGACATTTGGGAACCGTTCATTGCTTGGACCCAGGAGCAGCAGGGGGAGGATGGGGACACCCCGGCACGTGAAGGGTCTACCGTGGGGAGTGCTGTGATCCGCTGTGGTTATTTGTGTTTGTTATATATGTAACATTAGACGTGTTCTGGAATTTGCAACTGCAGCCCCAAAAATGATTACCTCATGATTGCTGTTGCATAATTGCTGTTAATAGCAATTAATGTTGCATACTGCTGAATAGGGCACATACTGTCTAACACTTGTAATGAGCCAAATGTGTTGCTTTTTCTTCCTAGTATGCTGGTTTGTTGTATTGTATTTTTTCGAAAATATCTATTTAAAAAAAAAACTACACAAGGCTAGTTGTCTATAAGAGAAAAAAAAGTCTGGGCCTGAGAGTTGATAAGTTTGGTGTAATGTGCTATCGAAGTCAAACCTGAAAATGGTATTAAGATTTCGAGTCACCCTGTCTGTAGGTAGCATGCCTCCATGCTGGCAGCCTCCTTGTTCCCTATCTGTATGTGTATGTATGTATATTTGTGGTAATTCTATAGCATATATCGAGGATGACCAATGCAATATAGCCTTATAGCCCGCCGTAGAGGGCTATACCGGCTATTAAAGGCCCTCTCCAGCGTTAAAGGCCCCGAGCCGAAGGCGAGGGCCTTTAACAAGGGAGAGGGACTTTAATAGCGGTATAGCCCATCTACGAAGGGCTATAAGGCTATTAGAACATTCTGTCACTAGAGGACAGAATGTTCTAACAAAAAAACAAAGCCTTTTGGGAGCGTGAGGGGATTGGAATCCCCTCAGTTTCCCTGAAGCCTTTGTTGACAGCCAGAGCTGTGAACAAAGAAACATTGGAATGTTGGAGCTCCAGGCTTATACCAGCCATTATAAGCCCGGAGCACTCCATTGTTTTCAATGGAGCTCCCAACATTCCAATGTTCTAATGTGATTTAGTGTTTTTCTTTTTAAAAAGGTGCTTCTTCAACTCTTCTAATTTGGAGCAGTGTTGGAGCAGTATTGATGGCTATGGGGATGTTATTCTACATCCTGGCTGAAAAAGGTCTGTTTTGTTTTTTATTTCTGTTTTTACACTGCTTAATCTGCAGTCTGACAGGGTCCTGGAAGAGGGTGTGAAGATCCACCAGAGATGGTGATCTTGTCTTCAAGATAATTAGCGGTGCTAGTCGAAATAGCTTTGTAAATGATGCAGCTAATTATGAAGATGGTGCGGGCCGTAAAGAGTAGATAATGGAGTTTCATCAGGTTGGGGGTAATGAGTAGGTAGGATGCCCTTAAGGGGTGCCGGCGTTGAGGCTATGAAGCAGGGTATTAACATTATCCTGATGAGAGTATGAGGGCTACAACAGCAGTTCTCGAGTTGTTTTCTGGCAGATATAGTTTGGCTGTCTTTATAAGAGAGAGTTGGTATTAGACAATCCGTTTTTTGGGCAAGGTCTACCTTAAGAAGATTTCTAATCTCCAGCACAGGCCCTGGTATGATTCAAAAGACAGAAATAGAAGGTAGGAGATAGAAGTCTAACACTTTAACCAAGTGTAGAACTGCTATAAAAGGCCTGGAACTGATGTGAACGCCAGGCTTATAAATTACATGCAGATTAGGATGGCCCTTTACAATTGCGCAAAAGTAGCCTATTTTCTTCCAGTCTTCAAAGGAATTTGCAGTAAAGAAACTCTTTCGATGATTTTATTATCTTCTAAGATCACTAGAATAACTCTTTTGAAAATTCCCATATATGGACCTGAACCTATTTTTCCAGAATGAAAAATTGCTCCTTGAAAAGGCTTTGGAGATGCTGGAGGAATGAGAGTAAGGGAGGCCAGCCCCTACCTGGAACTTAGCGAGCCCTCATCACTAAAATCTATAAGCAGGTCTTTCAAGGTGAAATGAGGATGAGGTCTACACCCTTTCTAGAGAATCCAAGATGAGATAGAGTAATGAGGAGCCCAGCATGCAAACTTCCATTCCTAGGAATACAACTCTAAAGCTTATGCTGTTCAGTCAAACCATTTCTTTACAGTCTACCAGCACAGCAATAATATCAATCCAGCAATCATATCCTGGAGTCCAGGAAGTTTCAAACTGGAGTCCAGAGGGAAAGCAGATAAAGAAGCTGTGTTTCCACTTTTGACAACAGAGACTTAGTAAAGTACTTTACAAATGGTTGGGAGGGTGATAGGTCTACCTTACAGGGAAGAAACTCTCCAAAATATGTCATCTGGCTGAATGGGGATTGCATTCATGGATCTTTCGTCCGCATTCGACCTAGTTAATAGATCTAAACTCTGGTCCATTCTCTTGGACTATGGACTAGATGAGGCCCTTGTAAACTTTTTGGCTTATCTCCACACTGACCTCAAAGCGCAAGTTAGAATTGGGATGGGTGGGGAAGCCTCTGGGGCTATCAAAGTAGGAAGATGGGTTAGACAGGGGTGCGTTCTAGCACCCCTGCTTTTTATTATTTATATTAATGGGCTAACCAATTCTCTAAAACAGGTGACTCCAGATGTCCCAATAATTAAGGGGCAACCGTTACCGGTCCTTTTATATGCAGATGATGCGGTCCTTATGGGCCGCACCCCAAATGCATTACGCCTACTTGTTAAAACTTTCATACAATATATGGAGGCATCAGATCTGCGTGTGAATCTTTTATAATGCCATGTGGCCCAGGGAAACGGAAGCTCAATACCATATATGTGGGGACTGACAAGCTAGACTCTGTGAGCACGTTTCCATACTTGGGGATGGTTTTTGCTGCGAACGGCTCGTGGAGTGGGCATTTGGCCCACGCCACGGGCAAGTTCTCAAAAGCCATCAATTCCATCATGAGCTTACCTCGCACAAAGAAAATAGGTGCCACTAAAGTTAGTTTAATTTTTTTTAAACTACAGTGCGTACCAGTAGCCATATATGGGGCAGAGGTTTGGGGTATGGGAAAAACCCCTAGTATCCATCAAGAAGAAAATCGCTTTTGCAGAAAGATTTTGGGTGCCCCAATCTCATCCTCTGAGTTCATTTGTTACAAGGAACTAAACTTGCCCTATATATGTGATCTTATCAGGACTAGACCAGCTTTACTCTCGCTTAGGATCTGGAAGAACAATTCGGCCGCCCTAACACAGGATATTATAAATGACTGTCTTGGCTGCGAAAAAGGTTTAGCAATCTCCTGGCTCGCGGGAGTCTCTAAGACCCTGTGTGCCGTGGGCAGGGGTGACCTTTTTTCTGATCTATCCAGAAGAGAGCCTAAAAACAAACACGAGTTAAAACATGCAGTATACGCACTTTATAACTCCGAAAGAATAGAAAAGGAAACACTCAAAACATTAGTTGTGACTTATATGGGTAATGAATGGATTAGGCAACCACTTCCACTATATCTTACCCTCCCCATGACCAACTGGGAAAGACCGTTGCCGTTTCGCCTAAGGGCTGGTACTGTAAAATTTTTACTGTGTTTCTCTTTGGGTTGCTATCAGACATCACATCTTAAACCCTGCCCTTGTGACGGAATAAGCACACAAAATGATTTGCATTTCCTATTTTTCTGTAAATTTTATTTAAAATATACTAAATGTTTTTTATCATCATATTTTAGAAAACGAAGACCCCTTTCCTTAAGGGATTCCCATTTAATGTTGCTTTCTTTGGATACTGATGAATTGGTTTTTCGCACTAGCACTTTTTTGGAACTGATAACGCGCGCCCGTAAAATGATGGAAAATCCGTGAAAATTAGATGTATGAGAGCTGTAACAACTCTAAAATTTGTTTACAATAATTAGATTTGTAAAAAGATCATGGGACTGCTTTGTTGTATACGTTGCTTTTATGAATTTAATGAAATTCGAATAAAGGTCTTTTGAACTTGAATGGGGATTGCCAGATAGTTTAATGAAGCAGGGACTGGAGTAGTGCTTCTAAAATGCATAATTCTGTAGAAGGAGGAAACCCTTCTTTGAGGTCTAGTCGAACCATCAGTTTCTCCAGAATGAAGTGAAATGTTTGCTTAAGTATTATTTCCTGTTCTATGGCATTCTCTGGCCCCTGAATGCCAAAAGACATTGTCATCCACTTTCTGCGCATGGAGTCTCCAACTTAACCACTGGTATGTACAGTCAGGAAGTCTGAGATTCACACTTATCCGGCTCCTTGTCAATCTAGAAAATTCATAAATAATTCATACATACATACAAGCGCCTTTGGCACTCTTAAAACACTGGTATGTTCAACATTCACATGTTACTTAGGGGTAGGCATAATTTGTATAATTTAATTTGCTGTAGCATAATTATCTGAAATTGCAGCAAAATGGCGTGAGTATGCGGAATTGTACAAGGAGCATAACCCAGCATTTAGCACCATTTCATAGTGCAAATTGCACCATAACGTCCAAAATGGACACACGGTTGTATTTTGCACTAACAGAATACCGCTAAATGAAAGAACATGAACAGTAGCAGCCACTCAAGGTTTAGGTTTGTTTTTTCTGTACTTCTGCTCGAGGATTTATGTGGCAAATTTCTCACGGTCATGCAAACGGGCATAATCGTGTAATTTATGGCAATTTGGCTTCAAAATAGTAACACAAAATTACTCCAACACAACTAAAATTTCACCCAGATCTAATTTTACGTCTACCCACTACAGCATACAGCAAGAAGCAATGGGCCAGCCCAAGTCAGGCACTGGCTCTCTTGCACTGTGAACGACAGAATTTTGCCTGATCACATATTCAGATTTGTCTAAAAAGACGTGCACTTCAATGCCAGGTTAGGCAAGCAAAATACTTGACTTTACATATGTGCCTCCTCCGTCCATTTGTTATCCCTTATTTTTCTTAGTCATTCTAGTGTGCATAAACTATGTCGTCAGGATACAGAATTTCAAAGCCAATTGTAAATTTTCTCTGTGCGATCAAGATTATACTATCCTGTGATGTGCATTAAAAACTAGGAAGGGTTTCTATGACAGTTTTAAGTATATCTGCTTGTTTTAAAGCATCCAAATTCTTCCAATAAATGTTTCTTTTTAATTTCCTATTTTTAATGCAAGCTATGGATTCCATGTTTAGGTGGTGACATTATTTAAGACTAGCCTGCCAGGGCAATACCTATTGGCTTTGCCAACACATGTTCATGGAGATAATGAGCTCCAAATGGTCATCAAGAGGCCACAGAAGCAAAAGCTCAAATCTCTAGAAGTGGGGGTATTCAAATGTGTGAATGCTGAGAAGGAACTATGGACATGTCCAAAGCCATCTCCACAAAAGATTGCACAAACAGGCCTAAAATTTTGCGAGTGGCAGTCTAACTTTGGAGCCAACAGATACCCCGCCGGCCCCCCCACCTCGACAGCATAGAATAGCAATCACGTTGAGCTCCTCGGACCACAGAAGGCTACCCTCCACATTTTATGGGGTTTAATCACATGCGTGCTCCTGGGTGATTGATGGTGGGGTCTTGTGTGCTTATGACAAGGATCCACTGCTGCTTAGTGAGTCTTCTGGAGTGTATGACTTGTTCTCCTGAGTTTCAGAGTATTTAGCAGCACTTGGCTTTGATGGTGTCACTTGGTCATCACAAACGTCAAGCATGCTAAAGGTTAGGCTGCGGTGCCATCTCAAACAATCTGGCAGTTTGCATCTTCTGCAACTTGGAACATACACCAATATATTTAGAGCTTAAACTCGCCCAGGAAAAGGCTATGGTGTTGGGGAGGGGTTACTTCTCCTAGAAAATGAACTAGTACCGGGCAACTCACCTCTCTGAGTTGTCAAGATTAGCCTAACAAATTGCTGGGAAAAATAAATCCCGTAAATCAGTGGATTTCAGAAAACAAGGTTTTATCATAGCCCTCTCTTTTAATTACTCCTAGTGAAAGGACACGGAGGGATAGATAAGGGGTTTTAATTGTGCTGAAAATGCGAGTGTCTCAAAAAAAGGAGATTCTTTAAAAAACTGATTGAAAAATGATCACCAAGTGCCCACTTAGGCTTGGAAAGGCCAGGACTATCACAAATTGTGCTAGTTAGCCCGTGAGAAATGTAACAAGCACAAAGAGCATCTCTCCAGGAGCTGTACACGGAAGCATGTAGTCAAGAGATGCAACTAGGAAAGAATGGCAACAGAAGGAAAACGTAAAGTAATTTTGCAACATGCTTAGAGAATCACACAGGCTGTGCTGAAAATTACCTGATTCTGGGCATCACGAGGGGCAGGACCAGACTGATGTACGGGAAACTGTCTGGCATCAACAGTGTCTAGAGGACGGTTGGATATAGGTAGTAGGAGTAACAAATTACTTAATCAAAAATTCTAGTTATTCCCTTGATTTGTTCTCTATTAAGATCCACAACCAGGAACACCCATCAAGGTGCGGACCAAGGCAAACATCTTACTTGTACATAAGAGCTGGTTGTACTTCTAGGCCAAAATAATTGCCGATTCTGATAGGGCCTCACAAATGTTCATCTCAAGCAGAAAGATTGAAAATGGAACTGTCAACGACCTCCAACGTCTTTCCACGAGCTCCTAAACCATATTGGTTATTACTGTCATAACTAAGTTTTAGGCTTTTCGGTCTAGAAAACATGATAATAAAATGGTATAATTGGGATATCAACGAATGTGAACATCCACGAAAAGATCAAGTAATTTGGAGAACAAGCAAAGTATGCAATCTGACGGGCTGCCATCGCCCACACCATGAAAGCCCATTGCTCCACTTTAATTGTGGCCTACTGCAGTGTGAGGATAGTTTGAGCATCTTTGGCAGGGGACATTATGGTTCTAGTCCATTCCTTGAATCATCTGTGTGGATGGAGCTTTCCTCCTTGCAGCTTTGTGAAATATGTATTGGCACTAATACAGTCATCAAACAAACAGAACAAATAACGATTGGTCACATTAAGGCACTGCGGCCATAAAGCACTAAACGATATCCTGGACCTTCTTGTTGTTCTTCAATGAAAAACTCTTCACATCCAGTACGTGCAATGTTTTCTACCCAAAGAGGTGTGATGCAGGAAATAAATTTTACAAGAATTGATGTAGGAGTCTTATTTAGGTAGACAACTCACATCTTTCTTAATGTGAACAGTATCCAGAAAAAGGGTACTATTTTGGTTAACTGTATACCGAGATATATCTGAATATATGGGGTGGATTTCTTGCAGGGCGTTTCTCCCCTCAAAATGTATTCACATGAGCCAACTCTGCAAATTCAGAAATGCTGTTTTTCACAGGGTTATTTGTTGCAGATTAGAGTAGTACATGTATGCATCATCAAGAAAACATGGGCCAGATGGTGGCGGCTCATTCAATTTCATGGATATCTGGGAAGGAGAGAAAGTATGCCATGTAGGAGAGTATCTTCCATAGTGTTCCCTTATAATCAGTGAAACCAACCCAGCATGATGTATAGCACAGGACATTTGCTGTTATCTCAAAGTGGTCCATCTATAGATGACTGCTATCTTAAATATTTCAGAATCCATAATTTGTCTCAAGGCGAGCGTGCTGTCTGACTACCTGGATAGAGCCAGAATCCCACTTCTCACAATGTTTTATGTCAATTATGGCTAGTATGTTATTGGTCAGTTCAAGAACATACTTGGCATGAAATGTCAAAGAAGCAACCACTATTTTAATTTCATAATGTGGATGTACAGTCAGAGTGGGACTTTCATTTGGAAACTAACCTGAGTCTTCAACCCAAAAAAGGTTTACAAGCTTGGTGGACACCTTAGTTGATATGTATTAAATTGTCAATTTTATTTGGAGCACTTCTAGTGAGCGCAAATTCCGGCAGATTGTGGCTCTAGACAAGACGGAATGGAGGAGAAAGGAGGAATAACAGTGTGCGGGTATGGGTGGTCATGGCTTTGGGTTTTAATGGGCGTTTGTATATGTGTTCATAAGCTGTACAGGAGGCAGATGAGCTACTATCCCCAATATGTACAGGTAACATTTTGTCATGTTGGTTCCATGGTTCAAAGGAGAATATGCCACATATGTTATATTATCCTCGAGTATTTTGTCGATCTTTTGCTGTGCAACGAATGTTAGCATTTAAAAGTTGTTGAGTCCCAATCAAGGTTGGCCATGTGATCCCAATGTTAAAAATTCTTCTCCATCCTCCTTTCATCTTTCTCCAAGATATTCATCATTTTAACCCGTCTTAAGATAACACATATGTATCTCAAACTATGAAGACCACTAATTTTCGTTTAGTGTGGAGAGTCTCTTGCATAAATGAGGTAACAGCAACTTGGAAGCAAGGAGATTCAAATAAAGGGATAGATTTCTTTTCATGGCTTGGCCCAGATGGGCGCGTGTGTGCATCCGATGTGCTTTTCTTCTGCTTTTCGTCTCAAATTTCCTTAAATTCAACAAATTCCCTATGAAACGAACTGTGTTTGCTTAAGGCTGGTATTTGCAGGGAGTTTTATTTTGGGAACTTCCTCTGGGGACTCAGATGACGTTTGTGATGCTGGTTAGTTTCTATACTGGCTTAGTAACCCCGAGGGGGCAACAAGGAGGGTTGGGCAGGGGGAAATTGTAGGGATGGGAAGCAAACATTATTTTGAGTGGGCACTTTAATGTGTGATGCTTCCTTTGGGTCGAAGTAGGTTATGGGAGAGGACCTACAGTGCTGGATACCCCTCCAGGTAGGACATCAGAGCTTTACCACTATTGGGGTAGGAGCGATAGTCAATTTGCCCACAAAAGGAATTTTGAAGTTTACATGTGATACCCAGCAGCTCTGAAGTTTATTGGTGGAGGTCAGACCTCGCTCATTAACTATGGAATCAGACCATTATGCACGGTTATTGTTGTCAACAGGAGATTCCTCAGACAGGTTAGATTGAGTGCCCCCTACCATTCCTGGGCTTCAGTCGGGCACTTAATCAGTTGAATTGGGCAGTCTTGATGACCCTCAGTTATAAGAACTATAACACGCACAAAAAATGGTTTCTGCAAACCCTGCGGATGTCTATTGATTCCTTCTTGGTTATCCTTTGAGCTGAATTAGGATCATCTCTACTGCTGAGACATTTGCAACCTTTACCATGGGTGAGGGGCTCAATCTCTACCAGGCTGATCAGACACCCTTGTTTGTCAATGCCTCATACCTCTGGTCAGTCCGGGGCTCCAATCCCTCTCGGAATTCCAGCAGTTCACTTGTTTGGGAGAAGGATGAAGGATGCCATTAGATGAAAGAGGAAATGCGGGCTGGTAATAGTGTGCAAAGGTTTACAAGCCAATTCTGAACCAAAAATGTAATTTGGCTTTAAAATGTATTGATCACAAACCTTTTATTAGCAGTTTTTATTCATGATACCCCAGGCCCCCCCCCACGCCGCACGGCTCCTCAGCTGTGAGCGCGTCTCTGCCCCCGGCGCCGCAGGATCACCCCTGGCTCGGTGTACCCCTGCCGCTACCTCCTTCTCCTTTTTCTGCTTTCTTGCCCACACTTGTGTCTTAAAATTGTGCATTATTTTCTGTATTTTCGATATTTCTGTTTTTGTCGTAGTTATTTTATCCCTGCCCTCTGGTGTGCCCCCCCCGCTGCTCCCTTGTGGCCCGCCCCGCCCCTTTTTCTTTGGGTACCCACCGCCCATTGGCCGCCCGCTCCCGCCACCCAGCTGCTCCTCCCTCCCACTTGGCCTCATATGGAGGCCGCACGGCACAGGTGAGTGTGACCTGACCCCAGGCCATCCCGCACGGCTACTCAGCTGTGAGCGCGTCTCTGCCCCCGGCGCCGCAGGTCCGCCACTGGCCTCGGCGTCCCCCTGCCGCTACCTTCTCCTTTTTCTGCTTTCTGCTGTTGCCCACACTTATGTCTTAAAATTGTGCATTATTTTCAGTATTTTCGGTATTTCTGTTTTTGTCGTAGTTGTTGTATCCCTGCCCTCTGGTGTGCCCCCCCGCTCCCCGCCGCTGCTCCCTCACAGCCCTGCCCCTTTTTCTTTCTGTACCCACCGTCCATTGGCCGCCCCCCTCCCAGCTGCTCCTCCCTCCCACTTCACCTCATATGGAGGCCGCATGGCAGCCGCTCAGCGGAAGCGCGCGCGCCACTGGCGCTCCGAAGGCGCGCCTAAGGCAAGCCTGTCTGCGCCTGGACTGCGCCCAGTGCCAGGACCCCTGGCCCTCGACGAGGCCTGCCCACCCGACGAACTTACGACGCTGCCACCCTCCAAGCACTCATTGCCGGCTGGACACCCGCCTGCTACCGAGCCACCCCGAAACGCACCCACGGACCCCTCACCTGCCAAACCTGCAAATTCACCTGCCTCCAACCCTGCGAGGCACCCGCCAAGCCGAGCACCAGCAACAATCACCTCAAGTGCATCCTGCTCAACACTCGCTCCGTTCACAGGCACACCGTCGAACTCTGGAACCTCCTCGACACAACATCACCAGACGTCGCCTTCCTGGATGAACGCCTCCTCAGCCCTGGACATTGCCATAGCCATCCCGCATGGCTACAAGATCACCCGGAGGGACCGCGTCAACCAAATCGGAGGAGGCATCGCCATCCTCCACAGAAACACCATCCGAATCACAACCAACTCAGACGACACCTTCACCGCCGCCGAGCACCTTCACTTCCAGATACACACCGACCCCAAGACCACCCTCAGAGGCACTCATCTACAGACCCCCAGGACCACGCACACAATTCAGCGAAGCCATCGCAGACTTCGTCAGCCCGCACGCCCTAACCTTCTCAGACTACATCCTCCTAGGGGACCTCAACTTCCACCTGGAGAACAACAATGAAAGCAACACTGCCACCCTGCTGGACAACCTCGGACTCAAGCAACTGGTGAACACTGCCACCCACACGTTTGACCCCGTCTTCTCCACCAGCAAGCACATCTCCTTCAGCCACTCCACCGGACTACACTGGACAGATCACAGCTGCGTCCACTTCAACTTCAGAAGAACCACGACCCACCACCACCCGCAACAGGTTCCCCGCAGAAGCTGGAGCAAGATCACCGCCGACCAGCTCACCACCTCCCTCAGCCAGAACCCCCCCCCCCCCAACACGACGGACCCCAACGAAGCAGCCCGCAATCTCACACAGTGGCTCACCAACTGCGCCGATGACCTCGCACCACTGAAGAACCCCCCCAGCAGACCCGGCAGCAAGAAAGCCTCGTGGTTCACCAACGACCTCAAAAACTCTACGAAAAACTGCCGCACCCTCGAGAAAGCCTGGCGCCATGACCAGACAATAGAAAACATGACAGCCCTCAAGAACCCCACCCGCAAACACCACCAGCTGATCCGCACCTCCAAAAGGACAACATTCAAAGAACGACTGGACAACAACACCCACAACAGCAAAGAACTCTTCAGCATCGTTAAAGAGCTCTCCAACCCCAGCGCCTGCAACAACATCACACCCTCGCAAGACCTGTGCGACTCACTCGCCTCATTCTTTCACCGCAAGATCGCCAACATACACAACAGCTTCGGCGCACAGACCACGCACCCAACCACCGAACCAGCGCCCCCCACCACCACCCTCCGCACCTGAACTTGGTCAGCACCGAAGACACCACCCGCACGATGAACACCATCCACTCCGGCTCCCCAACCGACCCATGCCCACACCACATCTTCAACAAAGCCAACTCCATCATCGCACCCCAACTCCGGGACATCATTAACAGCTCCTTCGCATCCGCCACCTTCCCGGAGAGCTGGAAACATGCCGAACTCATCGCCCTCCTGAAGAAACCCACCGCGGACTCCACGGACCTCAAGAACTTCCGCCCCATCTCTCTCCTCCCTTTTCCTGCCAAAGTCATCGAGAAGACCGTCAACATACAACTCTCCGCCTTCTTTGAGACAAACGGATCACTCGACCCCTCGCAGTCCGGTTTCCGAGCAAACCCCAGCACCGAGACCGCACTCATCGCAGCTACCGACGACATCTGGTCCCTCCTCGACAACGGGGAAACAGCTGCCCTCATCCTCCTGGACCTCTCAGCAGCCTTCGACACTGTATGCCACCGCCCCCTGATACAGCGCCTCGGCAACACCGGTATCCAAGGAACGGCCATGGAGTGGATCATCTTGTTCCTCGCCGGAAGAACCCAGAGAGTCCGCCTTCCCCGTTCCGATCCGCCGCCACCGAAGTAATCTGCGGCGTTCCGCAAGGATCCTTGCTCAGCCCCACACTCTTCAACGTCTACCTGAGCCCCCACGCAGCCATCGCACGCCAACACAACCTCAACATCATCTCCTACGCAGACGACACCCAGCTGATCCTCTACCTCACCAACGACCCCGCCACCGCCAGAACCAGCATCCAGGAAGGAATGAAAGACGTCGCGGAATGGATGAAGCTCAGCCGTCTGAAACTGAACTCAGACAAGACGGAAGTCCTCATCCTGGGACCATCCCCCTCTGCCTGGGACGACTCCTGGTGGCCCCCGGCCCTGGGCACCGGCCCCAAGCCTACGGACCATGCACGCAACCTGGGCTTCATCCTGGACTCCTCCCTCACGATGACCAAGCAAGTCAACGCCGTCTAGTCATCTTGTTTCAACACCCTGAGCATGCTCCGAAAGATCTTCCGGTGGATCCCCACCGAAACCAGGAAGACACTCACCCAGGCCCTCGTCACCAGCCGTCTGTACTACGGGAACACCCTCTACGCTGGAACCACAGCCAAACTCCAGAAAAGACTCCAGCGCATACAGAACGCTTCGGCACGACCCATCCTGGACATCCCCCCGTCACAGCCACATCTCTGCCCATCTGATAGACCTGCACTGGCTCCCCATCAGCAAGAGGATCACGTTCAGACTCCTCACCCACGCACACAAGGCTCTCCACGACATGGGCCCCAAATACCTCAACAGCCACCTCACATTCTACACACCCACCCGCAGCTCCGCTTCACCAGCCTCGCCCTCGCCTCCGTCCCACGAATTCGCAAAGCCACCGCCGGAAGATCCTTCTCCTACCTGGCAGCCAAGACATGGAACTCCCTCCCCACCCACCTATGGCTGACCCAGGACCATCCCTCCTTCAGGAAACAACTCAAGACCTGGCTGTTCGAGCAGTAGCGACTCCCCCCTCCCCCCCCTCCCCCTCCCCCCATCCCAGCGCCTTAAGACCCTAGCGGGTGAGTAGCGCGCTATACAAATTTGTATGATTGATTGATTGATACTGCAACAGCCAACTCTCAGCGACTACCGGGGTTGGGTTCTATGAGGTTTGCAAACATGGGCTCTGCCCTGGTGATATAAAACTAGTCATATACGTTCTTATTTTTGTATCCTGGTACACAGACTTAGGAAAGTCGGATTTAAAAATTGCTCTTCTGAATAATTTTAATTAGAATCCTGCTTCTTGTTTTTTGCAGACTAAGCTTGCTTTGCTCTGAAGTTTTAGTTCTAATAATGACCAGCAAATGGTTTAGGATCGAAATCCTATCAACACTTTCAGCAATTACCCCAGTCAATCACTGTCTATATTAGGCTGATAGGACACAATGTTCTTAATGCATCATCAATATCATCTGTATCATTGGTTTCAGCTAATTTGTAGATACACTTTCTTGGATATCTGTCATCTTATCAGTGTGGGCACGGATCACATGTTTGCACAGGATTGCATCAAACAAATACTAGAATATATTTGTTGCTTTAAAATATTTTAACATTGACTGGTGCTGTAGTAAAACTTGACAGGATTATTGTACAACCCATTGATTAAACAGAAAAACCACAAACACCCACTATTGTATATACATAATGACTACCATAGATTCCTTGTGGTTTGCAGGGTATCTCATGTCTTTGTTGCCAATTCTAAATAGTGGCATCTGGTAAGTGGTGGATGCTATGCAGTTCTACTCTGCAGTCGACACTGTTGCCGTTTACGTTTTCACAGTTTCTCAATTTTAATCTAGAGCTAGGCTCTAGCAGGAGAGATATTTTAGAATGGCTAGTCTTTGTTTCAACTTTTTACTTCTAATGTGTAATCTTGTGTACTTCTTTCTATTCCGTTTGGATGTTAGACACTGCGGGTTAACTGTATCAATTGTTTTATTAATGTTGTTCTAACAGTTTTGTATTGCACAGTATATTCTAAATTATATGCAATAAATATTACAAACGGTTTCCTTGAAATGGGCTTTACACTATGGACAATAAATGACAGGTTTCTGGTAGCTTGGATACTTCGGTCAATGCGAGCCATCTATATGCTTACCTATTACAATATCTTACTATTAACATCATTTATAGTTTCAGGCATACAATGGATTGGGGCCTCCACAACAACACCTCCAATACTAAAATGAAAACGTAATCCAATAACTTTTAATCTACAAAGGAAACCGGGTTGTAGGAATTAAAAACTCCCTAGTGGTCATTAATCAATCACTAATCAGCGGCTCTACAAGCCAACGACCTACAACAGGTGACTCCAGATCCGTGAAGAAAGTCAATGGGCATTGCAAAATGGCCGCATGCTTACAGTGGCAGTCATGAATGTTTTCATATGTAAGGAGGCCGCCATAACGATGCAGCCATCTTGCAATATCCATTGAATGTTTTCATACATCCGGTGTAGGTCATGGGCTTGTAAAGCCCCGATCAGTGGTTAATAAGCATTTTGGACTTCTGTGAAATGAAAAGCATTGGCAAAGCCAGTAATTCAGTGCCCCCCCCCCCCCCCCCCCACCCCCCCCCCCCCCCCCAGCCCAGACATTACCTATTGGGGTTGCCGATGCTTATGCATTCATGCAGATGACAAAGAGGTAGCAACAGACAGGACACATTTATCAGTCTCCTTATACAGATGGAACCCTTCGCAAACAAGCAGCATGACCGTTGTTTCATTAACTAAAAGCAATTTCTTGCATTTCTTAGTACAATTAGGCAAAACTGAAGGAGTTTAAACCTTCTGTCCATTTAATGAGTCAATAACCCCATCCTTTGCCATCCCCGTTTTCCAGATCTATTTAATAAATTGATTCTTCACAAGCGGAGTATCATCTTTTTAGCAAACACAAAACACATCTGGTCAGGTTGTGCCAGTGTTGAGACAGAACTAATTACTTAGTTGTAACAATAGCTTAGAAGCTTAAGACTATTCTGAATACAAATGCTATGCATTACTCTCATCCACCTGCTGTGTATTATTCTACTATCCAGAGTCTCATATGCTCTCCTGTCTTGTCTGAAGAGCATCCCTCATGCTGCTGCATAGTTCGTCAAAAGATCAATAAAAGATTGATAGGAGGAGTGTAATGAAGCTAAGTAACGTATTTTTCTGATGGATTCTTCTACCTGCAGATACCTCACCTTGTGAATCCGTTCCGAATCCACCTACAAGAAGTGGGGAGTGAACTTACACCAAGAAGTACTGCAGTAACGAACAGGCCAAATGGCCCTTCCAGGGTACTTGTTGAGCAATACAGTTGGGTCTGGTGACGGTATAGACAGATACTCATGTTGCTGCCTACCAAATGCTTTGAACAGGACACGCAGAAGTAGAGTTGTAGCTGTGGCTTCTGGCCAAGTGGAATGAGCCCCAAGGGTCTCCGGAGGATTCTTTATAGTCAAGGCACCAAAAATGAACAGATTAATGCAAAGAACAATCGCATGGGACAATGTACGCTTCCAGACCCTCTTTCCCTTGCTCAGACAAGCGAACACTTCAAACAACTTATCACTGATGCAGTACTTCTTAGTCTTAAGGTAAGCTATGGGCATGATGTTCGTCCAACCAGTGTAGCATCTCCTCTACATATGGATGTGGTGGAGAAAATAACACCAGGAATGTGATAGATTGTTTCACATCGAAATGTGACACAACATATGGGAGAAAGGATGCACAGGGCATAATCAATAGTTGGTCAGTAAAAATAGGTGGAAATAGAAGCAATTGCAATGAGGAACAGAGTCTTACCTGGCAAAAGTCTTAGACAACTGTGGAAATGCCGAAAGAAAGCCTGTCTGGAACCTCTTTGGGAGACACTTGCCCCTTGTGTTAGTGGATTTACTACTGAATGAAACCCCCATGTGCCTAGATTTTCATCCACTGAATAGTTCAAATTTTCCAGATTACTTTTGCGATATCACTACTAGGAATTGGCATTATAACCTCTACTGGTAATGCTCTCCTTGCCACAATATTGAATTACCTAGAATATCAATTTTTATCGAAGTTTAAGAGTCATCGTCTGTGCTCTGAATAATTTTTCTCATCCTGAAGATGACCAAGTAAACACTTAATAAGTCGAAATGTCATTGACCACCTCAATGAGACCGCATGAAAGCAGATCGATTCAAATATACTACTACTCTTTTCTTGTAGTGGAAAATTAAACTGAAAAAATGTGTACTTGAGGGAAGTCTTCACTTCAAACACCGGAAGCTTGAATGGAATAGACAACTGTAAAAATAATAATATAATAATAATAATAATCCACATTTGTAAAGCGCACAATCACCCGTTAGGGTCTCTAGGCGCTGGGGGCCATCAGGAAGATTAAGCAAGCTATTGTCCTGAGTCACATGGTGCTGGACTAATCTGCCGCCGGTGCCAGGGATCGAACCGTGATCCCCAGATTCCGGATTCAGTCTCCCTGGCCGCGGCGCCACACCTCTTGGTGGGTGAAACAGACAAAAAAGTTACAATTATGTATGAAAAGTTATTGTTTAGGCACTTAGGAAAAAAGATTTGGAAATGACTTAATCAGAAAATTGTAAGCGCGCTACTCACACGTGAGGGTCTCAAGGCGCTAGGGAGGGGGGGGCGGAGGGGGGTTAATGGGGGTCCGAAGATCTGTTTAGCCGAAGAGCCAGGTCTTGAGGGTCTTCCTGAATGTGTTCAGGGAGGGGGCGCGTCCGATGTCTGCCGGTAGCTCGTTCCAAGTCTTGGCTGCAAACTGAGAGAAGGATCTTCTGCCAGCTCTGGCTCTGTGGATGCGTGGGGTTTCAGCCAGTGCGAGGTTGGAAGATCGGAGGTTTCTTTAGGGTAGGTGGAAGTTGATTCTGTCGTTGAGGTATTTGGGTACGTTGTTGTGTAGGCATTTGTAGGCGTGAGGATTTTGAAAGTGACTTTTCTCCACAGAGTGCCAGTGGAGACTTAGCAGGTGTTGACTGATGGGTTTGTGTCTGGGGATGCTGAGGACGAGTCTGGCGGCGGTGTTCTGTGTTGTCTGGAGTTTGCAGAGTAGAGACTTGTTGATGCCGACGTAGAGTGCTTTTCCACAGTCCCGTCTGCTGATGATGAGTGCGTGGGTGACTGTCTTCCTTGACTCAGGGGGGATCCACTTGAAGGTCTGCGGAGGATGCAGAGGGTGTTGAAGCAGCTGGAGGTGATGGCGTTGACCTGTTGGTTCCTGGTGAGTGATGAGTAAAGTATGATGCCGAGGTTCTTGGTGTGGTCTGAGTGGGTAGGTGGGCTTCAGCGGGCAGTCGGCCACCAGGTGCTGTCCCATGCAGAAGGGGTGGTACCGAGGACGAGGACTTCTGTCTTCTTGGCGCTGAGCTTCAAGCAGCTGTTGTTCATCCAGACTGCGACATCTTGCATTCCTTTCTGGAATTTGAGTTTGGCAGTGATGGGGTCTTTGGTGAGGGAGAGACTTAAGAGTCTAAAAACTACTGAGAGGCTAAGCTGCAGGATATGTCCATCTCCCAACACATTCTGAAGGATCAAAAGGGTTCCATCCCTTTTCTTGTTATTTTAACTAAGCCTAACCTAGTAAAAAGTAGGTACCAATGTTATGAAGAAGGCATTGGATCTTGCCAACCAAATGTTACACAAAAACAAGCTCACCTCATTACCGGGTGAACTAGAAGACTTCTTTGTTTTTAAACGTTGTTTTTAAACTTCGACCCAAGGATGGCCCAAGGAGAACCTCTGGTCTGTGATAATTATCTCATAAAAGGGACATGAGAAATTAATGAATAGACCAAACGGTCTAATTAGATTTTCTGTTAGGGTACCACCAATATTTTATTGTTTTTTTCCTGATGTATACATTTCACCTTCACTTGTCTTCACATTGCATTGCGTCGGCAAAACTTCTGTTGCAATACAATTTTTGCATCTATGCAAAACATGATAAAAATTGACTACACAAGTGAATACAGAAAACTGAGGATTTGAAAAATACTTTTTTACTTACTAATTGGTGATTTTAATGTTATAATTTGGATAGGTTACTGTGGATTGAACACACACCCATACCATGTTAAAAAAGCCCCAATGGACCTTTGTTCTTTCATTAATATGTATTTTCTGGGGGGCTTATAGGGTGGGACTTTGTTTTATAAAACTTACTTTTCTTATCATTATTTTTACCTGCAGAAGATTTGCTTTTATAGATTTTACTTTAAGTATCCTTTCCATCTCGAAGCAATGACCTGTATTGAAACAGCGCGATACAAAAGGGGATGATGGACGAAGCGGTGTGGAGTGCAAAAAAACAAAGGATTTAGGCCCAGATCTCTGTACTGGGGTGAATGTATGACATTGTTCTACATTCTGTCCAGCAACTGCTGTTTTTGCATTTCTCACCCCGAGTGGGACGGGTATGCTCAGACGTGAGTCCCGTGCTCTCCACACCACTGGAGTCAAGCTATCCTGGCTGAGGACGGCTGATAGCCAGAAACCAGTCCTAGGATGCTTGATTCCGGTCCAGGGAAGATATGGCTTGGCAGTTCGGGCTGAACTGTTCCCATGAGGGTCAAGGCTGATATGCATATGGTCATGTCTGAACTGGGGTGGTGTGGAGTGCAAAAAAAACGATGGATTTAGGCCCAGATCTCTGTACTGGGGTGAATGTATGACATTGTTCTGCATTCTGTCAATCAACTGTTGTTTTTGGATCAGTATTGAAACAGGTCAATTATTTTGCGGTGGCTCATTTTTGTGTACACCTTATTAACAAGGTCGTGTCCACGTTGCACATATCCCTCAGTTCATACCTTTTTTGATGTACCTTTTTTAATAATCCAGAACTTCACTGTTGAATAATCAACAGTGTGGATTAACTGGAAGATAAAACATTTTTCAAAAATTATCCTGGGAAGGGGTGCGCAGATTGTGGTATTCAATCATTAGGTTATGCGGATTCATACAGCTGTATGAAATTATTTATTAGCAGCACGATTTGTTTGCAGGTTCCAGCAGAAAAATATAATTGGTACGATTACCTTGCGAGAAAAATAAAGCACACATACTCTTGCGCCCTGCAGTTTGACCTAAGTTTAGGGTTGGGTAGCTAATAAACATTCTCAAAACTAGTGGAAGTGATTCTGGAAATGTTCATAATTAGGAAGGACTGCTGACCACTTAAAACACACTTCTTTATTCGGGGTAGAGCAGAAAATCGCACAATATACATTAATTATACTGCTGTTTGCCCATATGGACTCTGTTAATAACTAGTGCGCGTTTCTTCAATATTACAGTTGTGCTCCGATCTTATGAATAAATGAGAGAGAAGAGAAATATTAAAGAACTCAATTGCCAATTTCCAACCAGAAGACCTAAACTCCTATCCAGATTTCCCAGTATTAATGACTACATTGTGTGGTCTTGGCCACATCACTTCATTGCCCTGGCGTTCTTCTTTTTGCAGAGTCAGGAGCGAGGCACTGAGGCATTTTTGGCCATTCAAGCGTCTCCAGCGCTAGCTAGTTCACCATCTTGGAGGTCTTCTGTGCGACCGTGCGTTGAAACAACAGGGCGCTCAACGGTGGCAGCATCTGAAGTTAACATTTTTAACTCTGGTCCGATTATCATAACCAGTAAGTAACTGAACAGAGAAGGGGGCAATGACGGGGTTGCATGTAGAGGACATGTCCGTCTCTCTGAACCGCAGCTTGCGAGACAATCTATCAGTGCCAGGCGAACTCCACTATTTCACCTGATTTTAGGCTTAATCTAGGGTAAAATAAAGAACAAAAAGGAAGACACAGTGGCAGCGGAAGGTTATTATTATTTTACACATGTAAACGACTTGTGTACTAGATAAATAACTGCGAAAGTGAATGCTTTCGAGTGAAAATGTAATTTCTTTTGCATTGAAATCATCCTCTCTCAAAATATGAACACAAAGATAGCCGTTCTGAACAGGAGGCAGGAAGGAGAAAAACAAATGTAGAACGGCTCTCACTAGCATGTAAACAAAGGGCGTGCCTCTTCAGCAGAGCGAAATCTGCAGTCACGCTACTGGATCGAACGGATTTCAGCCGGATCAAGGCTTTTCTTCAAGGATGCAAAGAAATGCTCCATTCTTTTGGGTCATACTGCCCTCTTGTGGCCAGACCAGGCTGCCCAATCCGTAGCATTAGCGAAACAAGTAACTTGATTTGTCCTCTGGACATAACTTCTCAGTAATGTTTTTATTATTAGCTTGGTTTTATCTAGCAGTCATTCAACATCGGTGTTGGAGCACCTTCCAAAAGAACTAGATATCATACAAGAGTAAAAAAAAATTATATCATATTGAAAAGTATCAAAAAGTATTGAGGTAGATGTGTGATGCACAAGGCAGGGACTACTTTTTTTCTTTTTTTTTTTCTTTTTTTAGCTTGGCACAGTGCTTAATCTGTAACAAAATAAGTGCCAGGGCCTTGTCAGGAGGCAAATGCAGCTTGCTACACCCATTGGCCCTGCCCATTGCTCCTCTTCAACCTTTTCCTGGAGCCATTAGCTAACTCACTAAACTCCATAGGTATTCTTTTCCACATGTATGCCGACAACACGCAACTCTACTTGAAAATCTCATCCCAGGAAAACAGCATCTAACTCAATACTACCCTAACGTCTACTCCAAACTGGTTAACTGAGAACCATCTCCTGCTCAACACCTCAAAAACGGAATTCCTGCTCATCTCCCCTCGAACCACATCCCCAAGCTAAATCTCTGGCTGAGTCACCTCACTGCTTTCAACTGCAGTCCTCTCATCGTAGACTCAGCTAAATCTCTAGGAGTCACCATGGACAAGCACCTGAATATAAAAAATCATATCAGCAATATATGTAAGGGAGCAAACCACTTGATGAGGATACTCAGAAACATCAAACCTTTCCTTCCACTTAATGATTTTAAGCAGGTGGTCCAAGCGCTTGTGCTACAGAGGCTAGATTACGGCAGCGCTACCCTCTGTGGCCTTCCCAAATACACCCTGGCTCTACTAAGGGCATCACTGAATGCTGCTGCTAGACTGGTTACAGGCACCAAACGCAATGAGCACATATCGCCAGTCCTAAAATCTCTAAATTGAGTTCCCTACAAAGCACAAATTCAGTTAAAGATTGCCGTTATAATGCACAAAGTCATCCACTTCAATACTCCCAGGTACCTGGCACAACACTTGAACTATCTTGTGGTGTAAGAACCTCAAGAAGCACCACTATTTTCCAGTTGAAACCATTTATCCTTAGCAAAAAGAGAACTTGTCACAGAGCCTTCTCTGGCGCTGCCCCGAAGGTATGGAACTCTCTACCCCCGGAAGTACGCAGAATCTCCTTAACAACGGTGTTCAAACTGGAAATCAAAAGATTCCTTATGAATAAATAAATTCCGTAAGTGGACTAGGCTTTCCTGCCCGATGACATTGTTCCTACTTCCATGGTACCATCATTTACTACTACGCTTCTTTACGACATACTATGCCCCTCCTTCGCAATCCTTGTACAACTGTTAAATATAACCTCCATCTTGCATTTGTCGTGCATTCTGTGAACATTTTTGTTTTTATCCCTACCTGTTGTTAGGTCTCGCCTATTAATCCCGCAAGGGATAATAGACGAGAGTATAGTGGGCAAACCAAGGTCTGAAACCATTGTGGATTTCGGACAGTTCGCGTGGTGCACTCGTGCGGAAAGCGCGTCCACATTTACAGCCATCAGCCTCCCTCCCACAGGCATCTGAAGCTTCCCCAGCGTGCGCTTGGCCTCAGGCATTCACCCCAGCGCGCGCTCTGCCTCACTTCTCCCCCCCCTAATTACATCCCTGCTGTTTCCTTTCACTTTCACGGCTGCGAGGCCGTGCTTCACTTCAAAGGGATCCACACCCCGCCCCCGCAATGCAGAGAGCATTTCCCGGCCGCTTTAAATTACATTTTTTCCTTCTTACTTGTTTTTGGGGGGTGTATATCAGCATAGCGCTCTCTTCAGTAATGAAGACCTTCTATTTTCAAAGAAATATATTTTTATTACTATCAGCACAACTTCCTTCGCTCTTTATCGCTTCGGTAGCCGCGTTTCATGTAGAGCATGTAGTCTTTAAAGGTTATCTTTGCGTGAGCGGTAGCCAACCTGGCCAGCTTCGCTTCCGAATGAGACACCAATCGCTTTCGTATCTGTAAATTCTGCAGACGTCTTGTTTGTTTGTTTGATTGTTGTGTTTTTTTGGGTCAGAGTGTGTAGCAGTGCCTCGAGCTATGCTCGGCACCAAGCACCGCCCCTTCCATCCAAGACCCTGCCCCTATTCTCGCATGGAAAAGTCGTTTTTTCCAAGTTGACAGATTTGTAATGGTAACTAACTCGACAAAATGCTTTGCAGTATATTGCACCAAGCGATCACCCGTATAGCACCTTAAATACTTCCCCCCTTCTCGCTAGGTACCAGAAGCATTCACTTTACCCCTCCGGATCGGATATAACTGGTTGAGCAGATTTCCTCCACCTCCCTCATCGCAGAGTGTCAGCTGCTGACTTCCGCCCTGGTTCCTTCCTCTTCACTTCGCCTGGTGCGGTACGATTTGCATCTGCCAGCTTGCCATCCAAGTGGAACAAAGCATTTTAATCACCACAAACAGTGCCTCAAAATACTGCACAGCCTGCTCCTCGCATCATAATTCCACAGATCGCATGGCACTGTGGGAAGGGCGGCCGCGAGGGCCCACACGTTATCCTCTTCCTGTGTTTGCCCATTAGTTTTCTAATGGCAGTCATCTTCTTCGCGCCAGCTTGTTTTTGCATTACTGTCCTTTCTTTCCTTCCTAATGTAAAGTGCTCCGATATCCTTATGGGATAGTGTTCACGCTATATAAAACTTTGTAAATAAATAAATAACATAAATAACGTTGCCAATGACAGAACCAACAAAACTACTAACTATCACACTGCTACAAGTGTGACAACTAGGACTATTCCTTGCCCTTAAAGCTATAAGATTGGCTTGAGTAGCAGGTATTCTTTATTTTTTTTAAATATACTGAAGTAGTAAACAACTGTTGTGCTCATTTCTAAATTAGATAGACTGCACCACAATGTGGCTGCATGTCATAAGCGCTGGTTTTGACAATTAAGTGCTAGTGCAGAGCACCGGAAACCACTGGCTCAAATTAAGCACAGTCTTGGCAGCTAGGTATCGAGTAGTGAATGATTGGTTTGGACACAAAACAGACGGCAAAGGCTTGCTTATTACACATTATTTTGCAAAAGGATGCAAACAAAAAAGTTCTGTTTAATAATTTGGTGCTAATTTGTGGTACGGTGAAGATTTCAAATCAGCAATGCCAATGACAAATACTACAGATACTGGGAGAGCAGATCTAAAATAAACAAGACAATAGTGCTGGTTCTTGATAATTGTGCAGACAAAATGTGCAAAGTTTGATGAAATAATGTATTTAGAATGTATATAAGTGTAAAATGTTTATTTACTCGTACTAGGCCTCAATAATATCTAAAGGAATGCTGGTAGAAAAAAAAAAGCTTCCATTCAAAATGTTGTATGCACATAAAAAGTCTGCTTCTTGACCATGTCATGAACTTTTGTATAAATGAATAAGTTGCTTATGTAGTTTCAAGTATTCTCACAGAATGTTTCCACTTATATAAATATCTCTGCTACATATAACACATTTTTGTTGATTAATCAAGTAATGAATAGTTTAAGTATTGAATTGCAAAATTTAAAATGTGGACTTTACTTTCTAACCTAAGTTTCCCCTTCATGATGATCCTGCACACAGGCTTTCGTTTTATCGAATAGAGGTTTTGATTTTTACATAGTTTACTGGTTAGAAGCTGATATTAGAGAATTAAATAACGCTGTAAATATATGAGATAGCCAGCCTGAAGGAAGAAGACTCCAAGTGAAGGAATAGTTGATATCATATTATTGCGAGTGCAACATTATCATGTAAGGACTATTGTAGTCATGTGAAAAGATGAGGAGTGATCCTGCTACCAGGAGAGCATCGCACGCTCGGCTGATGGAAGATGAGATGTGAAACATTTGTGAAATGTGAAGTCTTTAGTAGTGCGTCTTCCTAGAGTAGGTTGACATTATTCCACTAGGCAGACTACTATTTAACTCGCCCTACCACTTTCTTTTAGTTTGAGATTTCCATTTACTCAGACCCAGACCTTATTGCTTTGAGACTCTGAGTTTCCTGAACTAATCTTTATTGAAAGTTCTTGCTTTGATATTTTTGATTCATTTGAGGTGATTTAAATGTTGAAGCTTTATGCTCTCTCTCTCGATTAGAATCCTTTATGGGCGCTTACTCCATTTTCAACCAGATTCTTAGAATAGGATTAATTCCTTTATGAAACGCACATAAAATATTTTTGCTGATTTGATTAACCATTATTGATTTTATATTTCTGTAATTTATTGACTATTGAAATTAATCTGAATTTAATTTGCCTTTTTGTCTAGATCTTCCCCCCCCCCAGTCCTCCTCCTCCTGGCGAGACCTCCGCTTAACCAGCATATTCGTCATATTATTGTTGAGAGTTTTCTATATATGAGAGATTGCCCTCGAGAAGGGAGCATTCTGGTAGGTCAAGGTCTCCCACGCCCTCTCCCTGCCAGGCGTGGCGTAGCTGGGCATATTTTAGGTGTTTGCATGCAACTCGTATTGTATTCTCTTTGAAGGGAGAATCAGGGCATCAGACCACCTTCCTTCAATAAGTCCTCCACCTGGGAAATTTCCTGTAAGTCCAATGAATGGAACCCCCCGTTTCCCCAATTTGCACACCTATGCCTCCTCCCAGAGCGGAATCACCCATATCCGCCTGCTGTGCTAATCCATATATCTAATGGCCCTCCTACAGGCCTTGATCACCACTGCGTTGTTGGTAGTATCTGGATACCTTTACTATCACTAGTAGTGGAGGTGTGCACGGTTAGTGAACTGTGTTAGTAGGTTGAGTGGTCCTGCGGTGCAAATGACTAATCGTTGATAGCCACCAGGTGGGACGCCCACTAGTATGCCCTTACATCAGGGAGCGCAATTCCACCATTGTGCGGATTACACTGTAGAGTCTTGAGCTGCACCTGAGAATGACCCGCCGCCCCCATAACAAGGTCCACAAGTCTATCTCTATCCTGGGGAATGTCGCCTCAGGGATTGGGTAGTACGTGTTCTGTAAGGCATAGAGCAATTTGGGGAGTGTTGTAATTTTAAAGACAGATGCCCTTCCCAACATAGTAAGGAAATTTGGACACCACCTGACCTAGATTTCAGGACAAACGCATCTCCCTCTGGGGGAGCTACGTAAATACCCAAATACTGAAATTCATCTGATACGACCTGGATCGTCCAAAGAAGAATAGCCGAGTCTAAGTGGGTATAGGGATGGCAAAGCACAGATTTGCTAACAGTTCATTTTTATATCCAGAGTATGTACCGTATGGGGTTCTGTCTTGCGGCCGTATTGTGATTATTATTGATGAAATATTTTTACCTTCCTCTACAATACAACGGCAAATATTAATCGCAAGGTAACAAAGTGGCAGGGGGTTAGCCCTGTTGTTGGTGAACAGTATCTTTTAACCCCTCCCCTGCTGATGACTGAACCGCTCTGTCACCAGCCGCGGTCGCGCTGTGCTGATGACGGAGCGGTTCCGACACGGCCCGCCTGCGTGGCGCGGATTCCGCACCTGCGCTGAGCATTCCATTAAGCGGGTGGGGCCGTGACGGAACCGCTCCGTCATGAGCACAGCGCGACCACGGCTGGTGACGGAGCGGTTCCGTCACGAGCATGGGCGCCGTGCGGCCCACCCGCCCCCTTAGCGCTGCAGCGGAATAGCCGCCGCAGCGAAGGGGTTAATCCCCAGTTTCTGCTTTAACTATAATGGCAAAGAAATTTTCTGACCTTTTTTGTTTGTCAGTGCTCGTTTCGGATGCTGAACAGTACTGGCAAAACACAACCTAACATTAAAATAGCTGGCTTGAGCATAATGACCTGTGAGCATGTGTCACTACGCAAGTGGGTGTTTCATGAGACTGCGGGAGCCTTTTTTTACTTTTAATGTACCATTCCAAGATCGCCAACACTCATGTTGGAGGGGTTAATATAGCATTACATCCTGGTACTGGGGTTTATACCAGATGCTAAAGGCCTTAAACCAGAGTTATAGCTCCAAGCCCAAAGGGCTTTTAACAAACAGTATAGCACTCAACAGGAGGGCTATAAGGTTATTGGAATATTCCACCCACTTAGGGTAAAACGTTCCAAATGAATATGGGAATCACTGAAAGAAACACCGGAATGTTTGAGTGGAAAGCTTATAGCAACCACTATTGAATCAGACTCACTCTGCTGTCTTCACTGGAGCTCTCAACATTCCAATGTTCTAATTAAAAATATTGCTAGCATGAAAGCACATTATGACGGAAGGAGCGTACTGGTAACAAATTAAGTACCAATTAATTAAAGCAGCACTATAAAAATCAGCTTAGATAAATGGTGCTTCCGGAGACCCAACACAACCATTCACAATCCTTTGCATTCATTAAGAGAATTAAACGGATTGAAAATCTAAAACCTACACAATATGAAGGCATAGCCGTTACTCTATAGTAGAGATTCCAGGGCTGTATAATCAACAGCTGCAACGGCTCAGCACAGAGCCGAAACGCCTGCTTATGTGCATTTGCGGTGTCTAAAGGTAATTCATATAACTTAGAATCTTACCGCACATGTCGGAAACAGTAGGGCTTGCCATGTTTAGTTTGACTTGTGCCGTCTGTAATTCATACATGAAATCAGATAATTTTGGACTTTTCTGTATGCATTTTAGGCAGCTCAAACGCCCAAAAACTAGGCAGCGGCTCTGTGCTGACCTAGTGCAGCGCTTCATGATACACCGCCTCACGTGCTTACCAGTGTTTCTCTATCCATTTTAATATGTACCATGCGATTTGGCCATATAATAGGAAACATGGAGTTGGAAAGTCTAAAAGAACTGATCAAAGACTTAAATCAATGTATCCCATATGCGGTTTGCACACATTTTTAATTCCCATTCAAACCATACACTGCCCAAGCCTTAAAGCATAAAACTTTCAATCTGCCAGGAAATTAGGATGAATTTCCACTTATTAGTTTCTTGGAATCAGTTCAATATTCTTGAAATATTGAGCTAGAAAGGGGTCATTTTAATGATCGTTTGCAGTGGAATATTTTCATAAACATACTGCATGTAATTCTAGTTAGAAATATCTATTGAAATGTGCTCAATAGCAATACCATTCCTGGAACTTACTCCTACCACAGGTTGTCAATATCCTCTGAAACATTTAAAAATTAACAATGCTTAATTAAGGAGGTTAATCTGATTGGAACCTGCTAAAATATAATAGCGTAGTGAGTTTGACCCACCCGCCAAATATTACTTGTTATGGGGGACACAGGTATGATACACCTCTACCTGTGTCATGACCTGGAATATTATTAACTGTGTTTCTTACACGTCAGTTTCAATAAAAACTGCCCATATAACCAACAAAGGATCCAGCACAAACATGATAGAAATGAAACTGAGGCAGACGCTGATGAGGTCAGACCTAGGAGTCCAATTGATATCTTTGATCTATTGTACATGCTTCGGCAAAGGCTAAAGAACAGAATACACATTCTCATCAGAAGATGAGCTGAAATCAGTAAGCACAAGCAGTGCACATAAATTAACTTGCGAAGGTACTCACTCATAAAAGTCCAAAGTTGATGAACTAAGCATTCTCATGGATATCGAGTCTTTAGAACCAAAACATGTTGGCTCAGGAGTAAGGCATGTAAGCATGGACAGTTCACTAAAAGCACATTTGACCCCCAGCAGAAGTCGAATCTGAACCTGGCACGACGACAGAAGGAGAAATGGTTATTTTTAACAAAGGTAGGAGGGATATTGGGAGGGAGAGGGTGGGGCTCAGAGACCGCTTGTGGAAGAAGTGCATTATAAGGAGTTAGTGGGGCAATGAAATATCAAGATTTCAAGACGGAATATAGCTGGCCTCAACCACAAAAGAGAGGAAACAAATTGGATAGAAATGATAGCCAAACATGATATTATATGTCTCCAAGAAACATGGGAGGTAGTTCCAACATCCCTGAACGGGTATAGATCTTACTAAACATCGAAATTAGTGCCATCCAGAGCTGGAAGGCCAAGAGGCGGTATTTCAACATTAATGACGAATACTATTAGCATTAAAGTAATACAATTTTATGATGAGTTTCCATACTTCCATTTTTTGATATGTGAAGGGAGTAGGGATTGAGATTTGAACATCATAAATTATCAGAATAACATTTTTGAGTGGAAAATGGACTCTGTGGTAGATGAAAGGGAGCAAGTGGTTAATGAGGCTAGCTCCCAACATAACCCAGTGAATTTAGTTTTTCCTGGGAGATTTCAACATTAGAAACTGCCCCATAATGGAGAAACCAGTTTGTGGGGTTATGGATTGTGAAGGCGATCCGATTTGTTCACTTTATTGATAGCACATATGGAAATGCATCAAATAGGATCCTAACTATTTGGAACCCGAGGATAAGTGATAATATCAATGCAGTGACTGGTGTTACCGACAAAACATTTGAGAGTGCTGGGAAGGAGTCTAAAATTGATTTTATAATTATCTCTGAAAATCTCACAGACACCGTTAGTAACCCACAGGTCACATTCACAGAATTTAAGTGACCACGCCTTTATTACGTGTAATCTGGAATGGGTCTTTAACACCAATAAAAATGAAATTAAAATCACAAAACCGGTACTAGCAAAGAAAAATGGATATACCTTAAAATGGGATAGAGTGAATAAACAAGATATCAGTAATCTCAGAGAAGTATCGAGAGGTTATGATATGCCTTGATGATAATGCCAGCAGGGAGGCAGTGGTAGAACCTTCGAAGTAGATCTAAAAGAGATTAAAAAACAGCTGATTCGACCATGTAGAAGGAAACAGGCCCGCCCAGTGCATTGGTTTGACACAATGTGCACTAAAACCAATTTTAAACTTGGAGATTATTGAATGAACTCCCCAAGGATGTTCAGTTACTTCGGATCTTTTGTGCTAGTTACAAAGATGAGAGGCAGATGCGCCTAAAAGCCTTGAAAGAAAAAGCATGGGACGGCTAGGCTGGCAGCAGAGAATTAAGATAGTCGTGAGTTTTGCAAAGTGGTGAACGCCCCATTTTTAAAAGATGTTATGTTATTTCCACTTATACCGCGCTCGGATACTACAAGTGTGTCCCGGGGCGAGCCTTGAGAGGAGGTACATAGCCAGCTTAGTTAAAGAGGAAGGTTTTCAATTTTCTTTTTAAAGGGCGGGGTCCTGGATGCTACGTAGGTCAAGCGGAACCGCATTCCAGGCCAAAGCAGCCTTCACACTAAGTGAGCTGCCCACCCCATCCTCTGTAACCGAACCGGGAAACCCAAGACAAGAGATGGTGAGTGGAACGGAGTAGTCTTGATGGAGCATAAAAGGAAAAGGGGTTTGGAAATAGATTGGACTTAAAGCGTGGAGCGCGCAGTGAGATATAACAAGGAAATTGAATGTCACCCACTTGGATACAGGCAACCAGTGTAGCGCTCTCAGATGTTGTCTCACTAATTTCTGGCAGAAATGTCAAGAAGGAGCCTGGCAGCCGCATTCTGGACTACCTGTAACCTGTTCAACAGATAGCCTGGAATGCCAGCATAGAGCGCGTTTGCATAAGCTATCCGAGTTAGAATAAGGGCCTGGGTGACCGTTTCCCTTGCCGCTCTAGAAAGGAGGGGGGAAGACATTTCCTGAGAGTTTTTAAAAGGCCAAAACATGGCCCAGCCAGCTTCTTAATCTGAGTCGAGAAGGTGAGGTTCTACTCGAACTAAATCCCCAGGTTTTTTTACGGGATGGCCTGTCGATACTTAAGGCTGAGCCAGGTGGCCAGTGTTTCTCTTAAGTTGGAGGGAAACTTCCAGAAGAGAAGGATTTCGGATTTCTCTTCGTTGCACTTGAGTTGCGCAGAAGACAACCAATGAAAAACTGTAGTCAAGCATTTGATGATGGGAATCCGTCGCTAGATGTACATATAGAGAAGGAGGGATAGGTCAAACATTTTGGAAATAAGTTTTTAAATGTGAACAAGTTTTATACTAAGAATATTAACATGGAGGAGACAAATAATGTATTGTTAATTTTTTTTTAAAGTATGGGAAGTGGTGCAAGCTTTGGAACAGACATCTCTGTTGAAGGCTCCTGAACCCGATGGGGTCACAATGGATAATTTTCTTGAGATTAAAGATCTGTGGGGACGAGCATTGACAAATGTTGTTAATGTAGTAGCTAAACTAGGACACTCTATCATTGTCCCGATATACAAAAAAGGGTCATAGATCGGATGCAAAAAACGTAGACCTGTATCCCTTATCGATGGTACAGCAAAACTAATGGGAAGAGTATTACTAAATAGATTACTGGAATGGGCAAGAGAAAAAAAGGCCCTTTTAGAGGCCCAGTACGGCTTTAGGAATGGCAAGGGATCAATTACCAATGTTTAAATGTATCCATGACATTCTCCAAATATACGATGGTAAAAAAGGGCCAGCTCTGCATGGCCATCAAGGATTTGTCGGAAGCGTTGGACTGTGTTGTCCACAACAAACTATGGGTCATCATGGAGAGCAGGGGAGTTGACCCTGCCATTATTACCTTTATAAGGTCGCTATATTCTGGTGCAACTGCATACGTTCGTTATGGCAGAGGAGGGGAGGGCACAAAATATTTTAATATCGAAAGAAGTGTGAGGCAGGGATGCGTCCTGGCCCCCTTTTTTTTGTTCTCTCCCTATAGAAATAGGTTGGATGGGCTATTGAAAGAGAGAGGGTCAAGGATGCCCCATATGTCAAGACATTCCCACTCCCGATTCTCCTCTATGCAGACGATGCAGTGCTCCTGGCCAGACCACCACTGGCACTGCAATAGCTCATAGAGGAGTACACTAGATTTATGGCCACCTTGGATTTGCGAGTAAACAAATCTAAATCTTATGTGAATATTGCAGGAGCTAAACCTAAAATAAAAATCAGGATTTTATATAGATGAAAGGAGGGTGGAAGTGGTAGACACGTTCAATATTTGGGTGTGGGCTTTAAGAAATTAACATGGAAAAACATGGTTTTAAATAAAGCGTTGCTTTTGGAAAATAGCAGTGCGGCCATTTAAAAAATGTCAAAACAATTGGGTGCTAAACCAATTCCCAAACTCTTAAATATTTTTTCGCCCAAAGCAAAAGCAATTGCTTCGTATGGGGCAGCTGTCTGGGGTATGGTAGACGTGGGACCACTGCAGCAGGTGGAGGATGCGTTTTGTTAAGATTATCACTCCTTCGCACCTGTACTGATTACATCTCCCACAGTGAACTAGCTCTATCATACCTCGAAAATCAAATTAAACTGGCCCCATTGTTACTATGGCATTTGGTATGGAACCACTGAATCAAGTGGTGCTTAGGGATGGTCTGATAATCGACTATGCATATAAATTACAGTGGTTGAGCTATGTGGAAACCACCCTTTCAGCATTAGGTCTTCAGAGGTCGTCTGATTCCCCGTCGTTGTGAGCAAGCTTCTCGAAGGCCAATCTAAGAAAGATTTGGTTTGAAAAAGGCGGCAGAGGATAGATGGGACAAAAACAAAGTTAAAAGTGTGACAGCTATGAACCTTACACTGCCCCCTTTGTCTATGGGAACTCTGGCGTATCTGATTTTTGTACAGAATTCCCGGCACAGATATATATTGACAAGATTTCATCTAAATTATATTCTACTTATGTTTGGTTTTCCATTAAATGTTTATTCTATGAAGGAGTTATCCCTTTTCCTATGTGATGGGAGGGTGGTGCAATCTAACTCACATCTCTTATTTTTTTATGGTCCACAGAGAAAAGTTTTATTGTACCTCTCCTACGGCAATATAATTTTAGGCACCATCGCCTGGCCTTAGCTTTTATTCAAAAGTTGGAAAAACCATATTTATAATATGCGCTTGCATCTTTCTCGTGGGCGGTATCGAAACATAGGCGCCTGAATCACTGAACGAAGACAGGCGAAAACTGAGAATGGCTGAAAGGAAATGGAGACAACATCCTTCCTCCCCTGAGCTGAAAGACCTCAGAGAAACGAGAAAACAATATAACAAAAAGATAATCAACACCAAAAAAGAATTTATAAGGGCTGAACTTGACAGTGCCACAAACAGACCAAGAAAACTCTTCGAGATCCTAAAACAACAGTCTAATAAACTAGCCAAAACGTCCCAAGAGAGCTCAAAAACTCCCATAAGCTGCGAGGAGTTCTCTTCATTTTTCACGGAAAAAAAACAAACTACTAGAAGATGAGCTCACAAGTGCAGCAGCTAACCTCAGGACCCTTCCCTCACCGATAAATGAGGCCAAGGCGACAACTGAAGGCCCTCATACAAAAAATAAGGCAAATTGGGACACATTTGAACTATATGACCAGGGAAAGATCGCCAAAACGCTAGCAGAACTCAGACCGAATAACCATTATCAAGACCCTCTACCAGCAAAATGTGTAAGAGAAGTCAGCCACACCCTAATTCCTATCTGGACTGAGATAATAAATGCTTCACTTGCACAAGGAACCCTCCCTGACTGCCTAAAAACTGGGCAGGTAGTTCCCATCATCAAAAAACCGACAGCGGATGCAACAGACCCGAAGAACTATCGACCAGTGACCAACATCCCTCTACTTGCCAAACTTATTGAGAAATGCGTGCAGGGCCAATTGAGTCAGCACATCGCTAAGTTCTCATTACTAGATGACTGCCAATCAGGCTTCAGAACTGGGCATAGTACTGAAACGGCGATCCTGCATATTGTTGATGATGCCTTACAAGCCCTAGACCAAAATCATGCGTGCCTACTGATCCTACTAGACTTATCATCAGCATTTGACACTGTAAATCACGAATTATTGATGACCAGGCTACGTGACAGGATGGGCTTATCTGGAAATGTACTGAATTGGTTTAACTCCTTCCTACAGAACAGGACACAATTATTCCTGGTCAACCAAGTAATCTCCTCCCCGGGCCCTAACACAATAGGGGTCCCACAAGGCTCAACGTTATCCCCTGATCTATTCAACTTGTATGTTGAACCTCTCACGGAGATACTTCGTGAATCACAGATCTCCTATCACATGTACGCAGACGACACGCAAATTTATATGAAGATCACCTGTCGGGATGACATTGACCTAATGAATGAAACATTAAAGCGAGCGCTACAATGGCTAACAGCTAATCATCTAAAACTTAATGCCGACAAAACAGAATTCCTACTAATATCACCTGCAAGGAGTCAACCAGAGGTAAAAGATTGGACTAAATTGGTAACGGCTCTGAACTGTACTCCGACCCTAATTAACTCAGCTAAATCACTAGGAATTACGCTAGACGAGAACCTTGACATGAAAGACCACATCAACACAATGGCCAAGAGTGCCCGTTTCCACCTGAACTATCTAAGAAAACTGAAACCCTTTATCTCAGAAGCAGATCTAAAACTGGCTATCCAATCTCTAGTGATCTCGAGAATTGAATATGGTTGCACCACGCTAGCTGGCCTACCAAAAACATCCACTGCACCACTGAAAGCCTGTCTCAACGCTGCGGCAAGACTCATCACGGGAACGAGGAAATTCGATCACATATCTCCCCACTTAAAGGCACTAAACTGGCTACCCTACGAAGCGAGAATTAAAATGAAGATGGCCTGTATTACCCACAAAGCGGTTCACTACAACACGCCTAGATATCTAGCCAAGAAAATTAAGCTATCGGGAGGCAACAGACCAACGAGAAGCGCCAAGGAGTTGCTACTACGACCGGCCTTCTTCCGGAAGAAAAAGACCTATGACCGAGCATTCTCCGGAACCGCTCCCAGAGTCTGGAATTCACTCCCCCCCAACATCAGGATGATTAAAAACACTATAAAATTCAAACGGGAACTGAAGAACCACTTGATGAGTAAATATCCTACATAGAGATACATACCGAACATTAGTATGAACATTCAAGACACAGAAGATCGGATTCATCATGAATATTCTGAAGATCAATTAGACAAAGACAATGAATCGATCAAACAGCGGCTACACACCTTAAGGACACCTCATATTTATGTAATCTCTACACTATATCTCACATCCATAATGATATAATTCTCTACTCTACCTGGTTTATCTATTTAATCCTTGCCACATGCCATACCTAGCCAACTCTTATTGCCGATTACTCATGGAATTGCACTGATAATATTATGTAACCCTACCTCACAGAACCCGACGATATGATTGTGACATAGGCCAAGCCTATGCACCTCCTATGGCTAATATCACAGGCGTTAGGAATATATTTATTTAATCACCCTGATAGCATGTCGCCTACTACCTCATATATGTGTGTCTATCATAATTTACTACTATAAGGTCAATCTGTAATTTACAATCTTTTTCTTATGTTTTCTTATGTTTTCTTATGTTTTTCTATGTTTTCTATGTTAAGCGCTCTGATACCCACGGGTCTTGTCCGCGCTATACAAAACTCTATAAATAAATAAATAAATAAATAAATAAACATGATATGTGAGGCTGGGCATCTAGATGAAAAGTGGGGAAGGCTGTGTTTTATAATGATGAGAGATATTTAGGGGGGTGGAAGGGGAGTTTAGCCAACTTTTGTGTAATCTTTTTAGTATACATGTGATCTGATGAATAAGAGGTTGCCTGATTATTTAAATATTTTATTAATGGTTTTAAAACTAGCACTGTGTGATTTTACTGGAATTTATTTGGCAGATATTCGGTGTTGCTAGAAGTTTTATGCATTAAAAATAATGCGATATAAAGAATTGATTGATTGACAAAGGTATGCATGGTTCATCATCTTATTTGCAATCTACACTTACTAATTTTCAGTTGCAAACTAGATACTGTTTTGGCATATCTGTATGTTATTTTTCAATTTTACAAGTACTAAAAGCGAATGTTTGCTATTGGTGTGAGTGCACTTACACACTGCATAAATCGGGAAAGATTTTAGACTAAACAATTGATAGAAAACCAAATGAAGTCTTAGAAAATGTCTTAATAGATAATTATTATGGTATAGTATGAACATAATAGATTGTAACAAAAATACAAATGAGGAATACTAAAACGTAGAAAGCAAGATATTGGCAAAATGATTCAACAATTGTTACAGCAAATATTTAAAATAATGCAGAAGAGCCCACCAATAATCACATCACAGAACTAATAATGTAATCATTGTGAAAATAGCTTTTCATTACTGCTAATAAAGTCTACCTACACCTTTCAAAGTTAAAGTGTTTGTTCACAAACCAGTCTTCTCAGAATCTGGGCTTGCAACTAAATTACTCAACGGTATCACACAGCTTGTATTGGAAGTCTCTATTCACGGGGCCATTTAACCAACACCTTTGACTCTGCAATTTTGCAGCGAGTTCTAGGTTTACTAGGTCTCATTGACAAAATAGACAAGGGCCGCCCAACTAGGTTTACTTTACCATTCCCTAAAGCCAAACCTTTTCACACATTAAAAGACTGGTCTTTTAAAAAGTGAAGTAAAAGTGTAATAATTATGGCTAAGCAAGAATATGGTTAAGCCGGTCAAAAGCTGTAAAAGAAATTACAAAGCTTTAAACAATATGCTAACTTCATCCCCAATGTACTGCTTATTACGATTTAACATATCTTGACAAATGTATTTAATAAGGACAGCAGATGTCAAATTATGAGATTGTCACGAACCATAAAGACACACCCAGTCTACTGGAAAAGCCAACACCATTAGTAATGCTATTACATCCAACTTGCACAACATGGGCTTACGTGGTTCATTGCAGTATTTCTCTCTTAACACACTACGCCACTTTCTCATTACTGCAATTCTTCCACAGTATTGGTAAACGGGGTATAAAACTGCAAGTCCATAATAAAACCCTACATATGTGCATGTCCTGCATTCGAGTTCAATACAGTTCATATACACTGCATTGCCCCAGCTACTGATTTACCCCAGGTAACAGCCTGCATGGTCACTGGGTAAAAGGAGAGTTAGAACAGATCACAAAAGAAGTGTTACAAACAGTAAAATATATTTATTGCAAACCAGAGTTCAACTAGGTGCCCGACAGGCGTCATTAGAGTCCACGAATGACAGATGCAGATTAGCAAAATACGGATCTATAAGTATTTACAGATGATATTTACCAATCAAGAAAAAGTTCTAGGTAGCTAGATTTTACCCATAAACGTTAAGGAAAAGGATGAGGAAACTTATCATGAAATAAAAGGAGATATGGCCAGTGGGCATGATTGCAACAACCAAAACGTCTGAACTGACAACAGATTTTCATCAATTACGGACAGACACATTGACTCTGGCACAGCCTATATGGAGGTGCGGCCTATCCTGCTCAATTTCATGTATTTTCCTTTCTTACCTTCTAAAAGCGCCTAGTAAAGTTAACCTCAAGCACCTAATTGTGCACCGTGGCAAATTTAAATTTTAACTGACTAGCTTAAAATATAAATACATATGGAATACAGCAACCACAGGCTTCAAAAGGCTCTAATATTTTTCTACGTTTAAAACATCTACTTTGCAACATCTATCTTATTTTTGAAGTGCTTCGTGACGCAATTTATGGCTAAAGCCAGTAAATGTGTTTAACTATATAATAAGATACGGCAAAGAAGAAACATCCTGTGTTAATTATAGCACAGACACGCTGTTGCATCATTAATCATGTTGGTGAAGCGATTAATCAGCTGCACTATGTTGTGTCCTTCCAAAAGAGTGACTTGTGCCAGGATCTCTCACCAAGGACACGATGTACATGACAGAGGCTCATGTGCTTTCTGAGCTTGCTCTCTGCCATCAAGGACAGGGTGTACGTAGCCCTACATCTGTGTCCCAGCATGAAGTGTTCTTGGCTGGAACTTGCTGCAAGCATCACCCTTATCTTCCTGAGTGGCTGCAAACCTTGTGCTCATCCAACCAAAATAACATTTGGTTATAAACCTAAGTCTTATAAGAATAATTTTCAATATCCATGGAAATTTTAGCCTTACAAACCCTACAATTTACAAAAAGTAGTCAACTTTCTGATACGACCAGTTTTGACCAGTTCAACAGAAAGGGTTCAGGACATCCATTGGTGTGAACCATTCTTTTTCGGGGCAACAACACGAAAGTTACGAAAAGTCCCAACTAGTGGAATTATATAAAATAAAAAAGTAACACATACGGGAAGACGCTCACACAATATTAGGGGAACACATACATCAGGAATGAGGCAAGCAGAGACAGATTCATAATCAAGCATAGCACTAGCTTTTCATACACAAACGTGTAAACAATCAACTAAAGAGGGAGCTTCCTGTTGCACCCTGTTTGCCACCAGTCATTACAGTCTTGGAAAATCGACACACGTCGGCGCAAACTATTATCACTTACCTCTTCTACATTGGAAGCTGTCTTTGCAGATGTTTCCATAAAGATGAGACCATGTTCTCGTGCAAATGCTTCACCTTCTTCTCTTTTCACTTCTCTTCTCGATTCCAAATCACTAAAACGTGCAAACAAAATATAAATTAAGATATAGAGAGAAAAAGGATGAAAACCTAAAAGTTGAAACCTAAAGTATTAATGAACAAGTAATACTGGTAAATTACATAGTCAGTTATAACCTAAACTGTTAATATGCACCAGATTAACAACTGTTGCGTTCCAAAGCAATGCTGCTCTTTGTATCCATCTCAGAAAGATGCAATGCCAATCCACACCTGACAAAATTTGAACCAGTGACCAGCGTACTTGCAGAGGAAACATTGGGCCACTGAGCTGTTTTAACAGCCCTTACTTTTCTAATTCATATGTAAATATCCTTGCTGTTTACTTTAATTTCCCTCTCATTGCAGTGAAATCCATAGTGCCACTAGGCCAGCAGGGCCGGACTGGGAACCACAACCGGTCCTGGCAAAGTGCTCAACCGGCCCCCTCGCCCCCCCTCCCCACTCGGGGGCGTTGGAGGTGCCGCCGAGCTCTTTGCCAGGGCCAGTTTTCGGCCGATTTTGGTACAGGGCCGATTTTGCGGCCATGTAGCAAAGACGGCCCTGTAACAAAAACGGCCCCCAGGGGCCCAAAACCGGCCCCCACCCATGCGGCGCACCAGGGGATTGCCCGGTGCCCACTATGGCCAGTCCAGCCCTGTGGGCCAGAATCTTGCCCAAAAATATTAGTCGATACTTCTAACTGGTGCAACCTCTCTCAGCTTATGCTCTGACATGTTATGTTAGATGTAGCCTTTGGGACAGCTTTAGCTGACAGTTTCGCTAGACTACCAAAACATTCACACACAAGATACATACAGGGAGATGCTTTTATTAATCACGCTTCATCCATTGGTCTGTTTAACTGTCATTCACATTTTGCCTTCTTCCAGAACAGCATGCTGCCTAGGGCAATAGGTCAGCCCAGTTTACCACTGCTTTCAGTTTGAGGAACTGCACAAAGCCTCTCTGCACATTGTCACAGCCACCTAAAAATAGTTTATCTTCAGTGACATGGTGTGTTCAAAGTGTCCTTTTTTGTATCTATTTTTCACACCGACTAAGTACTGGCTATTTATTTTGCCAGCACTTTGGAGCCCCGTTAGATGGAGGTCTATTTTACTTTTTGAGGTTTCTGTTAAGTTTAAGTGGCATTGCAACACTGAAGCTACCTGTGTTTTTTTAGATCTTGGTTAAGTTGTCACTTCTTGTTTCCCTCACAAATAATAAAATGCATGGCACAACTGAAATGTTTTTTTTGGTAAGTTTTATTATCAGTTTTATACACATATACGTTAATAAACAATGCACATATTGGTACAATGGTAAGACGCCTTAACACATATGAGGTCACAAAAATATTATCCGGCAGCATCCCAGGCCCCAGAAACTAATAATAAATAATCAGGTTAAGCCACATTGTCAATGATTTGTCCAGAATGGTTACATCTCTCGGAACTAACCCGCCGCTCCCTCGCAATTGAAGTCATAATCCCCGGCGACACATTTTGATAGCACATACGCAAAATCATGTCATATGACACCAGACATTACAACAGCATTCCCAACCTATACCTTCGGGAACAATGCCACTTGCAACTTGTGCATTAGCTTCGCTATGCTTACGTGTAATGTAAGTTCTATATGGGCCCCAAATATCCACTGGGCGAGAGGAGTTGGGCACGAGTGTAGCATACTCCTCGCAATTCAGGTTAAACTATGCCAAACTACGAAGCCATGCATGGGAAGTAGGTGCTTACCTGCTACCCCAGAGCAACACCACTTCTCGTTTGGCCAGTAGGAATCCCAATGCAGCGAGCCTTCTGATTATTTTGGGGAAGTTAATCATGTATCCCAGCAACGCAATTTCAGGAATGGGGTCAAGTGTCATAGCAAATATTTCTCCTAGCATGTCGTGCACCTGTACCCAAAAATGCTGCAATTTGGGGCAGGTCCAGGAAAGGTGGGCAAAATCTGCGTGTGGAGCATAACATTTCGCACAATGGTGAGGTCTGGAGGGGTTAATCTTGTGTGACCAAGCTGGGGTATGGTACATCCTGCAAAGAAATTTAAAATGCAACAACTTGTACCGACTGTTCAGAGACACCTCTTTCGTGACCCTGCAACACTGCTCCCATTGATCACCAGTAATGGGACGGCCCAAATCACACTCCCATGCCGTGCAGACTTTAGCGTCAGAGAAGGGAAGATCCATAATACACTGTCTATACATTTTAGAGACCAAATGTGCGCCCGTTGGACTTTCGATTATTACTGACAGTGGAGTGAACGGTTCAGGAGCTATTGGAAATGTAGGGAAGGTTGCCCGCAACATGGAAAGCTTGCAATGCAAAACAAATACAACCATAAAGGAGCAAGCCTGAAACCGGGCCTCCTCAGACACCGAGAAAACAGGATTGTTGGGGAACAGGTCACCAAGTGTGGAAATCTGAAACTTTGTCAGTGTGCGTTGCACCAAAACCTCACCAGTGATGGGAAGCAAAGTGGGATTTGGGAGTGGGAGAGCCAGAGAGTACAATAGGTCGATACCCAACAGCCTACGTAGCCTGTCCCACGCCCAACTAGTGGTGGAAACAGTTTGAATATTGTGTGGGTCTCTAGGGACACCAATAGGTAATATTGTGGATAATTTCTGCGGCAGTACCAGATCTGCCTCTGGCATCAAATAAGGGTTTCTGGTGTCTGGGCGGTGCCAAGCATAAGGGTAACACTGTGCAATCATATAGTATTGATACATATCCGGGACTTCCAGTCCGCCTCGCTCCGGTGGCAGTGTCAAAACTCTCCAGCTCACTTGCGGATTCTTGCAGCCCCATACCAAGCGCAGAAGAAGGTGGCGCAATTGTAGAAAAAATGACTGAGTAAGAGGAATGGGAATGTTATTCAAAAAATACAGAAATCTCGGGAAGACTACCATTTTTATGATGGCCACTCTGCCGGCCATGGACAAAGGCAGCCGCAGCCACGTATCGACCTGTGATTCAAGCGCGCCAATTGTTCGGCCATAATTTAGCCGAATATTGGAGGCAGAATCCAAATGAATATGGACCCCAAGATATTTAACCGCATCAGGGCACCATTCCAGCGGAAACTCGCTGTCCTATGTAGTCTTACTGCTTGTTAATGAAAAAATCACTGACTTGCGCCAGTTTAGTAAGAGAACCCGCCAAAACTGATAATTTCCCTGATAAGGGGCTTGAGGTTAAGGTGGGATTGCCGAACATATAAAACAGTGTCATCGGCATATAATGACATGGGCCAGTGCGAAACTGCAAGCCACGGTGAAGATGTTTCTCTTGAAAGTGTCGCACCAAAAGATCCATCGCCAACATAAAAAGCAATGGGGACAGCCCTGTCGGGTGCCGCAGGATAGACGGAAAGGCCGGGAGATTGTGCCATTCAGCGTCAGTCTAGCGGTAGGCTCAGTGTATAGCAGAGCAGTGGTGGAGACAAAGCATTCAGGCATACCCATACAACGCATCACATAGAGGAGGAAAGGTCACTCAAGGGAGTGGAATGCCTTCTCGACATTGAGAAGTACCGCGGCGGCCGGAGTGGCAGGGTCTATTATATGCAAAACAGTAAAAGTGCGAAGGTTAAGGGAAGTTGACCTGGGGGGGAGGGGGGAACAAGCCAGACAGAACCGGGAATATTATATACTCCATCGATAAAGACAGCCTGATATAGGCCTTGAAACCTTCCCAAAGGACTGCTCAGGTATCCACTGACCCAGTGTTAATCTCAAAATAGGTCTCAATGGATTCACTCACCGCCTCAAGAAACAAGGGATCTTGCAATGCCCGGCCAGGAAAACGACATTGCCTTTCATATCCCCCGGGCCGAGGAATGTTAATGCGAAGTATAACCAGAGAGTGATACGAAAATTTACGTGGCAACTTATCTAAACCATGGAACCAGCCAGCCAGCAACTCTTGTCGAAATTAACCAATAATCTATCCTAGTCCAAGTGTTGTGGAAATCCAGAGTAGTGAGTATAAGCTGTGTGGGCCGGGTGATGGGTGCGCTCAATATCCACCAAGGAGAACTGTTTACAGATATCAAGCATGGCTAGCCGCGAGCGGTGCTCGGCATCCGGAGAGGAGGAAGTGCTTTCCCTATTGGGATATAACAACAAATTAAAATCAACCCCCATTATCAACAGACAAGGGTCCAGAGCCAAAAGGTGCACTTGCAGCGCATGATAAAATTCCGGTGACTCAACATTAGGCCCATAAATGCCCACTAGAGCAACATTGTGACCTAGAAGAGAACCGACAACTATCAAAAAGCGTCCTTCCCCGTCCGAGATGACCCTGGCGAGGGAGAAAGGGACTCTTTTATTAACAAATATAGCCACACCCCTAGTATAACTGCTATAATTAGAAAAATACCTGTGGGGTCCCCAGCGCAGTGCCATGGACGTCGAATCAGACATGGGCAAATGTGTTTCTGCAAATAAATTATGTCAATGTTGTGGCGAGCAATATAATTTAGAACCTGCATGCATTTCCATGTGTTATTTAGACCTCTGACATTCCAGGACATCAAAGAAAGCCCGGAAGGACCGGGCTGCCAGCCTAGTTGCGCCATCTAAGCACAACTGAAATGGTTACGTTTAAAACAGCACTTTATTTGTCTGTAACTTTTTTAAAAAAGCCATCTCCTGCAGGAAAAGTATGGATGGTTAATTATGCTGTGAATGTTTTAGGCATTTTTTAAACAATATAGTAATTTATGTTTTTAATACACACTTAATATTGCTCATGTTCATAGTGCCCGCTGCTCTCTTTTTTCTACCTTGTACTGTATGTTGTGTCTCTTACATGTTACATGAAATGAATTGCTTGGATTGTTTTTAACTGTTTACTTATGAGTTGTACTTTTATGATTGTAATATTTACAATCGAATAAAGATTTTGAATTGAATTGAAAAACAGCACTAGAAAAACTGCCAGATAAGGTAATGTTTATTTACATTTTATTTATTTTGACATTTTGTAAATTGCTGCCTCTATCACAGAGCAGTTTCTCAGTGCTAAAAAGCACAGCTATCAAGCGTTAAAAGATTAGAGGGTAGATCCAAGCCTTAAAAGCATGCTTGAGCTTGGTTAATGAGTTTAGTGCTAAAACCTCAATGGGAATCTAATTCCGGAAGGCTGCAACGAGTACCCTAAATGCTTTGCCGCACCATTTCTTAGAAATGAAGCAGGGAACTTCGAAAGTACCTTTGTTCGAGGATCTGAGGTTCCGGACAAGGGCATATTTACTACTTTATTTTCTAGGAATTTGGGGGCTATACCACAGCACACTTTACAGGTTTCACTGGTATCCTGAGAGGCTGATGAAGATGACTGGAGACCAAGTCAAACTTCTTGAGACTCAATATACACCTTACTAAGGCATTTCGGACTTTTTGGAGACGGTCAATAGATTTACACAGGAAGCCAGTATAAGCAGCATTGATATAGTCCAGACATGAGTGCACAAATGCATAAACCAGTCCAAACTGTTATACTAGGTCTTGTGTTTACAGGGACACAAGTAACCCCAGACTGGTGGCAGTCAGAAGGACAGGAGTCCTCCAGGAACCTCTTTGGGTAGGGTACAATTTTCCTCAGTATATTTCCACCTTCCTTTTATGGGATGGGAGCACTGGTTTAAGTGCTTATAACACCACTGAGGATCCAATGAAGGGGAAGAAAAAGTAATCTACATGTAATTGTAGTTCTCCTTCATCGGAATCTTCACTGATGTCAAAAGAAACCTTTCCTCTTTCCTAGTGGAAAGAGGAAGGGTTTCTTATGACATCAGGGTTTCTTATTTCAAATCTAGGGCATTCTTATTGGTTTTCCCTCTAGTCTTAACTGTCAGGCACTCTGATCGAGGTATGTGCGTCTACTGCACCGCGGGCTGTGAGGGTACATTACAAATGAAAAATAATGATGTACACTATTTCTTCTCAATTTTCCTTAAACACAAACTGTGGCAGCTTCATTCATGGCCATGATGTATCTGATATTTTGGGTCTAAAGTCCTTGTTTTCAGCAATACTTAAAACCAGTCTGATTAGTTAGGGCATTGTATCATATCTTTGAATTTCTGAAAGGCACTCAATTCCATTTGATAAGCACATAAATATGATACCATCTTTTTATGACCTGTATTAATATATTCGCCAACTTTAATTTTTAGGAACAGTGATCCAGAAGGATTGATATTTTTACTTCTGTTCAAAATCTTACAACTCACAAGCACAATTTTCAGATGATCTCGTCACTGTCTAAAGAGATGATAATTTTTCATTAACTTCTATTTCCGAGATTTATTGCGTGTTTGTGAATATCCTCACTGTGAATTTCAAGTATGATGAAATTGGTAAGTGAACAGTTGTCATCTCCTTGTTGATTAGCTTCAATATGTATTTTTATTTTTCATCTACTCTGGGGTTTCCATATATTGATGCACCTTGCCACTCCATCTGAGTAATATCCATGCATCATTTGAGCATTATTACTACATGAAACGTATAAAGAAGGCACACACGTAAATAATAATGTCCCTACAGCAAAGCAGTAAATGACTATTTTGGAAGGCCCGAGTAGCTCATTGGGTCTCAAACTTTTTACTCTTTAACTGACCTTCTCTGACAGTTAAAAATTAGGTATGTTGTTAATTCCTGGCCCTTGAATATTTCCCAGTATTTTTTTTTTTAACAAAAAATTTGGTTATTTGAGTAGTAAAAGAATAATGTTAACTTTATTGTCCTGATGATAGTTCAAAGTATAACATGTATGCAAACGAAATAGAATTATTTCATTCATTTCTTTACATGACATAGTATTTCTATAAATAAATCTATTTCTATCATTTTATGATACACTGGTGTAGGATGTTATAGCTGTATTAAAAGCATCACACAATTGTATGCCTTTCCCAGTTTCCCTGATCGGAATTGATCAAACTGAGGTCAGTGGGAGCCCTCGCCAGGAGACTCCCACTGACTTCGTTTTGATCAGTTCCTGTTAAGGGTACTAGGCTCAGCCACATAAGTGGGGCAGCATTTTTGTTGTCACAAGTTGTGTAGTACTAGCTGGTAGGAATTTTGTGGATTCCAGGAAGTTTCCATCATAGAAATGTAAGGAAAACGCGTAATTTCAGGAAGAGTTTGAGGTTTGAAGGGCCATAATGGGTAAGAAAACAGTTTGGCATCCACAGAAGGCACACCACCCTGAAATCCCCTGGTTCTATGTTTTTAGAAATGTCTGCAGTTGGTTTGTTTCCATGGATGCACAGCCCCAAATCCTGCAACTACCCCTACTGCAGATCTCTCCATGTAGCGCTTTGAGGCCTTTTGTGTCGTGGTCTTTTGGCCCATCACACAAGTGGGGTACTGTTCATATTGGGAGATGTGTAGGAATTCAGGGTGGTAGGATATCTGTAGCTCACCGCAGATTCCAGAACTATCACAAATGTGAGGAATATATGTGGCTTTTATTAACCACAGTTTGATGTTTTCAAGGGCCTTCGGTGAAATTACCTTGTGAGAGCCCCGCAACTCAGGCACCCATGGACTTCCCTGGTGGTCTAGTTTAAAAAGAATGTGCAGGTTTGATACATTTCACTTAGTGCCGGCTGTGGTAGGGCTCAAAACCCACAGCTACCACCTTTGCAAAAAACAAGAAAACAATAAAAAGGTTCAGTTTTGAGTGGAAAAAAAGTGAAGTGTCCATGTTGCGGTTTGGTCCATTTCCTGTTGTGGGCATTAGGCCTACCCACACAATTGAGGTACCATTTTCAGCGCAAGACTTGGGGTAATGGTGGGTGAAAAGAAATGCGTGGCTCCCTACAGATTCCAGAATTTTCCATCACAGAAATTTGAGAAAAATAGGTTTTTTAATCAGTGTGTGTGGTTTGGGAGAGATTCTGGGTAAAAAAAAAACCTGGAGAGAGGCATGCAAGTCACCCTAACCTGGATTTCCCCAGGTGTCTAGTTTTCAAAAATGTTTCTAAAACTCCCTAGGTACTGTCTGAGTTGGAGCCCAAAACCTGTAGCTACACTCTTTGCAAAAAAGGGTCAGTTCTCAGTGGAAAATGTAATGGATGTTGTTTTTTGGCCCGTTTCCTGTTGCAGACACTAGGCCTAACCACACAAATGAAGTACAATTTTTATCAGAAGACTTTGGGAAATGCAAGGTGGAAGGATGTGTATGGCTTCCCACAAACTTACAATCACAGCAATGTGCGGAAAAAGTGTTCTTTAGTTAAGGTTTGCAAGGTATTCTGGGAAAGAAATCTGGTGAGAGGCACACAAGTCACTCCACCATGGATTTCCCTAGTTGTTTAGTTTTAATAAATGTACAGGTTTGCTAGGATTCCTTAGGTGCCACCTGAGCTAGAGACCGAAAACCAAATCTACCCACTTTGGGAAAAAAGTGTCACGTTTCAATTGAAAAAGGTAATTCATCCATTCTACATTTTGGCCAGTTTCATGTTGCAGGCTCTAGGCCTACCTACACAAGTGTGGTATCAGAAGACGTGTGGGAATATAGAATGGCAGAACATTTGTCGTTCCAAATAAGCCAGTGCATAAGAAAGAACATTTTGAAAAATGCCCGCTGAATCGCATTGGAGTATGGGTACCCACACATTCTGAGATGTACAAACAACCACTGCACCCGAATTCCCTATCTTGTTCCCATTTTAGAAATACGGTTTCCTTGACATTTTTCACTATACACATTTCACTGTATGAATTTATCTTTTACTTGGTACACAATAAAAAAACATAGTATGGAACAGCTTAGATGTTGGCGCTGGGTACCTTGGGTTCTTAGACCCCTATATATCCCTGCAGCCAGAAGGTTTGACTGGACATAATGGTATATTACTTTCGAAAATTCGACATCGTGACAAAAAGTTACAGATAAAAAATGTATCATAAATGGGAGATTTTTACTACTCATTTTCAATTTTTTTTTTATTTCACCCATTAGTTTCTTTGGGAAAACCAACCTTGAGGGATCCACACGGATGACCCCTTGCTGGATTGGGAATTGTATAGCTTTCCTGGATCACCCATGGATTTCACACTGGTTTCCAACACAAACTGGAAGTAGGTTAAAAGCCCTAAAAGAGGAAAAATCAGCTACGTCTTAGAAAAATCCCCAACTGTGAAAAAATTAAAAAGTATTTTTGATTCAACTCTGCATGTTCTTGAAAGCTGGGGACTTTAGCAAAGCAAATCTTTAATTGATGCCACTTTTAGGAAAAAAGAAGACTTGTGTGGAGTAATTTTTCCTTTTTTTGCCCCCAAAACTCTAAATGTAGTTATATTTTGACCATTTTCATGGTCCCCTCCAGGGGAATCCATTAACTGACTGTGGTTACCTTTAGAATCCCTAGCTTGTTGGAAAAAAATAAGCAAATTTGGTTTGGATATCTTATGTAGAAAAAGTTATGGAGCCCTGAGCGTGACCTAGACCAAATAGGCAAAAACAATCGCTCAGCACTGGGTGTGGTGTGGGGTGTAATTGCGAGAGCCCCAGCAATTAAGGCGTTTAAGATCACAGGATCCATTCTGTTGATATTTTTTCTATGGCATAGATAGAATGACTTTAACATGGACTAATCTACAACTATACACACTAGTGAAACTAGCAGATGCTGATGATAGCAGGGACACGGCTATGAAACAGAGTGTTACACTGAACGTGTTACTCTGCCTCTCAGGTAAAATGCCCCACAAAGGCAAAATTCAATAAAAAAATTGAAAGAAACAGCCAGAAAACCAGTGCACATACCGAGTGAAGGTACGCTTCCTGAGGAGTTGGGAAGAAAAATGTTCTGCTGTATCTAAGAAAATGTCACAACTGTCTCTACACATACATGAAACAACCATGCACCAACAGAAATATTTATGCATAATCCGATGTGTTTTGAAAGGCACCAAACTTCATACCGATATAGAAAAGGTGGCAGACTATCATAGGGGAAACTCTTCATGGTAGTAAGTTTAGTGAAGCTGTTTAATACCACTTCAAATTGGAGTTTGGCATTGGACTATTCCTCCTCTGAAGTGAAACATCCCTATGGGGTTTTTAAGGCACCAGGTGGATGTATTTCGCAACGCAGCAGGGCTACTCTGGGGTGATTGTTTTTACCTTATCATTTGCCCAATGCCACAAAGATAGGGTCAAAAGATGCCAGGTTAAGATGCTATTTTTGGGATGGCTAGACATACATTCTCAGACTGTCTTGCCCTCTGAGCAAGAACTTCAAAAACAACTGTTAATGGACAGAATGCAGAACAATGTCATACATTCACCCAAGTACAGAGATCTGGGCCTAAATCCATTGTTTTTTTGCTCACCATGCCATTCCAGTTTGAACCCAGCCATATGCAAATCAGTCTTGACCCTGTGCCCCATGGGAACATTCCAGCCCGAACTGCCAAGCCAGGTCCTCCCTGGACTGGAAACAAGCATCTTAGGACCTGATGATGGATAAAACCCACATCAGTTGACTGGGGGCGAGTGTTTGCAATGCTCAACACTCCGTCCATCATCCCCTATGGTTTTGTTTTGTTTGCCCCAAGTTGGCAGGGTATGCCCAGACGTGGGTCCCTTGCTCACTTTGCCACTGGATTCAAGCTAGCCTGGCTGATGACGGCTGATTAGCCAGAAACCGGTCTCAGGATGCTGGTTTCCGGTCCAGGGAAGACATATCATGGCAGTTCGGGTTAGACTGTTCCCATGAGGCACAGAGTCAGACTGATTTGCATATGGTCATGTCTGAACTGGGGTGGCGGAGTGAGCTAAAGAATGATGATGGATTAAACCCAGATCAGTTGACTGGGGGTGAGTGCTTGAGATGTTCAACACTCCTTCCATCATCCCCTTTGGTTCTGCTCTCTGAGTAAGAACAGCTTTTCTTTGAGACCCGAAAAGGAAGATTCATGGGAAATGCCTCACATACACAGTTCAACTGCAGATTTGTGGTGAATGGATGCCACCTTCTTTAGGGATACAAAATAGGGCTCTGGTCTTGTATATGTACGTCAACACTATACTGAACCTGACCACAGGAAGGAGGACTTCAAAGGGAATAAAGTTAAAGTTTTGAACAGCAAACCATTTAAGTGGATGACCTATTACATATGACACTGGGTGTTTTTAAAAAATGTTAGTCAGTATGCGTTCAAATGCCGTATACAAAATGTTTGTAACTGCCATAAAAAGGTCTCAGTAGTTTCTGGTTTCGTTATATTTCTAAAGAAAAGATATGTAGGACACAGCAGCATTTGCATGATAAATAACTAACTGCACCAGTCTCTGTTTTCAGCAACATTACTTATTCAACACTGATCAGGTCTCTATAGGTGCACAGCTCAATATGTCTGTAATCCAACATCTTGCTTGGTACACGCATAAGGTATATATGGGAAGATCCCACAGCCGCTTTCCCCCCATCCATATTAGATACGTGAACTAAGACTGCAGCCTCTGGATGAGGCAAAATAAATGGAGATGGCACAACAGATTTGGAATGTGGGCTCACCACCTCAAGGATGGTGGCATTAGAAAACAGTAAACTACACTGTGCCTGGAATAGCAGTTAGGAAACTGATCCCACTCCTTTACCATGTACAAATTCAGTGATCTCACAGCTTACGGATCCATATGGAGAATCAAAGTTACGTTGCAGGCAAGAAATCCTAGCGGCCTCTACATGGAGTTTCGCTAGAGGAAGCAGTCCACTGTTTTAAAGAGGACGCTCTTTTTGTAGTAAGAAGTACCACTGTCCTAAATAAACCTTAAGATCCCTTCTTAATGGAATCAAATGATCTTGGAACGTTCATTATAAACCCACATACAAAGAAAATATAGAGAACCTGGTCCGGTCTGGATGCACCTAGCAGAGATACTACGTCCTTATAATAAAAGTAGCTATGGACTATCTGCATTTGTAGAAGATCTCTTCCGGAGCCAGTTCTTAGGTGTCGTGCCTCTTGTTAGGGAGTTTTGAAAGCGGACCACACGCTCGTGTGTGTGTGTGTGTGAGAGATCAGGCTTTCGCCAGCAGGCATTGGCTTTCGCGTGCTTGTTTTTTAAAAAAAGGCACGCGATTGGCCAAAGGCGGGCGCATGTCCCGCCTTTGCAACGCCCATTCCCATTCGGGTCTAGGACGCGCATCAGCACGCAGCACAGACAACAGGCTACCTCGCCCCCGCTCCTCTGTGGGGCGTGCGCACCACTGGTTTCGATTCCCGCGTCAGCTCCTCTGTGGTGCACGCGCACCACAGGTTTCAATTTCGTGCTTGTGTTTCCTGGATACCGCTCATTTACCGCTCAACAGCCCATCATCACGGAGCAAATCGACCCCCAAGATTTGTTCTCTTCCCTCGTCCAGTTCCCAGACCCCACGTTGAAGCTCCTGGGGCCAGTAATGCTGCACCCTACAGTGACAGAGTTGCATTACGCATGCGCTTTCTCGGACGGTTGTGACGCAATTGAAGAGTTCTTCTTTCAGAACAAATGCTGTCTCTGCCTGTGCTGTCCTTTGAGCCGGAAGTAGTTGTCATGTTGTGCGGTGACCGTGAGGAGTAAAAAGAAAAGTGAGGCATGTTTCTTACCGGTGTGAACTGTAAGTGATGGAAGAAGGGAAAAATCAGGGTCCCCGGGAATGCATCCTAAATGACAGGCTCTCAGTGGGAAGCATCCTTAGTGTCAGGCGGTCTGGAGGGTTATATTTAAAGCGGTAGCTCCAGGTAATCTTTATTACAGCTTCTGTGGGGCTCAGGTCTTCTAAGGGGGTTTTGGGAGCTCGGAGATTCCGGTCATATACACAGAAGTGGTCTGAAAATGAATTTACGGTCATATACACAGAAGTGGTCTGAAAATGAATTTACTAGCTGCCCTCGCAGTGCACCAACTGCGTCCTGTGTAGCAGCCGTTAGAGGCAGGGTGCACACCACAGATGTGCCAAAGGATCCAGAAATGACTGCATTCCTCTCGACAGGTGACTCTGCCTCTTTTACATTTGATGTTATCGCAGGAGGGTGGGACTCGTTGGTGCGCACTTTATTCTCGTGCCCAAACCCCCAAGTAGGATTCTCGTTGTTGTCCTCCATTTTTACATCTGTCATTAGCCATAACCTTCAATTTAACCACTAATCCACAGTTCCAACCGTCAATAGTTTACAGCCTCTGCATTGCTTTCAGTCTCTTCCATAATAGGTCTGCACCTTCCCCTCTGACGTTTATATTTTTGCTGTGACAAATGCTGGTAGCTCTTATGTTTAACACTGATCTAACTCTTCTAAGTTATTTCCTCTACCTGCCCCGTTTATTCCACAGCCCGAGCTCCACGATGAACGGAAAGATGCAAGCCTGCAGTCATAAGAGTGACAGCTTGAATGGTCATCCCATTATCCTCTTCCCCCAAAAAAGCTTCAATTCCCGGTCTCTTACCGATTCGTATGAATGAACATGGTTGCGATCGTGTAGAATACAAGTGGAACTTAAGAGCAAAATTAAACTTGTCAATGACAGTCAAGCGTAATTCCCTTTCACAAATAGGTAACACGCACAGCAACTCCTGCCGTCCTGCAAGGAACTATAACTCGTCAAGTAAGATAACGTACGGCCATTTATTTATATTTATTTATAAAGTTTTATATAGCGCGAACTTGACCCAAGAGGGTATCAGAGCGCTTCACATTTAGGATTGTTGCGTTAAAATTTACATCAGATACAAGAGCATAGTAAGATACAGTACAAATAAACAATGTTTCAAGACTTCGTAGGAGGGAGGGGAGGAAGGAGTAATAGCGGGGAGACGAGGAGGAACTGTGCCCAAAGTCCGACTGGGTAGGTGACAGTCAAGGGGGAAACCAAGGCCACTCTCCTCATTATAAATGATGGTTTCTGTTGAAAACTATTGATTTCAATAAAACAATTCAGAAGAGGGAGAAGCGAATTCTTGCTTTCATTATTTCAACAGCAGCTGCCTACTGGCTTGAGCAGAGGCAATGTGACATCACAAATCTAGTCGCTCTATATTATTCATAGAGTGACTAGATGACTCAATGTCACCGGAACAGAAAGGTTCCAGGTATGAGATTTAAGTTGAACAATCAGTGCATTCTGGGAGTTGTAGTGTTCATTTGCCTGAATTGGGCTGATACACCTGGGGCTGTATTACAAATACGGCGCACTGTCCCGTTCTTCCATGTGGCATACACTTACGTATGTGAACTAGGTGCAGAGTAGGACAGTATTAAGTATGATGGAAAATGTGCTATTCCCAGTGCAGGTACAAACTCGCACATATACGAAAACAAGCATTTACAATGCAATAAAACACATACATAAAAGGCATTGTCATTTTCAATGCCAATAGCTCAAACTCTCCCAAATGCGAGACCTATTGCATTGCAAATGCTTTTTGTAATTTCTGTCTGAGCTGCGTCAAGGACAGAATTCTTAACTGATAATTCTGATTTCCTTTAGTGAACTGCAAGAACTTTGTGATGCAGTCAGACAGATATTTTAAATTACACAGCTCCAGGAAACAACCAGTTGTTCACCTAAATAAATTATAGGAAATAGTCAGCATTCTGGACTTTTGAAGAGAGAGGAAATGGCTCGGACTGCACATTTCCCCAAACATTGTTTGCTACTATACACTTAACGGGATTAAGCAAACTAACTAGATACATCAAGAGAGTATCTTGACAAAAGTAATTTCAGAGTGAAGCAGGTAGTTCAATTATACAAAAAAGCCTTAAAAGATGTCCACAGGTACTGAACTGGCAAGTGTGCTTAGCTTAGAGCTGGTAAATAATATGAACCTCCTAAGAAGATTGTAATGAGTAGTAGCCCTGCCCTTCTCGGATGACAAGACAAGCTCAATGGCACTTAACCCCTTCGCTGCGGCGACTATTCCGCCGCAGCGCTAAAGGGGCGGGGCGGCCGCGCGGCGGCCGCATGCTGGTGACGGAGCCGCTCCGTCACCAGCCGCGGTTGAGCTATGCTGGTGACGGAGCGGTTCCGTCAAGACCCGCCCCGCTCATTAGAACGCCCGCGCAGGCGCGAAATCAGCGCCGTGCAGGCGCGGCGGCCGGGCCATGACGGAACCGCTCCGTCATCAGCACAGCTCAACTGTAGCAACTGTAGCTGATGACGGAGCGGTTCCGTCATCAGCATGGAAGGGGTTAAGAGGGAAAGTATCACGTAAATAGTAGAAATATTTACAGTTCAATGGCTAGGTTTTGGTGAGTGCAATCTTATAGTATCAAAGGGTACAAAGTCCTTATATTCCATGGGTGGCTGCTCATCAAAGGAGGGAAGTAGCCACCTAAATGCTCTTAAAGTTGGACAGAGTCCAAATAGTTCCAAAAGAAACCACAAGCATTCTCATAAATCACAATGTAGCTATTAAGTGTAATGCACATACATCTTATTTGATATTTCATACAGGTGATTCTACCCAGCCAACACTTGTTTTGCCATCCGAAAATCACAGATGGCTTCCTCAGTGTTATTTGTCATATTGTATTACAAGCGTCTACAATGTAACTGTAGACTATTCGAGAAATGTGGTTTGTTTTTCATAATGTTAATTTATAGGTGTCATGCATTACAGGCAAATTGAGGTGAGCTACAAGTACAGTAGCCGGTCCTAGGAGTATGCGAAACCAGAGTGCTGTGTATCTAGAACTCTGGAGTTGAAAAAAACCAAGTCTGATGTCAGCTGCAGCATCCATGAATACAGGCACCAAGGTACACCAACAAGACGACGTGCTGGAGTGCAAGCTTCATCTCACTATTTTATGCAGACTACACTGAGTATTGACCAGGCTAAAGAATTTCTTTACATATCAGTAAATGTACTGTATTTTTGTTCTCATAATTTTGCAGAATTACAAATCAATTTATTATGAAACATGATCTGATTGCATTAAATTCACCTCGCGTAAAATGTTTACTGATGTGGTCAAACAATGCATAAAATAGAAAATTAGAAAGCAGGACTGTAGTTCTAAACGTATACTGAATTCAACCAGAGCTGAATGGCGTGAAACGTGGAAAAAACTGTTGCTAAAATGGTGAATAAGGAGTAATGCCTAGATCTGTTAAGCATATGAAGGCATGGGTTCAGCAACACTACCATACCAGTGTGGTAACTGGGCCAGCAGTTGCATGCTTTCTTTTTGTAGGCTGCTGTGATCCCGAGGGTAAGGGTGTAGTAAGAGCTAGATGGCGTTGGGTTGTGGTGTGAAGCATGGATATGTTGCGTTTCTGACCTACAGCCAATACACCCGATTTCATTATTTTCTATTCTGCCCTCCTTCAGTTGGTCACATTTTGATAGGTGTGCATGAAGAGACGTTGCTTAAAGATGGGAAGAAGCATGACAAAGTTATTTTCCATATGTGTTCATCCATTGTTCTTTTCATCTTTGTCCTTCAGGAAATCTGCAGGGTTAGCAAGCTAGAATTAAGGACAATATCCTCAAGAGCAGAAATATTAGCTAATTGCACATACATTTTAAAGGAATATTCTATTGTCGGTAAATGATATTGTATTGTTTGTAGCACATCAACTTTCATTTGTTTTTCAGAGTTGTGTGCTGATCAAATACAGTAAGTGGGCACGTGCTGCATGAGAGATGGACACTAAAAACATCCCTTAAGTTTCCAAAAACGGGTTGACTGGCGGCACATAACATTATTGTGCTTCAGTCTTTTTCTACTGTACAGCTTTTTGAATGTATGTAGCTTCAACGTGCCTGCTGTCTTCTCTTTCTTATTGCAGGTATTGCACAATCTCCCTTTTATGGATCTGAGGTTATTAGAACCTCACTTCATGCTTTCCAGTTTGTTTTGTCTCTGCTCTAGATGCCTGGAATGTTATCCCAGCCTGGTGGGGTATTGATATTCAAGGAAGTAGTGGAATTACAGCAAACATACTTAACTATAAACATAAGCTTTTTAGAGAGGGCAGGACAAGTGAAGGCAGGGGTTATGGCTGGATTCGGAGTCTACAGAGCCAAGATTTGGTGGAGGTAAAGGGAGGATGGAAAATGTAGTAGGTGGGTAGGGAATGGAGAAAAGGGAGGACCTCACTACTACAAGAGTGGAGCTCCACAGTACGTACCACATCCCTAACGTTTGGTGCTAAACTTGTGGGAGGATTGGGGTGCAATCTTTTATTACAGAGAGGTAAGACAGCAAAGGCCAATTCCACACTCCTTGACAGAAGCAACAAAGGAATCTTTCCTGGATCAGATGTAGGAACAGAACTGTCTAAGAGACTTATTATAAATTACCTGGAGCAGTATCACTGGGTAGTGCAGCAGCTCTAGGCAATAACAAGTGTCCTGGTGGGCTGGAATTACCGGCTCAGTAAATATTGAACCCAGGAACTCTGGGCCCAGAAACACACGTATCCAGATCCAGGGAAACTGGAGGCAGGGGTGCCAACTTCTGTACCACACCGTAGGGAGAGCAGGGAACACTCTCACTCAGCACATACCTGCCCTGGTGTACTTCGCCCGCCGTGCAGCACTCTCTGTCGTCACTGACCACCTGATTAAAGCAATATTAATAACTTGGAAATGGAATAACTAGTGAAGAAGGTTATTTTGTGTTGCAAAGCCGGCCAGAATCAGAGCGTTTGCTCCACGGTACCCCTATATTATATAATAGAGAACTTTTAATAAGGTTCTTGAAAGATAGTAACACAAGTTCTAAAGAACCTCAAACTTCCTACCAGGTAATTATGCAGCTAAGCAGTGTGAGGCTATGATACAAAGATTTTTTTTCTAAAAAAGGCATTTTCGTGCCAGATCCCCGATCTTAGCTTGAGTTCCACTGAGTTCCACAGAGTTTCTTCTCATCCAGGATTGGCAAGCCTTAATGGTAAAGGAAACCATACAGTCGCACTAAAGCTTTCATTGACATAAATAATGGCAACTGGCAGGCCAACACCTATATGAAGACTGACATTTTGCAGTGGATGTCGAAGATACTTGTTGGTGAAAAGAGGTCTACAAAGGCTGGCTTACGAGCTGCAAAGACAATACTCTTGAATTAATAAAGCCTTCCCATGCAGGAGCTTCACATCTTGTCTTCTGTTTTTAAATTGAACAAAGTGCTGTGGTGAAGATGGATCAACCAACTACTACTAAGAACTGATAGAAAGTGATTCTTGATGAAGAAAAGGCTGTCTGGTGTGGCGAGATTTCCATGGAGTACTTGACTGACTAGACAACGCCTTTACAAAACAATGATTCATTGGCATGCCCGGTTAACAAGTGTAAAGCTTTAAAAATTTAAAGGTGGAGTACGCAGTGCTCTCTTTTTTCTGTCAGTGCCAGCTCCTGGATTACTCATCCCACACGAACACTGTTGGTATGCTCATTTTTAATAAATCAGGTCATAATTCTAGACTGTTAAATCAAGTTTTGCGGTTAAGGTACGGATATTTGAAGTGCTCCATGTGTCTTTTTGGGGACCTGTGGTTCACTTTTACCTCTATACAGAAGTAGTTCTCCATTTTTTTATTTGCACCATTTGCTTTAATAATATTATCACAGACTTGCTATATCACTGAATCCCACCGCGCTATATAAAACTTTATAAATTCCCATCACGGCCATGCATAGAATGGCTCTTTTCAGATAGTTACCTTTTATTTCCAATGAGCATAATAACCATGTTGGAATTCGAATGTTGGCGTGCATCTTCTAACCAGGTTGTTAAATGGTTGAATGTGTCCCTCCTACATAAAGAAAAGATCACCGTTACTGTTACAAAAGAAAACATTTTATTGTTAAAAATGTGATATACGTTTTTCATTGAAAGTAACATGTTTAGTCAGTAACTAAAAAGAAAAACTTCTTAAAATAATAATGTAATTGGTTTGAAATAAATTATATTTATGACTTATTTGCCACATGCAACAACGCAAACACAAGTAGCAGTGTAACGAAAATGTTAGTTACCTACAGTAACAATATTTCTGATGGAGACTATCTTCCAGCAGATTCCTCACATTAGGACTATCCCAGCTACAGCTCTCCAGTGCTGCAAGGAACTCAGAGTTTGGATTATTGTCCGCCATTGGTATTACAACATTGACTAGATTTACGACACCAAGCAGCGAGATGGAGCCAGTACACATGGTATTTTCCTGAACCCACTGAGGCATCCCAAAAGGAACCAAGAGTGTCAAAGACAACAATACGGCACTTGATGCATTTACCCTGGGATCTTATTAATGAAGTCACTAACTTACAGTTATGGAAGGTGTATGGCGAGGAATCTTGGGTCATAGTGGGCACTAGAAATACGTTACAGACGGTAACAAACTTCTTCTTCTGATGGATTCTTCTTCCTGCACATTAATCAACGTATGAATGAGAAACAAACCAATGGTCTCTGGGTGGTGGGATTGAATTGTGTCTATAATCTGATTAAGATCTGGGATGAACTGCTCTAGGAGTCAAAGTCAATGCCACTAAGAAGAAAGTTTGAGTCAGAAGTCGAATCAGGCCATTCTGCATCGGCTCGAATGAGGTTGCCTTAAGGAAAATTAGTACAAGATTCGAACTCCACTAAGAAACAATAAAAAGAGAGGAAGAGAACAAGTAACTAAACGTTTAAGAAAACAAAGGATGGTCATGGGGACACATGAAGGCAGGTAGAGTAGTCAAACAACCATTTACTGTTGGCTCTTTTCAGCAGGAGACAGTTGTTGTACAAGACTGGCTCTCACGGATCCTTTCACTTATAGATCCCTGGCTGCGGAATCACTAAAATTACCGCAATCAATTTGTGACGTCCACTTGGTACCTGCACAAGATTCAGGTATTTTTTAGACGCAGGTCTACCTGCCTTTTTCCTTTAACTGTTGCATAGGACTGGCTCTCATGGATCTGCTCTTTTATAGGTCCCTGTCTGCCTAAATTACTGCAACCGGTTTGTGACGCCTTCTTTGACCCCGCAAAGGATTCAGGTAATCCTCACGCGCCGCTGCTGTACTCGTCTCGACCCTAGCAGAGCTGGATGAATTTAATCTCATTTGCCTTCTTGCTTTAGTTCCTGGGCGGTCACACGAACCTCGCCGGATCCTACGGATCAAGGCTGAGAGTTTACCCGCTCACAGGTAAGACCATTTCCGGGTCCCCACCACCACGGCCCCATGTCCCTGCCCATAGATGAGACTTGTGATCCCCCTCCAGAACAATTATGATGGTAGCCCGTTTAATTAACTGCAGACTCCCATGTGGCGATGTTGCCCGCATTTAATTGTGCAATATCCCATCGACTGAGAGATATTTATCATACTCTGCCCTTTGATAAATTATCACCTTGGCTATTTTGACTAACTTGGCGGGTGACTCTCTTGATGCCCCTTTTCCAGTCATTAGTTCGTTCTTTTCCACTCCCGTCCTCGTCCCAGGCCACACTCCCCCTCTTGGTCCCTTCCCGCCATTCCTCCCCACTCTTCAACCATGTGGTTTTCATTCATTGTCCAGGACCCTAACATTTCCCCTCTTACCCCACAGCACCCGTAACGAGACAACCCTGTCCTGAAGATGGTCCACATTGGTTAAGGACCGAAACGTCGTCGACTTCACAGCGCAAACTACAGGGGCATTTTGTTGTGACTTCATTGAAATTGCGAACTGTACTATATAAAGTCACTGATTCTATGTCACTTGTTGAGCTATTCACTGTAAATATATCACCTTGCTCACTTTGCGCCGTCCGTCCCTGTTCACTCTTTCACTTGTGTCGCCACACATCACTTTTACATATTATGCACCAAGTTTTTCCGGTTGTCATTTCAATTATCTGATTGTGTGCTGTACATATCTATTCTTACTGAATTTTTTCTCCCGTTTGAATACAAAAATTACAAAAATTAATTTGGACGTTAAATCATTTGAATAAGTGTCTCCTTTCTCTGATCTATGTAATGCCTTGTGCATGCAATACAAATTGCCTTTTCATTTATACCTTTTGGGATATTGTTTTACCTTTATACCTTTGAACCCTAATCCTGATTGGTTTATGGGTCACACTTCGGTTTTTCCTTACTAGTCATTTTAAAGGCATATGAATTTATTCGGAGAAGAACCAGAAGAGTTCACATTGACGCAGTGTGAAAGAACATGAAACTATGCCAGGGGGCTGTCAGGCGCCTTGTAAACGTTCATAGTGTCACATCCAGGCCCTCAGCTGATGCTGCAAGGCGCCACCTAGTGGCTCTGGAGAGCTAATGCTGGGAAAAAAGGTTCAAGACACAGTCTGATATCTGGAGGTGATTCATAAGGCTAGGAATCTGCAGGAAGAAAAATCTATCAGAAAAGCATAATACAGATTGCATAATGATACATCCTTCATATTTCACAACGTACCTTTTTAAACTAATCAAAAAAGTAAACATCAACACTATTAGAGAAAGGGGGCACTTTTCAGCAAACAAAATAATTTGCTTTAATGGGTATTGAACTGGTTGCAATCACTGCACAAAAAACTACACTTCTTTCGGATTTCAAATGCCAAGAAATATGTTATTAGATACACTTCCAAAGGCTCTTGGAAATAGGCAGCAAACAAAAACCACAGAACAGAGTGCTGTCATACCTAGCAACCCAATAAATACACTAGCAGATACTAATATAAAACACACCAGGAGGGTGTGTTTCATCAACCTGGGACATTTTCAAACCACAGGATTCTGAAATCTGCAAGTGCTGTGCTTATCCACAAAATAATAAAACTAGACAGCATTTATGAGACAATTTTTTATTACTTAGGGGTGCTAGTTATTGTCATTGATTTGCATAGCATGCACTACATACTCCAATGTATCTAGAAACTTTAGAGAGCTGCTTTCCATAGCTAGAGGTCAAGTTACAATAACTAACCCAGGCCTTGGGGTTGCGACAGATAAATCAATAAAATAGGTGTGGCGTCAAGTACAGGGACTCGTGTTTAGAGAAAAAAGTAAAATACACCAGTCCCAGACATGGTCAGTGTGGCCTGTTTCAGGCTACACATCTGTTACATACATGGCCAGAGCATGGATGCAACAGTCACAGCTGTTGCCTGAGGAAGTTTTGTGATATCAGACGGGTGAATGGACCAGAGGGAGAAGGGGATGGAAAGATTAATATGTGTTTACTCTAGGGGGTAAGGCGGGAGGAGGAGGTCTACAGATAGGGTTAGAATAGATGTTCATTTAGTTTGTGTCTGAAGAGCAAGAGGAATGGTACAAATAAGATGTCTGAAGGGAAGGTGCTCAGATGCAAGGTACCACGGTTTAGATTTCTGGTTTTAGGTGCAGTTAGAAGGAGGTCTCCAGTGAAGAAGCGTTACAAGATGTGAAGTAGGGTTTAATATTTTGTCTGAGGTTATTAGGGGCAAACCCTTCCAGGCACTTGAAGGTCAAGCCAGTACACACTTTTTAGTTGGGCTGACAGAAGAATTACTTCTAAGGCCTTTTTCAAAAACAATCTAGTCTGCAGGGAGGCCATAATATACAGAACTGCTGAAGTGTATGAAGGAGCCCTTTAAATAGTTTCATTTGGAAGCATGTCATTTTAGCTATGGTTTCAAACTGTGGATTGAATCGGAGGTCAGAAACCCACATAATTGCTAAGTTTCTTTCTTTGGATTGGTCAAGAACAATTTAGCCGAATAAAGTGAGTGCGGCTGCTTTTTGATGGAGGTGTTGGGAGTTTAGAAGGAACATTTCTGTTTTTGACTCCTTACGTTTCAGGCTCTCTGCCCCATCTCGGGTTTCACCTCTATGGCTTGCCTGGTAGATGGCAATGCGTATGCTTAGGTGGGGGGAATTAGACAGTGGGAACAAAGGAAGTCTATGAGGGATTTCATATATATATATTGAAAAGTAAGGATAAAACAGAGAGCCTAGGTCAACACTTCAGTTTTCGGAGCTGGTCGGAAGAAGAGGTCTTCCCAAGTCTTACTTTCTGACTGCAGCTGTAAATGGAAGAGAGGCATCCATGCACTTCTCTCGATATTAATTGTAGTCAGTTAGTAAGACAATGTGATCTACAGTGCTGAACTGAGCCACCATGTCTAGAAGGAAAAGCAAGCTGAAGGCATCATGGTTTGCTATTTCCAGGATGCCGACCAGGCCTTTAAGGAGGGTAGACTTAGTCCGGAATTTTGTGCTCGTTATCCGGACTTTTAAACTATTTATTCAACTGTTGAGTAGAATATTACTAGAAGTAAACATTTTTCCACTATAGAATAATCCATGCCATTCTCTGACCTAATGCCGTTTAAAGTTTTTTGGGGTGAAATTTGAAGTTTTTATAACCAACATTTTCAGACGTTTAAGAGACTTCTTTTGCACTAAATGCCTAACCTGCAGTCGCTCCTGCAGTCGCTCTTCTGTAGTCTTAGGAGAGGGTACAGTGGCATGTCTGTCATGAGAATATACTGAATAGAAAATAGGTTATTTTAGGCAGGATAGCAGTAACGGCTGACACTTTACTGAAAGACTGTAAAAGGCCAATGGATTTATTTTACGAAGTAGACACATGTACCACAATATTTAGTAGAGAACACTTTTGCTCCAAAATAAAAAATAAAAGCCACATGAAAAGTAGGTAGGCTGGAGATGTTTGTACGGCACCAGCCTTCACCCCATAAATTGATTTTATAACAGAACACGTAGCGGATGCACAGAACATAGTGAAATATGCTAACAAGCCAGATGAACCATTTAAAACTCAAAAATGCCTAAAAAAGAAGAAAAGTGCTCCTCGGCTTGACAGTCAGCTTAGTACTGTGATGGAACACACATGCAAGTAAGAGATAACTTCTCTGAAAACCAGTTTAATTTGAAAGAATGAAAACAGGACCAAGATATTCAACTAGGCAGTCTATATAACATACCATCAACACTTTGCTCTAGAGAACATGCTATTCTGATTAGTAAAATATTGAAGAGGAAAAGAGTGAAAAATGTGGGAGATTTCGTTCTGCTGCTATGAAAAAGCTAGGCATCCATTTGATATGGCACTTTCAACCACTGCCACAATAGTATATGGAATTTGGGAACCAGACACCGCAAGCAGCATTTTAGGAACCTACTGGGACACAACACGCAGTAACTACAATAGTCAAAGTTACTTGGCACTGTGCCTGCATCACAAACTATATTGCAACCACCTAAAGATCCACTTATATCAAGATCATCATAGTCTAGAATAAGCCCGAAGGTTCAGGCATCAGTCTGTGTTGATACCTACAGCACGATATGTTCAAGTGTTTGAGATCGGATAACATGATGGACAAGGACCAGTCTGTTGAACGTGGGTCAGTAGGGCAAGCTCTTAAGAAACTGGACAATACTTAATATTTTCTCTTGTTTAGTCCCATCCAGAAAGCATATTACGGCTATATCGAATAGAAGACGCACATGTTTATAAACTCTAAAATACTGCTTAACCGGTCTATGATAAATAACACAAATCTCAATCAATGCAGTAGAGCACTTCAGATGAGCTTGTCCTGTTTGTCTGATCTTATACTAACAAGCAAGTAACCGTCCCAAAATACACACTGAATAGTCTTGTTCCTGGCATAAGCCGTTATTAACTAAACAACTGCTTTTATGCCTGCAATCTCAAGTGAGTCCAACGGATTCTGGTTTAATATAATTTGAAAAAAACTTCTTGTGTGTTTGGAGTCCTTTAATGAATGCAATCATTTTTAGGAGACAGTCCAACAAAGTCAATTTTCCAGAATTGTGTGACACTATTCGGTAACAGTGGCTCCTTAGGAGAAAAACAAGAAAGTGATGGGTGGAATGCTTAATCTCTGCTTCTGGTTTGCATTCTAGTCCAACTTCTTTTGCTCACTGAGCCACTACAAACCGGGACCAAGTAGACACTCAACAGCCTTATTCTAAGTGAATCCTAATATTTGTTAAAGAAGCCATCCCGGATATTCACAGCACAGCAGACAAAAAAACGATGAAATTCTTTTGTAACCTTGCTATCTGCACATACTAACCCAAATTCCAATATGTCCTAAATAAGAGACTAAATATTTTTAGCTTTAATCCTCAACTAGTATATAAAATAAAAGTTGACAATTCCTAATCAGGTTTGCTGCACACCTACAAAATGAAGTTAAAGTAATCTACATTGGTGCAAGTCACATCAATGCGGACACTTATTAATTTCAATTCTATTGGGTATAGAGTCATCTTGGTGGTTATCCACCGGACATCAAGATTTTGAGTTTACATCAAAAAATGCAACTGTATGTGGGATCAAAACATCAATAACAAGCAATACAAAGCATTTCCTCCCAAGCTCTGTTATTTAAAAACATTCACTGCTACAATATTGAAATTCCAGGCCTAAAACTCTCAGGACATATGTTCCCTCTGATTTGCCCACGTTTGACAAAGTTCATCTGGCAAATGCCCTCTCATTATAGTCAAACAAATGTATCAGGCAGCGTGTACTAGGACTAAGCTTTAAAACCTTTCTTGAAAATTATTATAACACTACCCCATCTATGAACACTCTGCTATTCCAGTAAAGAGAATGTTATTGTGGACAAGATTTCAAAACAAAAATGAGTTCCCCTCTTCAGAATAATCTTCAAAAATGAGTTACAAGTGCGGCCAGGCTTGAAGCTGTAAAAGGTTTCTAAAATTTTTATGGCATTTTTTTTTTTTTTTGCTGAGTTTTATGTAGCGTGAACTAGACCCGAACCGAATCAGGTATCAGAGCGCTTTACATATCACCAGTTACGTTACATGAGGACACACATTCATTTTAGGCACGGGGAGATTAAGTGATTTGCCCAGAATCACAGGAGGTTCAGGAGGTTTTGACGTCGTTACCGAGACTCGAACCCAGATCCCCAGGTCCGAGGTCGAGCGCCCTAGCCGTTAGGCCAACTATTTGCCTTGCATACAGGCAACTGGGTGGGTTCAAAACACTTAAGCATCATATCATATCATTTTAGGGATTGCATCTTTAGAATGCTGTGAAAAGAACATACATTTTGTGAATCCCAGTCATCATTAGTAGTGTACTCACAATCAACCTAAATGTGTGGCTTCGTTTTTAAATGTCCAAGTTACTCCATTGACAAGCCTTCTATTTGATGCTGCAGTTTATCTGATTTTGATGACACTACAGCAATGTGTTAAAAAAAAAAAGGCAAAGGAAGGGCAGCTTTGTCATTTCCATCGGACTAACTAGGAGATATCAAGAAAGGCCACCATTTCAATATTACTTTTAAGATTTAGGATGCTCATCTAGACAAGTCTCTTGGATTCGTTAGAATTAGCGGTGATCATCTTTCTGCTTCACTCCTGAAACATCTAGGACCAAGGCCATGACGGTCTGTTTTAGTCATATCTGTGCATTTTTAGAGCTATATACGTATTTAAATGTGTTAGTGTCTCATATTAATATTTCTCTTGAATCATGGTTCCCAGGCTGTTACAAGATATCTTGGCACTCATACAATTGTATGCATAACAAATACATTTTTATAAATCTAAGCTGGACAGCTGCTTCACCTTGTATCTAGCTCCTGTAAGAATGGCAATATTAAAAACCATCTACTTAATGAGATAGCACATGCCACTATGTGTGCATTGCTTTAAGGACCTTATGAGCCATAACTAATGCAACACTTAAATGTCCAACTTGAAGGAGGGGGAAAGAACAAGACAGTGCTCAGTACAGTGACATAAATACCAGGATATGAAAGTAGGGATTGTGTCTAAGCTCTGCAACTGGTAATAGTTAACAACCAGGCAGAAGAGTATGTATTAAAAAGTACTTATCCGTACAACAGGTTGTAGAAAGCTGCAGGTCCATCAAATGAAGCAAATCTTGCAGTATTTTTAAAGTTTTGTATTTCCAGAGCACCCTTTCACAAAACACGAAGTTTAAACCTGACCTAAAGGAGCCCTCACTGGGAGTACAGAAGAAAGACTCTCCACTTCATTGACTGGTAGGCAGTCATAATTTGAAAAAGATAGGTTACGCATGATCATATGTTAAATGGCTCCATTTTTTCAAATAGTGAGGATTTCAAAAAATGCACAGGATTTCTCAATCCAATAACCGAAAATAATGTTAGCATATTATGAAAGATGCTGGAAAAGAAGCATCCGACAGCATATAAAGTAAGGCATAAGGTTGCAATAGCCATAAAGTTAATGAAGATACAGATACTCACTAAAGCCAAACGGGGGGGGGGGGTGGAGGGGGGGCTATCATTTTAAAAATGCACTCCCTTACCTACATAAAACACCTTTGAAACGTCTTATAAGCAATGGCCAGAGGTTCAAAGTAGAACTCTTGGCTGCTGCTGAACAAGGATTGGACACCAAAAAGGAAAGACTGAGAGATGGAGATGTTGTGGTATTAAAAAGTCCACAGTAAGGTTAAATACTAAAGAACTGAGAGTTTGCTCACCAGGTTAAAGGTGAATGTTTGCATGGCAGAGGTAGAGTGTTTCAGAGCAGGGTTAGGAGTGTAAAGCGCAGGACCAGTTGCATGCATTAAGGAAGAACAAGTTACTTACCTTGGGTAATGCTCTTTCTGACAGATACTATCTAACTCATGATTGCTCAGCTTTTGAGTATAACCTAAGGCATTAGACTCAATCCAGATATTTTTCAGCACTAATCCTATAAACAGACCGCTCCACATCGATGTCATTGCACACTGGGTGTGATGTGCACAGGATTATATAGGGGCCACCCATGCACATTGACATCAGTTGCTTTCTCGATACTTCTGCACCTGCAGAAAAAGTGCCAAAGAGCCAATCAAATCCGTTGTGACCAGTGTGCAGATTGCTAAATAGAGATATTTTCATGTAAAGAGATCAGTTCACGGAATTGGGCAGTGTAAGGGTAGGTGAGGAACCTGCAGTTCGGTAGGAGTCTCTATCAGAAGGACAATTTTCTTACCTACGTTAACTTTTTTTCTGGTAGAGACATTGCACCGCAGATTCCTCCCCCTTTGAATAGATACTCAAGCAATACCTCCTAGATCATGGATCATGGATCTCGGACTCAACCAAAAATTCCAGATGGACTGAGTGGGCAAATTGCCTTTCCTGGCAGACCTGACTGTCTAGGCAATAGTGTTCATGAACGTATTTAGTGATGCCGTGTAGCAGCCTAACAAATGTCGACTACCAGCAGCCTGCGTGCCAAAGCAGGGTTAGCAGAATTTGCCCTGGTATAATGAGCTTGTAAGCAATCAGGGGGTTGCTTTTGTCTCGCACATAGCCAGAAGAGGCAGTCTGATTAGAGGACAAATGCTCTTACCCTGGAGTTCTGGATATCATCCTCTTAATGCCCAATACCGGGTCACTAGGAAGATTTGGGCCTAGTCGCTAAGGATCTTCTTTAGAACTTAAGAGAGGAGGGCTATTGCCGGAAAATGTACAGGAGTCCTGAGTTACACTCTATGCCAGACGCAATTCTGAGGGATAGATGCCTTGGAAACTCCAACAAGCATAAGTATGGACATTATGCGTTCTACGCCATGGCTTAAAAATGAAGCCAGTGCTCTCCCAATTTCTGGAAAAGACCCCATGCCACCTCTGAATATGACTGCTATTTGTGATCTGTAAAGCGTTGTTGGCTTAGTTTGTTTGCTATGGCGATCAGATAACCCATTGGTGATGTATCACTAGAAAAGTTCCTTGGTGATCTAGCCATGTCCAGAGACGCAAAGCCTCCGGACCCAAAGTCCATGATCACACTCCACTCTGCTTGTTGTGGTACCACATGAGGGGGGTGTTGTCCATAAGCACCTGCATGCGTTTCACTTTGAAGGAAGGCTTCAAGCGCCAAGCGGATGGCTCTCTGCTTCAAAATGTTGATATGCAGCTGGGCCCTCGTCAGAGACTGGACATCTCTGATCTCTAGCTTGCCAAAATCATGATCTTGCAGCCACCACTGCAGATCTTTTGCAGTTTACTCTGAATTATGGGGAAAGTCACAAAAACTCCCTCCTGGTACTGTGCCCAATGGGACTTCAGATCCCACTCCAGAGCTAAACGTTTCCATCTAGCGTGCTAGACCAGCAGTATGGAGGAGGTCATTAGTCCCAGCAGCCTCAGAGTCATCCTCACTGAGATTCAGGACAGATGTTGAAACATCGAGATTGTAGTCCGAATGTCCGGGACTCTGTTTTCTGGGGGATAGGTGCAAAACTATTCTTAGTCCGGAATGGCTCATATAAAGAGGAGTGTCTGAAGAAACAATTTGTGACTTTTCGGCACATTAATAGTGAACTCCAAGAATGTCAGGATGTTCACCATAGACTAGAGATGGTTGGCGACTGCCTGTGGCAAGCTTTCTTTCAACAACCAGTTGTTGAGGTAGGCGAAAACTGTAAACCAGGGGTTCTCCTACCACCACATCATCACTTTCCTGAACACCAGAAGAGTACTGGTAAGAACAAAAGGGAGCACAGCAAACTGAAAATGGTCACGGTTTATGGTGAGCCATAGGTAGTGTCTGTTGGCCTGCAGGAAGAGAATGTGGAAATACGCGTTCTGAAAGCCCAGGACTACCATCTAGTCACCAGATTCGAAAGCCCACAAGACAAGAGCCAGGATGACCATCTTGAACCTTCCCACAAAAAGACATTGCGAAGGTCTTAGATGGAACGGAGACCCTGGTCCTTTTTCGGCACCAGGAAGTAGCAGGAATAGCAACAAAGAACAACTTCTGCCACCAGTACCTTCTATGACTCCTCTGGAAAAAGAACCTGCACTTCCAGCTGCAAGTGCAACAGGCGATCCTTCGTCAGCCAATCTAGGGATGGTGGGAAGTACGGAAGGAGCCCCAAGAATGGTAAAAATGCACACCGCTGAATAATTTGTAGCAGCCACTTGTCCAAAGTTTTTGCCTGTCACCCTGGCTAAAATTGTTGAATACTGCTTCCGACGGGCTGTATGTCGGCAAGGGTATGCTAAAGAGGTTTGACATGGGGAGGGGGCTGCAGGCACAAAAAGGCTGGGGTGATTGTTCCACCTGCAATATGGGAAGTACTCATCATAACCACGGAGGGGTAAAAACTGCTGGTTTGGCTGGCACAGTGTAGCAGAGAGGCACAGGAAGCATGCTACGGCCCTGCTATCTTTGCACCGCTCCAAGGATGTATCCACTTTATCGCCAAAAAGTCAAGAGCCATCAATGGCATGTCCATAAGACTGGCTGAACATCTCCTAAAAAGCCAGTGGACAACATCCAGGTGTGCCTGAGAATTATTACACTTGTATCAGTAGCCCTGCTGAGGGAATCTGTGGTATCCAGTCAGCAGTAGATGGTGAACTTGGCCGCATCACATCCATCTTGCATGGCCTGTGAAAGTATGGCCTGGGATTATTCCAGACTATCAGCAATACTTAGGCCAAGGAGTACCACAAGGCATGAGAGAAGCGACCTAAGAGGCAAGGTGGCCTTTACTGAGCAAGCAGCTAAACTTGTAGAGGAAAAACCTGCTTAGCAAAAGTCTCTATTCTCTTTGATTCCCTGTCAGAGGAAGAGGTGGGAAACTAGTTTGGGTTTCCTCTACTGGCTGAAGCCTGAACAAGAACAATTGTTACTTACCTGTAAAGCATGTGAATCTATGAAAGACACCAATACTGGAGAACTGCCTGTTTACAGTTAAGTAACAATTGTTCTTCTCCAGTATTAGGATGTCTTTCATAGATTCACATGCTTGAATAGAATAGAGAGCAGTAATAGCCGATAAAGGCTCGAATTGCCATGCAACAGCATGGAAGAAATTCAATGAGAAAAATACAGTCAAGAAAGTAATGATAGCAATCATATAAAATCATAATGGAGGAGGGAAGACAGAGGCTCACCATAGTTAAAAAGATGGTGAAGCACTGCCAGTCCCACTGCTGTATCTGCCTCGTTGATGGCATCCAGGCAGTAGTGTTTCGTGAACGTGTGCCTGTTGGACCACGGGGCTGCTCTGCAGATCGATGAAGTGGCACACCAGCAAACAGGGCAGTAGAGGATGACATCGCCCTGGTGGAATGAGCCCTCACTGAAGACTGAGGAGGATTGCCGGCTTTCTGATGGCAGAAGACAATGGCTGAAGAAATCCAACGTGCAATAGTTGGCTTGGAAACAGGACGCCCTTTACGCATGCGTCCATAGGCAATGAACAGTTGATCGGACCTGCGAAAGTGGGCCTTCATGTTGATGTAAAATTTAAGGCATCTTTTAATGTCCAAAGAGTGTAATCGTTGCTCTGCCGGAGACTGAGGATCGGCAAAGAAGTTCTTTAAAAAAACAGGTTAATTAATATGGAAATCCGTAGGCACCTTAGGCAAAAAGGTTGGATTGGTGCGAAGCACTACATAGTCAGATTTGAATTGGAGAAAAGGAGGTTTAATGGTGAAGGCATAAATATCACTCACACGATGTGATGAGGTCAGAGCAAGGAGAAGGGCTACCTTCCAGGTCAGAAACATTAAGTCCGCCTGGTGGATAGGCTCGAATGACGCCTTCATCAGTTGGGCCAAGACAGCATTGAGGTGCCAAGTAGGAGGAGGATGCTGAATAGGTGGGAACTTCCGGAACAGTCGTTTGAAAAACTGACTAATAACTCTGGAAGAACAGAGAGAGGAGGAGCCATCCTGCCGGAAACGCAAGATTGCCACCAAGAAAACTCTCAAAGTAGAATGGGAAAAGCCCTGATTGAGCCAGTTGCAAAAAGAACAGGACACGCTGATCCGGAGTGGAATGAATAGGATGGATATTAGCAGCTGCGCACCAATGACAGAACCTCTTCCACATGAGCTTGTAGGTCCTAAATTGTAGACGGAGCTCTGGCCTGAGCGAGAATGTCTCTGCATTCCTGCGAAATATTCAAATGGGCAAATTCAAGGTGCTCAGGTTCCAGGCCAATAATTGCAGAGAGGAGGGGTTCGGATGGCAAATCTGACCCTTGTCCATCGTGAGGAGATCAGCTCGAGGATGAAGGAGGATGGGCTCGCACTGTGAGAGGAGAAGCAGCTCAGAGAACCACGCCTGTCGGGGCCATCTGGGGGCGATCAGGAAAATGTGGCACGGCTGTCTCCGCATCTTCCACAGCACGCGAGGCACCAGCGGAATCTGAGGAAAAGCATAGGCGAATAGATCGCACCAGTTCAACAAAAGGGCTTTCCCACACGACCCGTGGTGGGTTGCCAACTTGCGTGAGATGGGCATTTCACGGTTCTCCGGGGTTGCAAAGAGATCCAGAGACGGACGACCCCACCGTTGAAAGACTAGGTCGAGAGTTGGTTGACTTAACTGCCACTCGTGGGTCGACAACGTGGATTGGCTGAGGGAATCAGCTAGGATGTTGGCGATGCCTGGTAGATGAACTGCGGTCAGGGTAACCTGGTGACGTAGTGCCCAATCCCAGATCGACTGAGCCAGCCGAGACAAGAGCGGAGATTTGGTTCCGCCCTGCTTGTTGGCATAGTGCATACTGGTGGTATTGTCCGTCTGAATGAGCACCGACTCCCCTTGAATCATAGGATGGAACGACTTGAGTGCCAGAAAAATGTCTATCAACTCCAGCCTGTTGATGTGCCAAGAACGTTGAAGCAGAGTCCATTTGCCTTTGATAGACACGCCTTGAAGGTGTGCACCCCATCCTTCTAAGGAGGCGTCCGTTGTTAGAGTGAGGTCTGGAGTGGTGGAGAGAAAGAAGTCCCTGTTGCAAGGTTCGATGGCTGCGCCCACCACTTGAGAGCCGCCCTCATGTGAGCGGTGACACTGACAAGGTCGTTGAAGGAACCGGTGACCTGACACCACTGCACATCCAATTCCTCTTGAATGGGGTGAGTCCGTAGCCTGCAATTTGGGATCAGCGCAATGTATGACAATGCCATCCCCAAAAAATACTTTAAGATCCGGACTGAAATGGACTGTTTTGCACGAATCTGAGACACCAAGCGGAGGATCTTTTGTTGACGTTCTTGTGACACGAATGCCTTGGCGAGCGATGTGTCCAAAGTGGCCCCTAGAAAATTTCTGCAGGGAGCTGGGTCTATCTGGGACTTGTCGGCATTGATTGAGAGGCCAAGGGAGGGAAACACGTCCTGACAAAGGCGAGTGTCCCGAAGTAGTTGGTTGCGAGACTGATTTGAGGAGGCAGTCGTCCAGGTAAGGAAATATTTGGACGCCCTGGAGACGCAGGTAAGCCACCACTGGAGCCAATACTTTCGTGAAGACACGAGGGGCGGATCGTAGGCCGAAAGACAACACTCTGAACTGGAAGTCTCTCTGTCGAACACGGAAGTGCAAGTACTTCCGATGCCGTGGAAGAATTGGAACATGGAAGTAAGCATCCTGGAGGTCGATGGTGGTCATGAAGTCGTCCATGGAGAGCAAACGCAAGAACTCTACGAGTGTAAGCATGCAAAAGGATTGGCATTTGAGATACTTGAGTGCTCGCAAATCCAGGATCGGTAGCCAGTCTCTTGTCTTCTTGAGTATAAGGAAAAAACGGGAATAGAATCCCTTCCCCCTTTGAAAATTGGGAACCACTTCGACGGCACCTTTTTGGATCAGAAGACGAACTTGACGGAAAAGCTCCTTGAGGTGGGGAGAAGGCGGGCCAGACGGTGGAGTGGGAGGAGGAATCTTGAACTCTAGAGCATGGCGGCCCTTTGCTACAATGTCCAGAACCCAACGGTCCGAGGTGATGGAGGACCACTGAGAAGAGAACAGGGAGATTCAACCTCCAACTCCAAAGGCAAGTCATTGTCGTTTGGGAGTTGAGCCTCTATAGGAAGATTTTCCCCTGTAGTATTTAGAAGACTGTTGCCGGGCGGACTGCTGTTGGCATGGATTACTCTGGTGGTAGGAGCGATATTGAGTGCTTCCTCAGAGAAAAGTGGGAAGAGGTGCCGCGTCCGCATGCACCACGAAAAAGCTGCTTACGGAACTGCAAAGTCCCTAAAGAGCAAGCTGTATCAGTCTTTCTTGATGGACTGTAATGACTCATCGTCACGTGCCCCAAAAAGCGCCTCGCAGTCATACGGCATATCCAGGATCTTTGCCTGTACCTCCTGGCCGAAAGAGGTGGACCGTAACCAACCCTGCCTTCGCAAAACCGCTGCCCCAGCAAGCTGACGAAAGCCAGTACAAGCAATGTCAACTGCGCAGTCAATAATTTCCTCCGACGTTCTCTCTCTTTCTTGAAGAATCTTCAAGGCGTCCTCCTTGGAAGGGTCCGGGACAAGGGCCACAAGGGCAGACATGTCCGACCACATCTGGCGGTCGTGGCGCCCTAAAATGGCCAAAGCATTAGCCGCCCTCACCGTATTAGAGGCCATCGTGGAAAACTTGCGGCCAATAGCGTCCAGGCGACGACCCTCCCGATCAGGAGGAGCTGTTATGGAAGAATTCGGATTCTGGGAACAACGTTGTGCAGCCTGGGTGACCACCGAGTCAGGCTTTGACTGTGCAACCAGGCACGCTGGAGATCCAATGGGCGCCTTATATTTCTTCTCAAGGCGGGGCAGTTGCGCTGGTATGGAATTTGGCTTTTGCATTAATTTCACCCCCTCATTCCAATCGAAATCTATGATGGGTATTGTATGGACTTGTTTAAACGGTTGATTTTTGAAATTGTAGAAGAAACAGTCCTCCTCCCTCTGGACTCTGGGCAGCTTAAAGCGTTGAGCCGCTCTATGCATCAGTTGATGGAAACTTGCAATGTCCACCGGTGGAGAATCCCCTGGCATCACCGGAGGAGGGGATGGCGTCTGGATTTGGTAGTCATCCCACTCAGCCATGTGAGTGGCGTAATCATCATCATCATCATCATGAACTTCACCATCTTCACTTTCTGGAAGGACGTCATCATCGTTATCAGCATACACCGTAGTGTGTATTTTAACAGACGTCTGAACCTGAGGAGAAGGCGTTGGAGGCTGTGGTAGTGGAACAGCAGCAGGAGCCGCAACAGCCGCAGAAGCATGTGGCATAGGTGAACCCTGTTGAGAGGGCGGGAAACGCCGGTTGTAGTCCTCCATCATATGCTGGAGATTGGAGATGAGCAACAAAGTCAAAGTCGGAGATGAGCAACAAAGTCAAAGTCGCAGTTGAAACCTGCACAGAATGTTCCTCTGCCTGAAAATACTGTTCGTCATCGTCCTCAGCATAGTCGTGGCATTTGATAACTAAATCTGAAGGACTGCGTGCCACTCTGAAGGAATCATCCACATCATCGTCAGAATCAGACTCCTGCTCAGAACCCGTGGCAAACAAGGGCGATGGAGGTTGTGGATCACTCGGGATGGACAGCTACTCAACTGGCATCTTGCGACGTTTGTGCAGAGGGTTGACGGTGGATGAGCCAGACCCGGAGGAAGAAAACGGCACCAAAGGCAAAGAAGCAAAAGAAGACGTAATGGACGACGACGATGGCATAGGCGTCGACGGAGAGGCAGCAGAAGGATCCACCGTTGACGGGGCCGCCGTCGATGGGACCATCGTCGACGGTTCGGCCGTCGACGAAGTCGTCGTCGTCGATGAAGCCGCCGTCGACGGAGCAGTCGTCTACAGGGCTGAAGACGATGAAGATTTCTTAAGGAAATCGTCGACGATGATTTAGCAGACAACGAGATACATTTCTTCGTCGACGACTAAGCAATAGGTATCGTCGACGAAACTGTCTTAAAGCTGAGGGATACCTTCGTCGACATGGATGATGTCGATGTTGCCGTCGTCGACGATCCAGATGCAGACGTTGTCGTCACAGTCGCCGTCGCCGAGCCGGAGACGACAGACCTCGTCCTCGGGACAATCGTCGACGCTCCCATCGACGATGAAACATGTTTTTTAGCAGAAACATGACAGGAAGCAGCAGGAGACGCCTGAGAGCCGGGTACCGTGGGCGTGGACGTAGCAGGAGGTGGTGAAGACACCGCAGGAGCCACAGGTAGAGACCGTTTCTTCTTTTTCAGGAATGGAGAGGGCAATTCCTGCACACTGCTACGGTTGGAGGCTGCTTTTGAAGGTCCAGACACTAGGCTTTCTGCATCTGAAAGTGCCGAATCCTTATCCTTAAGTCTTTGAAACCATAAGGGGAGACAGCCTTCTCTGTCCTTAAGGGTTTTAGTAGAGAAGGTTCTGCAAAATTTGCATTTACCAACCTCATGGTCAGGATAAAGACAGTAAATGCACTTCTTGTGGGGGTCCTCAGAGTAAGGACGCAGTTTCCCACAAGAAGAACAAGGTCTAAATAAAGACTTCTTACTTGAAGACATGCTGGAAATCACAGGAAAACTTGAAGAAGTTGAGAAAACTGAGCAGAGCTCAGAAAGACTCCCTTCACACGACGTGCGGTAGAAAATCTGAGGGACTGAGCGCTGAGGAGAAGGTTCTGGAGGGGTGATGGCGCCTGATTAGCTGTAGTTTGGACTAACATAATGACAGGAATATGTTACAAGTGTTTTTTCTCTCTACCATGTATTCCTATGTAGGAATTGTGTTTGGGTATTTACTACTTTTTCTAGTGTATATTTTATGTGTTATGTATTTACATACATATGTTATTAGTATTTTATTGCTATTTTATTTACCATGGGACTCCCACTTCGACGACGGGGAATATTCAAGCATGTGAATCTATAAAAGACACCCTAATAATGGAGAACAAGGCTCTCAGGAGTGGGGTAGTGGGGTGCTGGGTTAGGAAATCTGGATTGCCCGGAAAAGGGTGATGGTGTCTGGTGATAAACAGGTGGTCCTAAGTAAGGTTTGGCCCAGGTACCAATCAGTAAGAGCCTCACTGAATGGGAGTAGGGGCTCAGAACTTAACTGGCCAGCTGCAACATTTCTGTCAGAACATTTGTTTTAACTTACTAAGTGGGAAGTTGAAGATCAAGAACCTGTGCTGCCCTTTGCATAACCATAACAAAGGAGGTGCTTTCTTCCATGGCAGGCCTTTGGGAGTGGGGAACTAGTCCAGAGTCTAAGGGTGAATCCAGACAACTGGCATCTAGGTGGTCTTGTACCAGTTGTCCTCTAGATAAGACAGGGTAATCTCATCTCCAGCATCATAGCACCATAATCGGTGTTGGAATTAGAAGGGTGCTAAGAGGTTGCAGCTGAGATAAAGGAGTGTGCGACCTCGGTCGGAGCGGCACAGTGTCTGCATGAAAAAACACTATAGGTTGGCCATCGTCGTCTGGAGTCAATGGCATCAGAAGGCTGTGTTTCGGCATGGGTAGTGGTGCCGTGGAGGGAACGGCTGTGGAGGGCCAGACTCCAGCGGAAGACTAGATGGGAGGCATTTCGCTCCTTGGGGCCTGCAGGTGTGCCAGAGAGAACCGGTAATGTGCCAAAAAGATGCAGCATGGCTGTGTGGATGCCCTCAATTTGCTGGGGCACTGCCAACAGCGCCAGGAATTCTGGTTGCCACAGAACAAGGGTCAGAAAAGACTCCTAAGTAGTCAGAGAGCTACCACTAGATCGAGAGTGGTGGGATGGGGTTGTGTTTGCTTGGATTTCATGCGCTTCTTCTTGGTTTTGCTGTAGGACAGATTGTGAAAACAACTGGTCATGGGAGTGCCTGGACGGACCTTTAGACCTCAACCCATACCTGTGCGGGGTTCGGAGTGCTTCGGCGTGAAGAGCTTTGCTTCCTGGACTTGAATGGCCTGGGGTACATCAAGACACAATTACTGCAGACCCTGGAATCATCGTCCAACCCCAGGCACCACAGGCAAACAATATGTGGGTTAATCACAGACAAACATTTATTTGTGACGTTTTTCACAGGGTTTAAAACTGTGGATTGGGAGGTGACATATTTCCCTCGCACACTGTTTTTTAGTAGACATTTTTCAAAGGAGTGTCTCAATTACTCATGGAGTAGATCCGGATCTGCGTATGTTGGCGTGGAAAGAAGGGAACTGATATCAGTGAGCATGGATGGTGCATACATAGACCTGCGCACGTTGCTTCCGGAGCTGCTGGTGCCATATGCAGGGGGTACTGTTGCTTTGGAGAGTATTCAAAAGGGGAGGTATCTGCTGATACCCCACATTACAATGACTTAGATAGTGCAGGATGTTGCCAAAATATGGGGCAGGGCGCAGGGTTCATTTTTATCAATGTAATATTGTGGGCTCCTTCAAGTTCTTGTGAAAAGACCCACTGTCGCATCTATTTGGGTGTATCAACTAAACAATATTAGAGGAGGAAATGTGTCCACTTCTGTTCAGATTTCCTTAGCTTTTCACAGAGGTATGTAAGACTACTAGTTGAATTTTACAGTTCAGATTTAGATTTTACTTTGGTCCTCCTAACTGTGCAAGAGTTCTTGGACCTCTGTTTTAGAGCTCAAGTTGGCCCTGAAAAGTGGAACAGAAAAAGGACTTGGGCTGAACCTTGACTCAGTAATTGATGCACCAACCCCACTATGAAGGTGAAAATACGAATCCTTTATGCCTCATCATACCAATCATACAAAACGTTAACCTTAACGCTAGGGATACGCATTAGAGGAACGGCTCCACTGTAAGCCGAGAGGTGGCGTAACAAGTATAATTGTAAAGTGCATGGCAACCCTAAGAGGTTGATTAGCCTTGTATAACCGATGTTTGTTTCCCAACTCAATGGTACTCATTTTGTTAACCCTGCTCAAGTGTACCTGTTGGGATTCGAATCTCTGACCACGGGGTCAAGCACAAATCCCTACAGTGGTTGCATTCCGCCAACACGCCTTCTGATCTTACTCAGAGATCTCAACAGCGGACATCAAAAAGGTAATGAGCAATCTCCGTACATAAAGAGGAGTTACACCTTCAGGTAAGGGACACTGCTGCCATTCTACTTAACTTTGCATGAGGAGGCTAAATTGAAAAAGAGTCTAGTTGAGAAGAGGCTCCCTCCAAAACTAGCTACATAGTTATGAGCCAGCAATCTGACCTGTTGACGTAAAACGTAGATGTTAAAATAGGATGCTACATCCAAAATATCGCACACATAGCCCCTGACAAAAGGGGGTCAATACCCGGTCTCATTTGAAAAACAATGGTCTACACTACAGCAAGGGTAATAGGGGTACAGATGAGCAGAACATATCCATACGGGATGAGAACATACACAATTTTCTTTGCTATGCTTAAGCTTTGGCATAAATAGCCAAAACACGAAATGTCTGCATGTTAAGTTCACAAAGGTAAGAAAGACGCCAACATTCAGGGAAAACAATATTCGAACACTGCTTGAAATGGAAGGTTAAATGGCCTCCGATACCACATTTGAGGAGAGCGACCGAAGTGGGAAGGTCACTCGGTGTGAAGCCAGGTCCACCAACCATATGCAGAAACCAGAGGATGCACTTGGTAACAAGGGAACAGTGCGATACAGACTACAATATCAATTTCCAATCCACAACTAACAGCTGCCTCCAGACTGTAGATGCTCGAAGCACCCTCGGTGCTGCAGGCGAGATGATCGGTAGCACAGAGCAGCAGGCATTTATGCTTCTGTTGGGAAAGGTAAAAAAAGAAAACAGTGCTGAAGGACACGAATTGCCAGGCTGTCTTAAATGGCCAAGGATATGTTTGTTTCCAGGGCAATTCGAAAAAACAGTAAAGTAGTACTGCTCTTCTTCCTTTCAAGTGTCAGAAAAGTATTAAATGTCATGTAAATTTACTCAGCTAGGGCGGGTCAGTGGCTCGTGGCAACGCTGCGCTCTGTGGTCACTTCTTACATGTCGTGCACTTTCCATCACTGGCACTAGGTGGCAGAAGTGTCCAAAGAATATGAAATGGAAGCGAGAATGACATAAATACACCATAAAAACACCATCCAACGTAACGAGCGTAACCTTTTATCAAGTGTCACAACTCCAGACACAATTTGTAAACGAGCGTTTCTAAAATCATAATCTCAGTCACATAATTATGAAACATGTTTGCAATTATTTCCTGGACTGCAAAGACCACAGAGTCTATTTTGGAAATCTAGGCACCAACAAGTGTTTAATTAGTAATTCGTTTCAAAGGTGTGCCATCTCTGCATACTGCGCTTTAAAAGTCTAAAAAGTAAAACTGGCAGTATGTGGGATATGTAGAAAAGCCTGTTCACCACCTGGTCTTACTAGTTACTTAAAGGTACGTAGTAGATATTCTTTTAAATAAAACAAAGGGCTGAGTGAGGAGTGTGAAGTACTCACCTTGTAATGTCGTACACTAGTAACGCGCCAGCTGCCCCTCTGTAGTACGACCTTGTGATGGAACGAAAGGATTCCTGCCCGGCCTAGACAAACAAGAAAAAGGGAGCATTGTTTTACGAACACGTTCCACGCTTTAATGAAGAAAACCACAAAGAGCACGTGATGATTTTACTTGCCTGTACAGGGTGAAGAAACAGAAGGAGCAGAAGGATAACCATCACAACGTGCGGCTGACGGGAAGGACTGTGGCGGCCCCAAAAGAGCTTCAGAAACGAGGCCTCCAAACCCTTTCTGGCAATGCCCGACAACCCAATTTACAAAGGGCTTCACAATCCATGAATCACTATCAGAGCACAAGCGGGCTCCTAGCAACCAAGCTGAAGACAAATGTGAAAGGAAGCAAATAACTCGGCCCAGCACATTTGAATTCAATAACCTGCTCCCCGGGACAGCTGCCGAGATAAGAATAAATAAAGCCCATTGTAAATAAATGATGAATGACATCTTTACGTCCACCATCTGCTGGTGGAAAGGGTGTCACAGGGTCAGGGATGCAGATTTTATCAGTTACATCACTAACTGCAGCCAGCTTGCAAAACACTTATAGGAAACTCCTTCTGTGATGATCCCAGCCAAACTGGTTTCCTGTTAGTAAGATTATTCTGGTCAGCAAGCAACAAAACATCTATCAACTAACTAATCTTTCAATTAGACCTGAAATCGCATAAGTAACCATATGATGAGTGCGAATGAATAGTTTTGCTCCTGTGTTTCCTCCTCTGTTGCCAGCAGCGAGGCCCGCCAGAAGAGGGGGCTCTGACATGCAGCTGCAAGCACTAGACTGCTGATTCACAGGTGTCAAAGGCCTTTCTCACACTCGCTCCCGCTCATGGCACAAGCAGCTGAACACTATGGTCCATCGCTGGTTTCAAAAGCGTGGCCCACTTCACTCTAGCGTGAGAGGCGCTAGGAACACAGAGGGCGGGTGCAGTGTAGTGCACAGTGAAGTAAGTAAGGGTCGGGACGATATGGTGAGAAAAAGGAAGGGGACGGAGTGTCAGTGAACAGAGGCAGAAGGGGCTTATCTTGGTGGGGGTAGGGTATGAGATTACCAAACAATCCCAGCACCTTCAACTAAAAGATGATGTGATTTGCTTAGGGGAGCGGCTAGTGGGGGAATGCGGGGTCGAAGTAGGAGACTGGAATGTTAGGGGCCAAGTAGGTGGGATGGTGACATGTGTTTATTTGCATTTTTATATAGCGTAAACGTTACCCAAAGGTATCAGAGCACTTTACAGTAGACACATGTCGTTACATATATGGTTACAGAGGGTTCAAGAATTAGCATATATAGTTACATAAGCTCTAGAATTACAAGATGGTAAATCATCATAGAAAAAAGAAACAATTTACACAGTAGGTATATGCAGCAGTGAAACATTTGTAAGCACCTGATGAAGAGGTGGTAGTGTAGTTCTGTGCCATGAGGTGGGTGAACATGCTCTCACAGTGGGGGTATTGGCTGCAATGTCTTAGGTAAAGTTTTGCTGAAGGAAGGGGGCGTTCAGTTCCGCTTTGAAGGTCATCAGCGAGGTGGTAGTGGGAAGGATTGGAGGTAGAGAGTTCCAAATTCTGGTTGTGCTACCTGAGAAGGATTGTGCCAGGAGTCGTTCCTTTTTAAAAGTCAAGGGTTCAGGAAGCAATACTTCAGCTTTTCGAGATGGTCTAGATAGAACCTCCTAAAAGCTTGAGTTTGTTGACCATGTAATGGGTATGGGATATATGAAAGGCCTAATGGGTGAAGCATGACGTCTTGAATACAGCCTGGCTTCTATGGGAAACCAGTGGCGACCAGGATGGGTGTGATTGAGGTCATTGCTTTTGGTCACATAGATGATGCATGTTGCCAAATGTAGAATCAATTTCAGGGGCCGTGAGATGGGTTTCGGGAGACCAGTCAATAGAGAGTTACAATAGCGGATTCAGGAGAACACCAACGTATGTGCAAGAGATTTCAGATCGTGCTCTAGAATGTATTGGCAGATTCCCCAGAGAAGAAGCTGTTGATAGTGTGTTTCTAGCCATGGTGCTGATTTGAGACTACCAGTTCAAATTGAGCTTCTTGTCCAGGATCGCTACCAGGAATTCGGCATCGTCAATATTGATGGGTTCAATGTTGAGGATGATGTGTTTGTCCATCAAGGATTGTATTGGAAATGTAAATTTTGAAGGGGAGATAAGGAGCAATTCGGTTTTGGAAGTGTTCTGTTTCAGGTGATGAGAAGTAATACAGTTTTGAACAGAGATTAGGGTGATGGCAAGGAGTAATATTTCAGTTGGTGAGAATAACTTTAGATATAGTTGTGTGTCATCAGCATGTTGATGATAGAAAATCCGTGCTTTCTTAAGCACAACTCTGAGTGACTCGATGTACATGCTGAAAAGGTACGGTCAAGGAAAGACCCATAGGGAGACCCCTTGCTCATCCTCCACTGGTGTTGAAGACAGTCATCAATTTTTATCCTTTGGGATCTTCCCATTTGGAATTATTCACACCATTTAAAGACCACTCCGTCGATACCCATTAGATTTTTGAGCATGTCTAGAAGGGTGTGGTGGTTGTCCATGTCGACGACTGATGATAGGTCGAGAGGAATCAGGAGGTAGCTGTTGCCTGAGTCTAGGATTCAATGTGTATTATCGACCACCTGTAGTAAAGTCGATTCTGTGTTGTAACCCGGATTTAAACTGAACTGGCATTGGTCTAGGAGGTTGTTATCTTTGATGTGTTCATGAGCTGCTCTGCTACAGACATTGCAATGATTTTTGCAGGACAAGGCAGGTTGGAGATCGGGCCATAGTGGTTGTGATCATTAGTATCTGCAGGGTGTTTTTGAAGAGGAGTGATTTGTCCAATTTTGAGGCAACCAGTAAATGTTTCTTGACCAATTGTGTCCAGTTGGTAAGCACCGGAGTATAAAGGTCTAGAGCAATGCTATCCAGAATTTGTTCCACAAAGTGGTTTGAGGGTTGCGTTTTCATGAGGATTTTGAGTAAGTCTTCGGCCGTAATGGTGTTAAATATTTGCCAAGTGTCTTTGGATTTGCAGGTCAGCAGAAGCAGAGAGTGGAAGCCTTGATGTAGAAGCGATTTTACTTTGGGGTCGAATAACTGTAGGAACTCTTCTGCTTTTGTTAGTGGATCATTACATTTGATGGAGGTGGGAATGGAGGAGCTGTTGGCAGCTTTAACGAGATCATAAGTTGCTTCGGTAGGTTCTTAGTAGAATCCATGATTGATTTAAAGTGATTGGATTTCTTACCAAATATATGAATTTTGAACAGGGAGCTAGCTTTTTGGAGACAATTCTAGTTAGAGGTGGAGGGGGGCTGTCTCCATTTTTGCGCTAGAATTCTTAAGGCTTTCCTATCCTCATATAGGGCCTTAGTGAACCATGGGGCTGAGGTCGTTTCTTTTTGCTATGAAGTGAAGCAACAATATCAAGCAGATAGACAGCCAAGACTGTGGGAGGTCAAGTCTGTGACATCTGTGATGGGGCAAATGGGGAGGAAGTACTTTCTGGGAGTGTTGCTGAGTATAATGATGTCCAACTTCCTGGTACCTCGAAACCAGGTAATTGCTCTTTTTGATAGGCCCATTGTAACATCATGAGAGAGCTGTAAGGCGAATGGAATAACATACTGATAGGACCAGTCTACTGGTATGAGTTCATCCACTAGGAGCAGGTCTTCCTTGGAGATAATTCGGCAATGTACGAAACCTAATATATGTGTTGGTCTTAGATTACGTTAGATCAGTTCATTGTCAGAGAGAGTGAAGGCTAAGAGGTTCACTGCATATTCTTCTGTGGTGCCCAAGTGAAAAATAAAGCCTCTCAGATAGATCCCTTTGTCACTTGTGTTATTTGGTCATTAACAATGTCTGTCAAAGGCTGTGTTATCACCTGGTGGGTGGTAGATTGAGTTTAATGTCAAAGAGGTATTGTGTTGTGCTTTCAAATCCAGAGTAAGGCATTTCATTGGAATGTGAAAGAAGAGTCATTGGGCATATCACTGCACTGTCGTGAGTTTTTGAAGATGGCTGCAATATCTCCCTCGACTTGGCCGACCCAGTCTTTTCTAATGATGGAGTAATTTGGAGAAAGTAAAGGATCAGAACTGTTATGGGATGTGTCACTGAACCAGGTCTCAGGAACAAATAAGATTGGGTTTGTAGGGTAATGGTGTTTGAAATTTCCAGTTTCAGCTTCATTACAGATCAGCAGTTGTGAAGCATGCAAGCGGAGAAAACTGAATTGGGGTGAGAGGTGTCACTTTTTTTGTATAAGAATAATAATCCTCTTAGCAGGGACTGCTTTGGGTGGCTCTAGTGCTTGGAACAAGTCAAGCAAATAGTTGGAATTCTGTGTTTGATGGCGCTGTCTATAGAGGTGGTGGTTGTGAGAATAGAGGAGGCTGGGGGGTTAAGGGGGATCTACCTTGCAAGTACATCAACGTCAGCTTGGAAGAGAATGGGTGTGAATAATTGGGGCGAGGTTGCTAACTATTTCTTGGTCCTAAACCCCAGTGAAAGTGTTGCTTTAATAGAGTGTAGATAGTATAAGAGGTCAGTCTAAAGCTTACATGGGATACAGTGTCATTTAGTTGGGAGAATTTAGAGTACATCAAATCTAAATTGTATTCTAGGCAGTGAGTTTCTGAAAAAAAGACATTGCATTGATTTTTTTAAATAAAACACTGTCCATAGCAATCAACGCAATACCAGCCTTTACCATTCCCATTCACCACAGTAAATACAACAGAGGTAATGTAAGGTCCCTCTAAAGATCAGATCTCAAGACCCTCCCTCCCCAGATACTGCGCACCTCCTGGGCAGCTTGTGTTCGATTCCCCTCATCAAGTGTTTCCAGCCCATGCTCCATCGCTCTCAACACGAGGTGCTATAGTGTTCAGAGGAAATTATCTATATCCTCTATGGCGGACCCAATCTCCCCAGATTTTCTTGTGTTTTTTGGGACCGCCCCCGACTACACAGACCGGTTGCTCTAGGTCCATGCACTTTTCTAGTCTTACCTTAATTTTGTAAGAGACGGGCCTTCTGAGGCTTTCCAATGTCTGGTTATGTTGTATTTGCTACCCCGAGATCAGGCTATAGTAGGCCTCTTTTGTTTAGCTTGCCCTCTAGGGTTTCTTATGTGTAGGAGAGTGAGTTTAGGGCTGGGAGTAGGGATCATCTCAGGACTCTTCTGATGCAAGCTGTGACACCCCCCACCCCCCTTTCTAGTATGGGGTCATGACTGGGCAGCTTTAGGTCATGTGTAGGAGGTCCCTGTGTTGCGTGGAAAAGGCTAGGCTGAGTGGAGTGGTGGCCGCTCAACTCTACCACAACCTGACAAGAGTGAGGTAGACCCAGTGAAGATATCTGAACTGGTTGAATGTATATTGTGCCGCAACAGCTGAGCCTCTAGGAGAGCTCAAGGATTCCTGCCAGTTGTCGAGCTGACAGAGGTCACGTGCCAATCTCAGGAGTGTGCAGGACCAGTGATGTATATATGAACGACAGTTCGTGCTTTAAGGGTGGGGTTAGCAACACCTGGCCTTTTTCAAGGACCTGCATTCTGGCTGCTCTCTCAAGTTAGAGGCATGAGATGTAATATGTGTCAGATCTGCAGAAAGTGGCAGAACTGTTTTTTTTTACCCTCTTGTAAGTTGGCAAACGATCAGATTATTTTCTCCACTCGTCTCCCAGTGAGGAGGTACCAATAAGGTCCCACTTGTCAAACCCCGCCAACATCCAGTCCGCAACGGGGTTTCCCTGGCTAGGCTTTTAGCTCAGACTAGTCCCCAAAGGGTGTTGCGCCACACCTGGAACACCACCTTTGTCAGTGGAGGGAGTGTAGAAGCGAGAGGTCCACTAAATATGCCGTGCGCAATCACGATTGTCCGTATTGCCCATAGCTCTGAGGAGAATGCAGGTGAGGTTGCTCCCCCGAACTACCACTTGCTGAGCACTACAACATGTTCTGCTCTGTAGCAGGAGAGAATATCGGGTGCAGTCTGGCCCCATCATAGGTGGTCTTCAGCACTAGACTAGCGCGATCCTAAGCAGCTGTCTGTTGTTCCAGAGGAATCGCTACAGGGCTGCACTGACGCAGGTGAAGAATGACAAAGGTATAGGACAAGGGAAGTATTGTAGCAGACAGAGCAGGCAGGTGAGCTCGACCATCTTAAAGACTGCTAATTTATTCAATAACGAAAGGGGATGCGCAGACCTGAAATCAAGGTTGGTTTCAGAGGAATCATCACAGGGCCGAACTGATGCAGGTGAAGGAGAACCTAGACATAGGATAAAGGAAATGTTGTAGCAGACAGAGGAGGCGGGGGGCTCAACCATCTTAAATATTGACCTCCTAACAATTTAGGAATGAGGAAGCGTGGACCAGAAATCAAGGTGTTTGTATAATTCAGTGAGGTGGAGCTGTAGGTATTCTTCCTAGACCTTTTGGCTGTCTTGGTTATATAGACCCCCCAAGCACCGGAACCCTGTAGCATTTATTTTGAGGTAATTTGTACATGGTCAGTGCTTAATTTGAGCCAGTAGTTTTCGGTGCTTGGCTACTAACTGCCAGCACCAGGGCTTATGACAGTCTGCCACATGGTGGAGCTGTCTGGCTAATTTAGGTATGAGCACAGCAATAGCCGCTTATTAGTTCAATATAAATGGAAAAGGACTAATACCTGCTCCCAAGCCATTATTATTGCTTTGGGGGCCTGGAATTGTATGAATTGTCTCACTTGTAAGGGTATGATTGTTAGTAGCTGTGTATGTACTGTCATTGGCAGCGGGCAGGGCAATGTGTGGTACAAGCTGCAGTGGTCTCCTGACCAGAGCCCTGGCACCTATTCTTTTACAAATTAAGAACTACTCAGGGTACAGTCGGTGTTCCTAGCAGGAATAATGAGGAATTTGATAGATTGATGTGCAGACCAGCATGGTCCCCAAAGATCCACAGAATCTGGAGGGCCTGCGGACCAGACCATTGTGGGTCAACCAGGAAAATTAGGATTCAGTCTGCGTATAGTGCAATCTTGGTTGATATCACAGACCCTCACTAGAAATCCTAAACTAATGCATCTGTCCTAACCCATTCTGTCAGGGGCTCAACAGCAAGCCAAGCACTAGGCTGGTAGGGGCTCAACAGCAAACAAAGTGCAAGGGTGTCAGGGGCTCAACAGCAAGCAAAGCGCAAGGGTGTCAGGGGCTCAACAGCAAGCAAAGCGCAAGGGTGTCAGGGGCCATCCATGATACATGCCTGGCCATACTGACAACATGGGACAATGATTCACTGACGCAAGCCATTAGGTCATCAGAGAAGCTTGACGAAGCCTTTGTATCAGAGACCAAAATTTATTTCAGTAAGGAGTGCAAACCGGTATGTCCAGTCCACTGAGTCGAATGCCTTATGAAAGTCAACTAGAAGTAACACTATTCTCTAGGTATTCTGGACTGGAGTGCCAGGAGATTCTGTATATGGCGGATGTTGTGTCTTGTGGCTCTGCCTACCATAAATGAGGATTTGTATGGGTGGACCAGCATACCCACTACCTTTAACAAACAGCCAGTCATCGAGATAAGGGAAGACAGAAACTCCTGATCTCCAGACATGTACTGCGACTACCGCCATCACTTTCGTGAACACCCGAGGGACACTGGTAAGACCGAAAGGGAGCACAGTAAACTGAAAATGCTCGTGGCCTACCGTGTGAACCGTAAGTAACGCCTGTGGGCTGGCAGGATGGGGATGTGGAAATAGGCGTCCTGCAAGTCCAACAATACCATCCATTCTCTGGGATCGAGGCCAGACAGGACCTGAGCCGACCTGAGCATTTTAAACTTCCCCTTCAGGAGGAAGCGGTTGAGAACCCTGAGGTTTAAGATAGGATTTGTCCTTCTTGGGTACCAAAAAGTAGTGGGAGTAACAATCACAACCTACTTCTGGCACAGGGACCCTTTCGATCACTCCCTTGTCCAAGAGTGCTGCAACTTCCTGCCAGACGAGGCCCAAGTGATCCTCCGACATGAGATTGTGTGCTGGTGGCATGGAGGGTGGGGTAATTTTGAAGGGGAAGGTGTAGCACCTTTGGACTATCTGCAAAATTCACCTGTCTGATGTTATGTTGTGCCAGTGGAGGAGGTAATAGTACATACTACAGCCCACTAGCCTCTGGTGGCCCTGCAAGGTCGGACTAGGAGGGTTTGGAGGCTGCTGCAGGGGGGGGGGGGAGGGTGGACTGGCCTGCCTGCTGGCCCCCAGACCTGCGTTGCTGTGTCCCACGTCTGCAGCCATGCAGAGGCTGGGTAGCTTGCGCGGCCCTTTGGCCAGATTGGGTGGAACGTGGTGGGGCACCCCTTACGGAACTACGAAAAGGGCAAAGACGGACTGCGTGGGGCGAGAGGTTGTTGCGAGGTCTAAGGACCTGCCTGCTGGCCCCCAGACCTGCGTTGCTGTGTCCCACGTCTGCAGCCATGCAGAGGCTGGGTAGCTTGCGCGGCCCTTTGGCCAGATTGGGTGGAACGTGGTGGGGCACCCCTTACGGAACTACGAAAAGGGCAAAGACGGACTGCGTGGGGCGAGAGGTTGTTGCGAGGTCTAAGGATCTAGCCATAGACCTAGAACCCTTGAAGCACTCGAGATAAGGGAAGACAGAAAATCCTGATCTCCACAGATGTACTGGGACTACCGCCATCACTTTCGTGAACACCCGAGAGGCACTGGTAAGACAAAAAGGAGCACAGTTAACTGAAAATGCTCGTGGCCTACCGTGTGAACCATAAGTAACACCTGTGGGCTGGCAGGATGGGGATGTGGAAATAGGCGTCCTGCAAGTCAAACAATACCATCCAATCTCTGGGATCGAGGCCAGACAGGACCTGAGCCGACTTGAGCATTTGAAACTTCCCCTTCAGGAGGAAGCGGTTGAGAACCATGAGGTTTAAGATAGGATTTGTCCTTCTTGGGTACCAAAACGTAGTGTAGTAGTTTTTTTCGCTTGTCACCAATAGGTGACGGCCATCAAAGGGCATGTCCCGAAGGGTGGACTGGACATCCAGAGAGAAACCAGACTTCCTCAACCAGGTGTAGCGCCTCATGGCTACTGACTTGATAACCATTCTGCCCAGAGAGTCGGCGGTATACAGCCCACACCGAATGGTCAACTGAACTGCGTCTAGACCATCTGTCACTGCACGGGTGAGAACTGCCACTGTGGCAGCACTTGGGCAAACGTATCCCACACCATATGGGTATAACAGCCCAAGAGGCATGCAGTGTTCACAGACTGCAGCGCTAAGCTGGCAGAAGAAACCATCTTCTTCTCAAGGTGGTCTAGCTTCTTGGATTCCCAATCTGGGGGAGCTGTAGGGAATGCGCCCTTAAAAGGCGATGCTTGGACAACCAAACTCTCGGTGGTAGGGTGTTAGGAGAGGCTAGGTGGGTCGCCCGGGCTGATTGGTGGCGTCTGGCAATCATCCTGTCCACAGAAGCTCCTGTGCTTGACTTGGACGAAGTTACCAGAAGGAATACGGTGAGGGCTTCATTAAAAGCGCTGCCGGGTGAAGTACCTCTGTCAGGAGGTTAGTCCTGACTGCCACTGTGGGAAACTCCAGGCCTAAGGCCTCAGCTGCCTTACGCAACACCTTGCGTACAAAGCTCCCACCTCTGTAGCCACAGTGGGGGGGGGGGGGGGGGTGGGGGGGGTGGAGGGGGAGGAGAGCATGCCAAGGTCTAGGGAGGTATCCAAACCACTGGCATCACCCAGTTCCTCTTGCAGCTAAAAGGTCTACAGACCCCTCCCAGTCCTCCTCACCCTCTTCTGGCTGCCACTCAGGGTGATAGGGAACGCCAGGGATGAACAGCGGTACAAAAGTACCCTCCAGCGTCGATACCAAAGTCGAACGGCATCAGTCCAGCACCGAGGCTGGGGTAGATGCCAGTTGGGGGCACAACTGATGTTGGGGGCAAAACTGATATTGGGGCGGCGTCACTGGAATCGGCACCCAGGAAGATACAGTGAGGTCGACTGGCGCCGATCAGATCCAGGCCTGGATCCTCTGGGGCCTTCTGGCATCAGAGCCGCCGACATGGAAGGCCCAGGGCCCCCAGCTGTGTCTATGGGCCCGAAGGCGTGTCGGCGGAGTCCGGCTCTCAAAAATGCTATGGAGCACTTCGTAAAAGCTCGAAGCTGGGTAGGAGACGCTCCGGCTCCAGGAAAGGAAGAATGCAGCCGTCCTCTCGACTGGGACCTCGAACGACTTGGAGTGGACTGTCGGGCCTCCAAGAACTTTCAGGTCCGCTCCCACAAAGACTCATGGCCCAGCAGCCAAGAGCACGACTTCGGTTCGTGGTCACACTGCAGGCAGCAGAGGCACAAGAGGTGTGGATCCGTGATGGACATCAATTTGTGACAGGAGTCACAAGGCTTGAAGCCGGTTCGACGATCGGACATCCCTCGTGTTACCAGGAGTCGTAGACTCAAAAAAGACATCGCCAAATGTAGAAAAAAGTTTAGTCCCAAAATAACCAAGGGGCAAGCTTCTATCCTGATCTGCGCTGGCTGGCGCGTTAGGAAAAAAAAAAAGGAAGAACTGGCATCAGCGTGTAGGGGTGGCGTCTAAGTAGACACTGCGATGTCATCCAGGCGACACAACGGGCGCCACCTACCAACATGCAGGGGTACTGCTACAGAAAAATTCTTCAGATCCAGACCGACGCCTGGGGGTAATTTTAAGGTAAGGAATCTATAACTAATGGTCTCTTTCAGATAAATGCTGTGGGGTGCCCTGTGTGGGCTCCGGGGCACACAAGATAAAAAAAATGTGATTGAAAAAAGTTCGTCAAACGTCAATGTTCAGGAAAAGATGTCAATTTTAAAAGTGAACATGTAAACATGTAAAATGGTGGTGTTTCTGCCTGGGCCTAGTGTGAACACATTGACAAGGTGTTTTATATACAGCACCTTTTTGGGGGCAGGGAGGGTACCCAAATCTTCCGGCCACCATTCAGGAGTCCGTAGAGAAGGGGCCTCTCCGAAGAGCAGAATCTCAGTTTCCCCCACATTACACTGGAGGATATTGCTTTTCATCCAGTGCGAGATGGCTCTCATACCAGAAGAGAAGGCCAATTGTACGAATGGAGTGAATTTATCAAACGGAAAGAGCAACTGAGTATGATCAGCATAGGATATGGGGGTGAACCCATACACTCTCAGGAAACTGGCCAGGGGAGCGACATAGATGTTAAACAATGTGGGGCTCAGACAAGAGCCCTGAGGTACTCCCTTGGACAGTTCCATAGGTGCCAAACGAAACGGGTCTAAGTTGACGGTCTGGGAGCAAACAGAAAGAAAGCTCGTCATCCACCGTAAGGCAGAGTTTCTTAGTCCAATCTCCTTTAGTCTCCTGAGCAATATCTGATGTGACACAGTGTCGAACAAGACGGATAGGTCCAACAGCACCAATATCGTAGAATGGCCCTTATCTAGGCTCATCCTGATGTTATCTGTAACCGCTAGCAGAGCCGATTCAGTGCTGTATTTGGGCCTAAAGCCGGACTGGGAGGAACCTAAACACCCAGTAAATTCGACATGGTTGGAGAGATGATTGTTAATGAGTTTCTCCAGTAGTTTGCTCAGAAACGGAAGAAGCGAGGGAATGGGCGGAGATTGGTAAGATCCGTCAAAGGAACTTAAGGGTTCTTACGGATAGGTCTAACCTGTGCTGCTTTCCATTCTAATGGTAGATGGCCTTCTTTCAGAGAGAGGTTGAGAAGAGATTCAATCGAAGGGGACAATTGATTGGCCATGGGGAGACCGCTCTTGTTGAACCAGTACTTTGTTGCCCAGCCCTTGACCCAAACGCATGGAAGCACTTTACCCAGAGCCCCTGGAGGGGCTAGAAAGGCAGCGCGGCGATCCCTTGACGCGGGAGACCACTCTTGTTGAACCAGTACTTTGTTGCCTAGCCCTTACCCCCAACGCACGGAAGCACTTTACCCATAGCCCCTTGAGGAGCTTGAAAGGCAGAGCAGTGGTCCCGCGACACGGGAGACCGCTCTTGTTGAACCAGTACTTTGTTGCCCAGCCCTTGGCCTAAACGCACAGAAGCACTTTACCCAGAGCCCCTGGAGGGGCTTGAAAGGCAGCGCGGCGGTCACACAACGCGGGACACGCGTAGGCTCGGCACGGGCTAAGACCGGCCCAAGACGAGCCCGTCTTAGCCTGGCACAGACTGGACTGGGCCACGGCTCTAAAATCTACAATTAAAGGTACTCTGGAAATAGTCTTCTTGCTTTTAAAAAAAGGCGTACATGGGGACAATATTCACCGTATAGAGAACCGGTGGGCTTACAGATCACATTGCAAATTTGTTAGTATTTGTTTGGTGGGGTCGAGTAGGGTTAGCCAAGTTCTACCAGGTTGGTCTTTTGAGCACCCAATAAGGTGATCTTGGAGGATAGAGTGACACATTTGAAATAATGGGGAAGAGAAAAGCACCAAAGTTCTGAATATAGAATAGGCCTCATAGAAGAGACCCTAGTTAAAAGCTTGGCCAAACCACAGCCTCCCGACCAACAGTCTTTTGCCCAAATAGGAAAGCGAGAATACCCACCCAAATGAAGGAGTTCTTACGATTCTGGCAATAATCCTGGCTACTGCGAGGATACAACACACGCCTCATATCACATTGCACAAAGTGCCTTGATGGCACATACAGTACATACAGCGGCCCCTTCCATGACCACTTCCATTACCTTGGATAGGAATAAACTTCCTTCAGTATTCAACAGTACAAAGGTGGGCAACAAAACTAATATAATTGAGGCTGAGAAATACATGACATGCCTGGGCCTATCACTGGCAGCAACGCCTTATGTGATGGTCTTAATTAATGTACCTAAAATTCAGAATAGGGAGGACGATGTGTGGGAAAAGGAGAGGAATAAGGCCCTACACTGGATAGGAACAAGGACAGGTATCACTGAGAGACTATCTAATGAATTCAAAATGATAAGAAGAGTGAGTTGGGTAGGAAATGGGCCAAATAATAAGACAGGGGACTGTATAGTATTGACTTTGATCCTGACTAGAGTAGGTAACCTTCCTTGTTCCCTGGGACAAGGCGTTAATTTGGTCCCTTTAGATTATTTTTAGCAGCCTACATCCTATGTTGGCTCGAGAGTCATGGGATCTCGAATACAGCACTATAACCATGGGTCCAACCTTTCAACATTTAATCGCTTTGCTGCACTCACGGACCTTGAATTAGTGGATTGACAACAAAAGGGAGTTTCATTATCTCATGATATAACTGAAGTAGCAGAGACCATTTCCAACTTAAGTGAGACAGTAAAGCGAGCTAGCATTGAAAACAACCCCTCACTTAACATAATCATGTCTGCTAAACCAGAGTGTGTCAATGACTGGGATTTAGACACACTTGTTGTCCCAGCACCTCCCCTGTAGCACACCCTGAGGTAATACCCATGAAGCGAGCTGAACATGGGGTAAATAATAAAGGTCAGGGGGTAGAAAATACTTGTAATTTTTTGTTTTGAAATGTAGCGGGCCTAAAAACAAAGGTGTCTAACATATTATGGTAGGATTTTCCGAGCAAGTATGACATCTTGAACCTACAGGAAACTTGGGTGGAACGGCCAACACACTTTCGTGGCTACAAAACCTTCCATACCCCTGCAGTTCCGTCATCACATGGAAGAGCGAAAGGAGGCCTCTGTACTTATATTTCAGATCATTTGAATTTAAGACAAATTGTTTTTAACATTACAGATCGGTATTATCAAATCTTCAGCCTTTACATAGATCATGCTTTTAGTATTGTTTTATTGAATTTTTATTATAATGCTCCTTCTTAGCAGATTGAGGGATTAATTGGAAGAGTGAGTAGTGAATTACGTAGCTTTCAATCATGTACACCAAAAGAGATTTGTCTCATTTGGGGAGGGGACTTTAATTCCCCGATTTGCCAGTACATGAATAAAGGAGTATGTGGTATATCGTATGACAAGGGCTCAAGCTTAGCACATTTCCCACATACACCCTATGGCAACCTCTTGAACGACATTATGTTTACATCTGATTTTGGGTTTGTTAATGAGTTGTGTTCCCATGATCCCTTTGGAGCCCACCTTTAACGGTCGAGGGACTTTTTCCACCATTGACTATGTGTTCGCTTCGAGTACATTTTCAGCACGTTTAAAAGATTTTACAGTACATGATGTAGCGCCGAGTGATCACTTTCCCATTAGTATTGGTGTGCAGGTGAGCTCTATGAGTACTTACATTAGTAAGGACCTCAGACACCTCGTGGAAAACATTTCTTTGAGCAGACAAAATGGTTATGCACTGAAGTGGGACAATGTTGATCCTGGGGCCTTTACTAGCAAGGTGGTATCAAAGTGTAAAGATATGTTTTTAACTTGTCTGGATGAAAAATCATCTCATCAGGATATTTTAGATCACTTTTTAATTTTTAACTTTCATCAAAGAAACACTCCACATGAACCCAAGTAAGAAAATGAAACAGACACAAGGTTGGTTTGATACCAGTTGCACAAAGGCTTATTCTAAACTTTAAAAGCCCTTCATGCAGGGAGAATAAACCGGGATAATATTAGAGAGGCGAGATGGGAATATAAGAAGGCATTGAGAGTCAGAAAGCTGGCGCTTAAAGAGGAAGCCTGGCAAGCCCTATGTGATGCCTCGCTCAATCGGGACCCCACAGCCTTCTGGAAGGTGGTCAATGCACCTTTTTTGGCAGGAAATGATAAAGCAACTATAGAGATCGCCATCACTGAACCTGAATGGATATTACACTATTACAGCTTGTATAATAATCCATTGTCTGAGGAGCAGGGAACTCCAGTGAGAGTGGATGACACTATGAAACGATTGACTCCATCAAACTTACCTATAGATTTACCCTTAAGGAAGTCAACTCGGCTATTAATTTAAGTTAGGGTGGGAAGGCGGCAGGACCAGATTGCATCCCAGTGAACCTCTAAGTCTAACTTACCCCTTTGGGGCCCACTCCTAACACAGGTTTTTAACGCTTGATGCTTCAAGGTTTATCATCAACCTGGCACGATTCAATTATATTGCCCATTTTTTAAAAAGAGGGCAGGGCAAGCCCAGTGTGTTATCGCCCAATTTCATTATTGGACTCTACAATTAAGATTGTGAGTAGAGTCCTGTTAGGCTACAAACGTGGGCTGAGGAACACTCAATTTTAAGTGATCTACAATATGGGTTTCGCAAGGGGCTGGGCACAATAGAACAGGGTTTAAACCTACACATTATACTAGAAAAATATACAAAAGCAAAAAGGGAAAGGCTATACGTAACGTTTGTCGATTTAACAGCAGCGTTCGATTGTGTCATTCATGAGAAGCTTTGGTCGGTTTTAGAGGAGAGGGGCGTAAATGTTTTAATAGTTACTTTCTTGAGGCAGCTGTATGCAGGGGCAAGGGTCCGATTTGGGAGAGGCAGCGAATGCACGGAGCACTTTAAGGTGGGAAGAGGAATAAGACAAGGGTGCATTCTTTCCCCGTTCCTTTTTTCGGTATATATAAACAAACTGGAATCTGTATTGATACAGGAGTGCAAGGACTTACCTTTAGTGGCAAATCACCCTATTCCGGCACTCCTATATGTGGACGATGCGGTCCTAATGGCCCGCACACCGCTGAGTCTTCAAAGAGTGGTAATTGCTTTTGTGAATTTTATGGCGAGCCTCAGTCTCGTGGTAAACTGCAGTAAAACTTTCACAATGAATTGCGGAACGGGACAAAAAAAGAAAACTATGACCATTTACATCAATTCAAAGGTTATAGAGAGTTCCAAGACTTTTTCATATTTGGGGATTTTATTCGATCAGTTAGGGATGTGGTCACTGGCGATTAAAGCACGAAGGCTGCTATTGGTTAAATCGATCACGGCCCTGCTAAATTGCTGAAAGAAATTAGGAAGACGTGCTCCTGCTAAAATCCTACCAATATATAGGGCAAAATGTGTTTCTATTGCGACGTACGGAGCCGTAATTTAGGGCTTTGTCGGGGTTAGTGCCCTATAGAATGCTGAAAATATGTTTCTGAGGACCCTCTTGGCTGTACCGGCTAGCACCTCAACTTACATATGCCATCAAGAACTTGGGGTATCATATCTAGAGGATATAATTAGGATACAGCCCGTCCTCTTGTGGCATAGAGTATGGACGGTAGATGAGACATATTTGAATAGGCAAATATTGAAGGATACCTTGACAGTGGACGGGGTTAGAAACATAAACATGGCTAGTCTATGTTAAAGAGTTTAGGATTAAACTAGGCCATCCTGAATATTATAAAGAACCAAACACTATGAAACATGTGTCTAGGAAAGATTTAAAAGTAAGCTGCATGCATTATTTGGATAAAGTGAGGACTACAACTGAACTAAAGAAACCTATGGTGCAAGCTTATTTCCCGGTTTTAGTAACCCCCATGATACAGCCATATAGTGCTCTGATTTCTGATGACTATGAAAGGTTTCTCTTGACATGTTTCAGGTTTAATATTTTACACTGATTGTTAAGTTTCCCTGTACAGAATGATTGGTTGAGAGTTTTATGCAATTGCCCATGCGATGAGACCTCGGCTCAATCAACTATACATATACTGTTATTTTGTAAATTTTACTCTATACAAAGAAAGAGATGATTATCCCTGTGCTTAAACGCCACCTTGCATTTACGAATCTTCAACAGCTAGATGATAATTTTACTATCGCATCTGTTATTGCTTTTTTAAAAAGAGTTTTTAGGTCTCGAAAATCAATGTGACCCAATCAATTTTATTTATTTTTTAAATTCGAATGATGTTTAAACAGTATCAATGTATGCACTGTGCTTTTATGGTTAACTGTAACGGTTACAAAATAAAGAGTTTTTGATTTGATTGGCCAGAGAAGTGACCACGTTGGCCGGAATAAGGTCCAAAGGGGACCCTGATTTTATCTTATAAATCAATGTTTCCACCTCCGTTGATATCAATGTGGGGAAGCACTCTAGCAGCTGAGGGGTTGCCTGTTCTAGTTGGTCAGACACATTTGGGGCCAGAGGCTGGTTTCCTGTAGAGACAAAGTATAGAGCAATATTGTTGCATAATGTTTGCCTAGGTGCCTCGGAGTTCTCACAGGCATTAGGATTGATAAAGGACTGGAGAATGTGATGTAGAGTTTTAGGGGAGTTACCAGCCTGGGCTAATTGTGATACTATAGGAGTTTTTTGTGCAATTTTTATGTTTTTATGGTAGCTGGATAGGGTGCCGAGAAACCGATCTTTATCCTTCTCGTCATGCGTGGTCTGCCAGCTTCTCTCATGTTTCCTGCAGACTCGTTTCTGTACTCGCAGCTGGGGAGAAAACCAGGCAGTTTGTGGGCGTTTGGAGTGATTTGGAATTGATTTAAGCGGTGCAAGATGTTCGACAGCCAAAGAAACCGCAGAATTGTATTTGGCCAAGGCTTCCTCTACATTATGAGGTGCAGTATTCCAAGGTATTGAAAAGGAGGCCAGAAAGTTCTCTGGGGTCATTTGCTGGCACTGCCTGCAAGTGTGGAATATGACAGGTTTAGATTTCTTCAACTCCTTTGGGCCCTGGATAAAACGAATGGTCAGACCAAATTAATTGTTGGGGGGGTTCACACTGAACCATGGGAGAGTTGGAGAAAACTAGATCTAATGTATGAGCAGCTATATGAGTCGACCTTCGTTCAGCTTAGACAAGCCCAAGAGGGCTAGGTCTGCCAGAAGAGTCTGTGCATCAGCATTAGAGGGTCATTCTAAGATTATGCTATCCAGCCCGGGCCACCGTGAGTGCATCTATGTTGTGACAGAACAGCTCTAAAACAGAATTTGATTGTAGCATCTTGGATGAAGAATATTTATATAAATGTGCACATCATCCTACATTTCTAGATAACTTCTTCAAAGGCGAACATCTGCCAATCTGAAAGAAATGTTACACATTCTTGCCAGCCTCTCTCCAAGGAATCATATTATCCCATATTTATTTTAGGAGGACACAACTGTTCCTTTGCAAAACCACACAAGTTTACAGTTATGAGAAGCACAGACTTGCTTGACTCCTTGAGCTCTAAATGAACATATATGGAGGCTTTTGTCAACCGGACTCTTCTATTCCCATAACGCTATCTTAAACCAGGATTGGACAGGCATGGAGGGCATGGACTGCGGTGGTGTTTCAAGAAATGGCACTGGTAACCCAATGGTATGCCTAATCACATACCTTGACTTGCCATTTTCGGACGTGCAGAAAAATGCCTCTGTTGCATTGCTCTGTATGATGTAGCAGAGGTCGATTCTGCAAGCAACAGTCATTGATAAAGTATGCAATTCGATACATATAATGAACAGCATCACTTATTGATGCTTCGCCATCCTGGAAGAGGAGCAGCCGCTCCTAGTATCAGAGTGATTATTTGAATCTTCCAGCTCATCCTGCTTTCTTTTGCGCTTTCCCCTGCATATATTAGTTTAAGGTGAGCTTGCAATAAGTCATTTCATTAAAAAGTTCACTAATCTGGCCTAACATCAACTGTATATACAAGAGGATTAGCAACAAAGGGTTTTCACTTCCCTGTTTTCCCATCTGCGCAGGATCTGGCTGTTTAGGAAGCAGATCTCTTGCACATTTCTAGGGAAGTCTCATCCCCAAATCCATTCCTTGCGGTCTCAGACAGAATCATGACCTCCGTTAGTATGTGAACGAGTACTTCTGCTCATTCGGATCACTGGCAGAACTTTGGCAGCTTTGGGAGCTGCTTTGGAACATGGACAAAAGTAAGAGGGTAATTTGTTTTTCAATGCTCTATCTACCAAGTTAATCGCTGACCATGAGAGACATGAAAAATGCAAGTTCTGATATCTGACTCCGAACACTAGGGAAAGATCAGTACTAAGCAAAATTTTTAAGAATAATACGAGTCAATTGGATTAACGGAGAAAATTAACACTTTGGGTTAAGGAACTGATATTTCTTACCAACATGCAAAATAGAAGGTATCCTTAGCAGCCCCATTTCCAAGTTGGTAAAAAGTGTGCCCCTTTATGCACCTCATTACAGCACAAACGATAAGCATGAAGGCCCTGTTGCTTCAATATTAACAGATATTACTGGTCAGTTCAGGGCAACTGTTTCCAGCATTGCTAGGAAGCTTTACAGCCTTAATCAATTTTTTGCTGAAAGCACTCCATCTTTGAACTTGTTGCGTCACTTTTTCAATCAAGTGTATTATCTTAGATAGAAAATGCAAATGCAATTCTTATGATGTTGAATTATTTCAAGAATGAGGATTTGTTCAGAAGCAGACTGAGCATGCCCATTTGAGTACAGATTGCAATAGAAGTAGCCCCATTCCTTTGGTCAATGTACTTATCATGTGTGCAGTAACAACCCCAGAATACCAAAAAAACAGTTTTTAACCGCCAATGTATGACAAATTGTGCTTCTGCTGAGCTAGCCCTAACTATGGCATCATGGTGAATTTCTAGAGAAAGGTTTGCGATTCAGTTGATTTATAAAAAATGATGCGAGAACATGGACTACTTCCTTAATAATAACAATATCTTAACCCCTTCTTTCTGGCGTCGGCCAACGGCCGTCGCGTGCACTACCTTCGTAGTGCTGCGCACATCCGTTGGCAGGCGCGGCCCCGCCAACTGCGCTGAACTATTGCGGCGGAATTGCCGCCACGGTTAAGCGGGTAGTTAAAAATAGTGGTTGATCACCGGATTGAATGGTAGCTTCCAGTTAACCAGATAAAATTCTCATCTAGTCCTAGCATCTAACTTGCATTTGCACCATACTTCCAGTTAATTGTATGTCTGTCTTATTACAGGGAGATGCCATTTACATGAGAATCTAACCAGTTGCGGCTGCCAGCTATGGGGACTGGGGAGGCAGCAAACTGTCAGTGTCATGGCGTTTGACTGGAAAGGTGGAGGGATGGAACAAGCAAAATAAACATAAATTGCTTAACTGGCTTGTACGTCCTCGCTCCTCCCGATCTCCACTCCAGCATGGGCTCAGCCAACTCCCTTAACCAAGGCGCTGCTCTCATGCTTCGAGAGCAGCGCATGGATAGAATGGAGCGGACTGGCTGGATGCTCCTTCAGGCCCTGTGGGCTTGTGCTTGGTCTCCACCCAGCTGTCTAAGACAGCTAGGTGGAGAGCTTCAAAGTGCGCACAACACTTTGGCTGGCCCAAGACGACTGGCCAAAGTGACATGCGAACAGTGGAGCAGCCAGCCACTGCTCCTGTCCTCTGCTGCCAAGGATACACCCCGCATGGCTCGGGGTAGGCAGGCTGCCGCGGTGCAGTGAGTGCGGACTTCAGAAAAATAAAATGGCAATTAAATCTTTTCATTGCCATTTTATTTTTCCTTCGAGGCTCGCAGCAGGCACGGGTTGACACTCGCCCGCCCAAGTGAGGAAACCACAGCTGAATTTAACTTCAAAACTCTACAGCAGTACCTCTTGGCCAGAATACGTGTTGGAGGAAGAGATGGCTATTCATCAATTTATTGGCGTCTCCTGCACTGGACAGATCTTTGGCAGCGACCTAGACTTAGCTACAAAGTCAGATGACAGTGCATTGTGGCTATGTCTCTATCATGGCTGTTAGAAGTATACATCTCTGCTTCCCCTCAACTTTTAGAAAGAAATGTCGAGTCTAGCCAGAGCACATACATTCCTCTAGCTCTGAGTGGACAACATTCCTATAGCCCACAACATCAACTAGAAGTAAAGGTTTCCATAGACATCACTAGGAATTTCGTAAGCATTTCTAAATCCTTTTTATCTTTATTCAAGCAGGATATAAGCCCTGGCTAAACAACACAGAGGCCAACTGGAATGCTATAGTAAGTCTAGAAAACAGTGATTGTTGGAATGTTTGAATTAATCTTAGCTACTGGCAATCACTTGGGCTGCATCCCAATCCATCCCACAACCGGAGCGCCTAGGATCCACAGTTTGGACCCAGCCATAGCCAAATCAGTAATGACCCCGCTCCAAAAGCAACAGTACAGCCCGAACTGACAGCCCATTTCTTCTCTAAACAGGAAAACAAGCAACCCAACACTGTTCAGCCCTTATTAGGGCTCATCAGCCAGGTATGACTGCTAAAGAGTATCGGGTGTTTGGATGAAATTAAAGGTCAACTATCTTCCTTTGGTATTTCCCTGCTGAATTACAACATGCATCAAGAAATGATAACTCTAGTGTGGTATCAAGTTTCATGTTTCAAACTGGAGGCACTGTGGAAGCGGTGACAAAAAGATGCAGTGAATCCATCAATGCCTGGTTGAACTGGTCTCGCCAGATACATCCTTTTGGAATCACAGATGGACTAATAACAGCCCATAAGAGATCAATGAAACTGGCTATGCAATACAACTTTTTAATTCTTGGATCAGGTATTTTATTCATCAATGCAATACCGATTATTTTCCAGGTTATTTTAATTCAAGCTCATATTTAGGTGTTGTGCGGTAGTTTTAGTACTTGATGGGCTATGTATAATCATGAGTTTTTCTAATGTGGATACGTTTTGACAATATGTAAATGACTTGCCCTTTTGATAAACAGGATTGCCAATAAAAAAAGTAGAAATGAGTCTGAAAAGTCTGAATACGAAAATTGCATTTCTCCGACTCCCCATCAATCCTTACATTTATTTTTATAGTGGAATTTCATTAAATTAAGGTATATGCACATGGTATGAGCACTCAAAAGGAATGATATGTGACCTGCTTGATCACCAATTTCAGGCAGTCCTACAGTGCTGCTAGTAAGCTTGTTTTAAGGACACCGTCATGTTCGAACCATGATCACTAGAGGTTTGTTCCAAAAGTTGTATGTCGCCTCAGATCTAGGGTTCTATTATTCGCAAACATTTCCTATGGAAAAAAAAGACCATTAGCTGAGAGTCTATGCAAATGAAACTCAAAAAAAATCTTTATTATAAGTGGCCATTTTAACACCACTGTTAGAAAAAATATGGAGATGCAAAACTGCATATGAATTACAAAAACAAATGTGTTAAACATATGAGGCAACACTACCTTTTTGGTTTATTTGAACTACTTTTCAACATAAAGTACAAACATGGAGAAAGAGAGAGTGCATTCTCAAATGAAAAATGCCACGTTGACTTCAAAATTAACTTCTTGTGTATTTAATTTAACTAATCAAGAACACAGAAAAACAGAAACTAGAAGCAAAGTCAGTTCAATTGGTCATTTCTTAGTATGACATTCACAATGCTGAAATAAAGCACTTGCATATCAGAATTGCAGAAATATAGTCCAGTTGTAACCGTCAATACTACATTACAAATGAATTTTTTAAGTTATGTACTCACTGTGTCCCATATTTGAAGTTTAATCTGTTTTGAATCAATCGTTATCATTCGAGCACCAAATTCTACACCTGAAAAAAAGTGATTTGTTATGTTACATGTACGCAATTTAAAGTGAGGTGACTGCAGTTAGGTGTACAGTGAAATTATACAAAAATGACAGGGAACTTAAGGCTGCAATTTTAGTTTCAACCCCGAAATCTTCAGCCAGCGATGGAGGTCTAGGGTTCAAACAAAACATTATGAAGTCTGTTATCAAAACCTTTTCATTTACATATTGAAGGAGGTCATAAAAGAGAGCTTGAAAGAAAACAGACATTGCTAATAATGAGAAGTAAACTGCAGTAGCTAAAAGGAAGACTTAAATCTATCCAACAACAAATGTGTGAATGGGCTGTGCACGTGAGAGTGATAGGGAAGACTGAAAAAAAATAAATGTTAGGAGTGCGCACTTATTGTGGGGTAAAGGTACGCAGTGTATATATATATATATATATATATATATATATATATATATATATATATATATATATATATATATATATATATATATATATATATATATATATATATTTACCTACTGGCAATAGCCAGTAGGTATATATAGTTAGAATTTTCAAAAGTTCCATAGAGAAAAAATCCTATGTCTAATAACTTTGGCGTTTGTGGACGGAATCGGCTGAAATTTTCAGGAAAATGGCACATTTTGTTTCTGAGCAGCCCCTGAAAATTTGGGGGGGTTTCGTCAAGGGGGGGCCGAGAAAAAAGGGGGGGCCCAAAACGCGTTTTTCCCATGTTAATTTCCATAGGGCGTTTGGACTCACTTTTAGCTCGAACGGCTGAATGGATTTCCACGAAACTTGGCAAAATTGTAGGGACTGTTAGCCCGATGTGCCTTTGCTGGGTCTCAATATATGTGCTCCAGTGGATTTTGAGAAATTAACGTTTTAAAAAACAGATATATCTGTGACAGCGTCCTGGATAGCGCTCCAGATCGCGTACTTTTCGCGTAACGGAGCTTTGCGAAGCGAAGCTGATTGGCTCTCCGGTGTCTGTCAACATTCTAAACAGTCCGGAGCGGCCGCCATCTTGTCTCTCGGTAAGATCGAGAGACAAGAGGAGGAGAAAAACGAAGGGGGAATTTAATGAAAGGGGGCAAGGTAGACCCCTCTTGACCCCCTAGGAATGATGTTGGGGTTATTAAAGGGTCCCGTGGGGAAAATAAAAAAAAATGGATTTTTCACGGTAGAAGCGCTTCCCGGTTCGCGAACCGGGACGCAAACTGGTAGCGAAACGGGAATTCGCCATTTTGTGTTTCGGTTTAATTAAATTACAGGGTATAAGGGGGTACGGGAGACGTATCCTGACCCCTTATGTTTTCTGAGGGTGGCGGAGGAGGCTCATATATGTTGATACATGTCTTCCAGCGGCTGTGCGTGAGCATTTTTTTTTTTTTGCTGCGTGACGTCTGTCAACGTTCGATTCGATGGAAATCAGGAACTGTTGACCGCCATTTTGTCACTGCGAGTAAATATTTTGTTAAAAATAATTGTTATAAATTAATCCTTATTGATAAACATTGTCTGCGCCATCTTGCCTTTTTTGCAATGCCACACTTTTGTCGTGCACGGCAGCCATTTTAGATGCCTTGACCAGACCCACTCTCTGCACGCCGCCGATCCTCAGCATGGCTCCCCACCCTCACAAGCATCTCCCCCACGCACTGGTCACCCCCGCTCTCCCTCTCATGCATGGGCCAGAAACCTTCTCCCATCTGCGCTGTTCTTCTCAGAGAATCACACCCTGTGCCCGCCCGACACCTCCCTTTCACCCTATTCACTACCGCACCCTCTGACACTCCTCTTCCTCTGTGTCCGATTGTCCAGGCCGGTCCCAGGCTATCACCTAGCCCTGCAGATGTAGTTTATGGCCCCAGCTGTAAAGAATCACCCCTCTTCAAAGGAGTTACAGTAGATCAAGGCCCCCACCCGATGAGATCCGTCACACCACACGCGTTCCTACTATCTGATAACCATCCTGTATTGTGCTTGGGGAGGGGATTCTCACTGTGAGGGTGTGTGGGTCCGAGCCTGAAGCGGAAGATTCCAGGGATGCCTCTTTGTACATCAAAGTTTTTACAATTATGTGTCACATTAAAAATATATAGCACTCCAACAAAGTAGTAGGATTATAAAACTTTAATAACTTATAAATATATACAACGCAACAAAAACAGTAAATACATTCAAACATTTTTTTGAAAAAAGAAGCAACAATGGTCAGTAGCTGTGTTTTGTGCGAATAGTCCCAAGGCAGCACAACGTGCTGAGTTCTGGACGGCACCCAGGTGATGTTACCTGGGTGCCGCACTGGTTTTTGGTATCCTACAATGCAGCTCCGAAAAACGGCGTGGGGCGTCCCGTGGGGTGCGGGGGGATGCCTCGTCAGTAGCGGTCTGTTGTGCGAATAGTCCCAAGGCAGCAGAACGCGCTGAGATGTGGATGGCACCCAGGTGATGTCCAGTAAGTTGCCGCACTGGTTTTGGTATCCTACAATGCTGCTCCGAAAAACGGCGTGGGGCGCCCCGGGGGGCAAGGGGGGGGGGGGAGGGGGGGAGGGGGGAGGGGGCGTGAACGGGCCTCCCCAGGTGGAGGCTCGTCTGCTGTAGTGGGGCGCCCCTTTACCGTTTCAGTTGCCATTCCGCCCGCTTTTGGTACACTGTGCCAAAATCCGCCATTCAGCTGAGTTGCGCCCACTCTTGCGGTTCAGCGATAGGCGGCTGCTACAGGACTCTCAAAATGGCGGCAGGCTCTTTCCTTTTTGGGCCTGGTCCACTAAAATGGCCCTGGGACACCTTGGAACTCGGACGCTTGTCTGCTAGGTCTTGGACCCCATTCTCGAAAGCGTCCCCTGAGCCTTGAAGATTCTACAAAAGTCTTGGGGGCCCCGACTCCTGCAGGCTTCCGGTGGGGAGCGGCTGCCATGATTGCTCGCGGAATGACCACGACGGAGCCACGAGATGGTGGTGCTTTCATGCTGACGCCAGCTTCAGTCTGAAACATCCAGAAACAAGGTGGGGCTTTCATCGTTTGGGAAAAAAAATGTTTTAATCCAATGAAAAGTGTTATTTTTAGGTCATATGATCAAGCCTTCCATCATTAGGAAACCAAAAGTAAAATGAACCAATGAAAAGTTTTATAAACAAGTCACATGACCTGTTATGCGGAATAGGGCTATAAAAAGCGTAGAAAATCCCTTGGCACATGAGGCGGCGTCAGTAGCGGACCGATGTGCGAATAGGCCGAAGGCAGCACAACGCGCCAAGATCTGGATGGCACCGAGGTGGTGTCCAGCAAGTTGCCGCACTGGTGTGGCCATCCTACAATGCTGCGCCGAAAGTCGGCGTGGGGTGCCCCGTTGGCCTGTGAGGTGGTGTCAGTAGCGGACCGATGTGTGAATAGGCCGGAACCAGCACAAGGCGCCAAGATCCGGATGGCACCGAGGTGGTGTCATAGTTGAGAGTTCTGAGCAGCGCTTGTAACACTGTCTGAAGCTTATTTGCACCTGCTGCAGCTTCACTATTGCCCTGGTGTGGCCAAAGATCGCCCATGACATAGGCAGCCGGCTCCCGGGGTCCGGCGGAACTTTTTTCCTTTTCCTTTCTGCATCTTGTCCCACAATCTGTTTGACCTGAAGACACGACCAGGTCCCTGAATGTGTGCAGGGGGGGACGCTGATTGAATCAAAATGGCGGCTTCACACAAAGCTGACTCAAGCGTTGCTGCTGATGCTATACAGACAAAAACAGGTTTTCAGTTTGTACATTCTTCAGGATTTTTCCATCCAAAATGGCGCCGGTATAAATGGGACTCGTAACTCCTTGTTGTGTACTGGTTACACAACCTTGATATCACGAGATACGTATGCAGTTTTGAAGCACATGGCGGGCGGGGACGAGAATTGATTGAATATTTCAACATCCCTATTGATATTAAGTTCTGATGTGTTATTGATTACTGTACTATTGAAAGTTCGAATTAACGTCACCCATGGTGCTTGCCCGCAAATGTATATCTAGATAATTTTATTGTAAGTGGCCCTGTCGTATTTTAATTACAAAATGTACGTCCACCGATTCCGCAACTGTTAGACACCTTAGTTCTTGCAACCTAATGGCCCGCTTGTTACGTTCCTCTACAGTGTAAATGTCTCCTCATCATATACGATTCCAGTTTGCTCCGTGGCCGGCCCACGTGGTTATAGGCCCGTATTTGTATACTGACATTTTCACAATAAAGGTTTTTAAAACAAAACATGGTAGTAGTATTTACATTGGTAAAGTTTTTAATTTTAGTCACTGTTTTCGAATCAGTAAAAGGCAAGTGAAATAAAGCAGTCCAATTACATGACGGATAAAAGGTATAATACGCAGGAACGCAGTAAAGATAAATGGTCAAGGGCTGTTGTGTTTTCTACTCCTGCAACATAAAGTGATCGATAAGAATCTGATATTCAGGCGTATCGGCGACTAAGACAGCAGGCCGAGCCTCTTTTGCTCAACGGCTCCGTCATGGGACGAAGAAACGCCCTTTTTCTCGAAAAAGGAATATATTTTACTTGCAGGACAGTTGTAAATTTTCCGGGAAAGTACATTAGCCTGGAACATTATAACATATATGTTTAAGAAAAAATAATGTTCGAAAGCAATAAAAAGCGTAATTTTTAGGTCATATGCCCAAGCCTTTCATCATTAGAATAACAAAAGTAAAATGAACCAATGAAAAGTTTTATTAACAAGTCACAGGACCTGTTATGCTTACGTTACGCGCTGCATGCCGCGCCCCGGATCGCTTTCGGGAAGCTGCGCTTCGCGCACTGGAGCACTTCCGGGTGCGCTAACGCGGCGTGTCATATAATGCATTACGCGACAACGTAGGTCCATAATATAGTCAAAATGTCTCCACCAACCAGCGGTCGGAACACAACCCCTTTCAGCAGTCTAAAAAGTTCTGTTAAATGACAACAGAAGGGACAGGCAACAAGAACCATCAGTCAAAGAGGGGAGGGCAAGTTCTTCTCTACCGGGTCACGTTGGGGCGCTACCGGAACTGATCGAATTGGTAGTCTACAGTGTTTCTGGATGTTTCAACCTGAAGCTGGCGTCAGCATGAGAGCACCACCATCTCGTAGCTCAGTCGTGGCCATTGCACGAGCAATTATGGCAGCCGCTCCCCACCAGAAGCCTGCGGGAGGCGGGGGCCCCCAAGACTTTTGTAGAATCTTCAAGGCTGAGGGGACGCTTTCGAGAATGGGGCCCAAGCCCTAGCAGACAAGCGTCCGAGTTCTAAGGTGTCCCAGGGCCATTTTAGTGGACCACGCCCAAATCTGAAGAGCCGGCCGCCATTTTGAGAGTCCTGTGGCAGCCGCCTATCGCTGCATCGCAAGAGCGGGAGCAACTCAACTACATGGTGAGCGAGACGCTGTAGTCGCAAGAGCGGGAGGTAAACAGCTGAATGGCGGAAGAGGCACAGTGTAGCAAAAGCGGGCGGAATGGCAACTGAAACGGTAAAGGGGCGCCCCACTACAGCGTGTCTTCAGGTCAAACGGATTGTGGGACAAGGTCCTGAATGGAAGAGTCATCAAAAGGCAAAAAGTTCCGCCGGACCCCGGGAGCCGGCCGCCTATGTCGGGGTCGATCTTAGGCCACACCAGGGCAACACGACTTGGGGAGGGGGCAGGAGCCAAGCGCCCCCTCCCAGTCCGCGCCACCACACCGTATGTTGAAAATCTGAAGCCATCGTTCTACAAACTCTCAACCAGCCTTGGATGGAAAAATCTTGAAGAATGTACAAACTGAAAACCAGTTTTTGTCTGCATAGCATCAGCAGCAACGCTTGCTATCAGAGTGCATGAGTTTCATGCTCGATCGATTGAGCTAGCCGGATCAGGCAACAAAAAGTATCAAATAGTTATGTAAATAGTTATTTAATAAAATGTTTTACCCTGTTACTTTGCTGGTGTGTTGTATATATTTATAATATTTGCATAGAGTTTATCGTTATTTTGGGCGGGGTGGGTGGCGGAGCCGAGCTGTCTTGCAGCCATCATGGTGTGGAGCTCAGTTCATCTCACTAGTTTCGTATTTCTCATGAAGGGTTGTTCCTAATGTTTCTATTTTAGTGAGGTCAAAAAGAGATCCCATTAGTGGCCTACTGATTTTGCTCGATTACTTTTGTTTTTTTACACGATTTTTCACTATCTGCAAAGACTAAACAGAGTATTGCGACTCTGTGCTTGTTTGTAAATAGAGAATGAACCAAAGAGAATCAATTCTAAAACAGTAAATGCTTGGATAACAATCAATCAAATGGAGAGACAAGCAGGCACGACGGATTACAACGGGGGCAAAGGCCTGCGTTAACTACCCTTCACTATCTGCAAAGAGAGAGTACTACTAAGAGAAAAGAGGGGGGGCAGCGTTCAAAGCACATCAGCGTGCATAAACACGAATTTTTTTTTACCTATCACGTACTTGACATTTGACAGCTTTTGATATTTGCTATTAAAAAAACATTGAAATTCACTCAAAAAACCATAGGTTATAGACCATATATAGTTAGGAATTAGCATTTACAAAACCTTGAAAATTCACTGAAAAAACTATAGGTTTTAGGTCCTATATAGTTAGGGATTAGCATTTACAAAACCTTAATTTACTCGCACAAAATCATAGAAATTCGCATATATAGTTAGATGCAATAACTATATACCGCGCACCCGCAATCCACTGCTGATGATGTCACATATTACATCATTCATGACATGGTCAGTGACATCACTGATGACATCACTGATGACATCTCAAATGACATCACTGATGACATCACTGATGGCATCACTGATGACATCTCAAATGACATCACTGATGAAATCACTGATGAAATCACTGATAACATCTCATTTGACGTTACTGATCACATCACTGATGATATCATTCATGTGATAATACGATGAACCTCTTCAGACTCTAATATAACCTTAGATACAATCAGTGTAAACAGACACTCACAGACTGTAACTCATCCATGGAGTAACTCACACACCTAGTCAGTCATGCAAAGAATCAATCACACCTCCATTTCCTCAACTATACAGTTATACACACTTTACTTAATCAAACATATACTAACACATATTTACTCTCTTATACAATCACTGATACAAGTTCACAATGATCCATACAGCCACTCACACATTCACTGGCTCTTATGCACAGTTATTTATATATATATCAACTCTTACATGTACTGTGTTTTACATATGCACTTACTTTGACATGTAGCACTGAGAAATCTAATCACTCACCAATACACTCATGCAGTCAACCGCCCATACAGCTGTTTCCACATGCACTTTTGAACCCATACATCTAGTGAATCAACTGCTCACACATCTATGCACAGAGTCACATACCTCCCAGCCACCCCCACACACACACTCACTCTCCCATACAAATATTTGGGCAACCAATCAATAACCCATATAGTTACTCATATGGCTACTGATCAATACATGCAGCAGTTTACAGAACTACAGAAATAATGATGCACAAATTAAGACAGTTTAGTCACTAACCCATGCACTCAGTGAGACACATTTAATCATTCTCTCATACAGTCAGTCATGCACCTACTAAATCCTTCATCCAAACACTTATACATCCACTCATTCTTCAATATGTAAGACATATTTTAACTTTACAGAAACATACAGTCACTGGATGTCATCAGTGATGTCATTTGTGATGTCATCAGTGATGTCACTGACCATGTCATGAATGATGTAATATGTGACATCATCAGCAGTGGATTGCGGGTGCGCGATATATAGTTATTGCATCTAACTATATATGCGAATTTCTATGGTTTTGTGCGAGTGAATTAAGGTTTTGTAAATGCTAATCCCTAACTATGTATGACCTAAAACCTATGGTTTTTTCAGTGAATATATATATATACACACACACACACATACATATATATATATATATATATATATATATATATATATGTTATGCACAAGCACTTTACAATAACTAATGCAATTTCTGACTAGTAGAGGTACAAATACGTTTTTAGACTGATAAATTAGGTTCAAAATGCTTATGATCTGTCAGGATCATAGTTCATAATATGCACTTGCACGATATTAACTCTAGGTCATGAACGGCCTCTTAAATGTAGAAACATGTACCTCTCTAAATGTCGGTGTTTTAGCAAAAACAGGTGTAGAAATTTTTTTCATATTTATATGTATATCATTTTTTTTTTATGAGCAAGTGCGTTGGCTTTCTTTTTACACGTTAATTGTTTTTAAGGTAATTATATTCAACAATCCAGTACTTTTCACCTGTATTTAAACTGTGAAGTGTGATCCATAAACAATGAACTGTTTAAATTTAACTCTTCGATGTCTATGATTATACCATGTGTTTGGTCACGAGTTATCACACTAGCACTTTAAAAATTTAAAGGCACTCCGCATGCATGTTATGTGAACAAGGCCTCTAGTAGGCTGAAACTCATCATGGCGGCGGTGCAGGGCATTTAATAAATCCTGTGTACTTTAAGATTTTTGGTCTGTGTTCGTCAGTTTTCCTGAAAATTGGATATATCAAAAGAAACCTCTGCTCCACTTTGGAAAAGAGCATGCACACAAGGGCTATTTGGGTTAAGGTCTTTTTATTAGATAAGCCTCCTCAGACCCAGCAAAAGAGACGCGTTTCAGCAGACACAGCAGCCTGCCTCAGTCTAGTGTGCGTCATTTTGGAATCAAAACTATAAGTAATCTTAAAATAAACAGCGAATCGATACTGCGCATTACACTGATACTGTGTACCAGATGGCTGTAACTGACGGTAACTGTGAAATACCAAGTGCATTAAGAAATGTTTTAAAAAATACATAAAATGCATAGTGGAAATGCCAAACCAATATATATAATTTATATATATCAATGCAGACACTGAACAGTAAATGACTCATGTTGTTATGAACCTGGTAATCAACCATAATTATCAAAGGTCATTATGTTAAAAACATGTGTGCTGGTTACATGGATGGAAAATGTCTGGCAATCGCGCTGCTCAGAACTGCAATTTCAGGGAGAATGCTGCGTTCCGATGACATTATATAACTATTGGAAGCTCCGTCGGGGAGCAATACAATCTCAGCAGGCTCAATATGAGAAGGGTTTAAACAAAGAATGACGGCGGGGGTTAAACCTGGTATGCACAAGGGTATATTCACACCATTAGTCAACTCCCAACAGTTATTGTTTCACTTTTTGCACTCAACGCCTTGTGGTTCGATGTGTATGCACAGCATTGGTAGTGTAATTTAAAGTGAATTTGGATACTAGGGTGGTGCAGATATAGCAATTGATTTAATTCATGGATAATATTTGTCCTCAATGTCTATTTACGATTATATATATTTTTCAGAAAATCGTTTGAGCCTCAGACTTGTGAATCCCTCGTGGTTCAAGTGTACCTGCACTTTGATAGATAATAATGGTTTGAATACTTCTCGTTGACTGCATGTTTTGGCTGATGTGAAAATTAGGATTGGTCTAGTCGCCTTCTAATATTTCTGGTTTGGATGAAAGAGAACGCGCATTCAAATCTAGATGCGTGACGTGGTGGCAAAACTAGGAAATTAACACTTAGACTACTAGGTTATTGATCAACTAATAGTTATAAGCTCTACGATAGTTGCGCTCGCTTTTTGGAGAGTATGAACGTTGATGAGAACTCATATCATTTTGTGTAGGCGCTAGATTAACGATGGGATATGCCACATTAGGCATTTACGTTCTGCGCGCGGCAAGTCAATTGAATTGGGATTGGTATTTGAGTATGTATTTAGCGCGGTTTAAGATTGAAGTTTTCAGTTCCTCTGGTAGGGCAACAATAGAATAGCATAAGATCGGAACATGTAGTATTTCCAGGAAGGATTTGGTAAGCCTATTGAATTCGGGACGGTAAAAATACCAAGCACTGGTTCCGAACGAAGAACTGAAGTGTTGCTAAGTGGGCAGCAGTTAAGGAGCATAGGATTGGCTCATTGGTATATTTCCGGTTTTTGAAGTGGCGATTGAGCAAGCGAATCAAGGTGGGAGTCGTCAAAACGAGTGGGAACCTAAGCATTTCCAGTTTCTTGAACGGCGATAAAGGTGAATGTCCGGTTTTCTGACAGGGACCTAGGGGAATTTACTAGCGGACCAAGGTGGGAACCGCGTGTGAGCATTACAATAAAAGACATACTGAGAGGCTATTGGACCGCCTCGTGTGTTGATTCCGATTGGTGAAATAAAAAGGAGGACCAGAGAGGAAGCTTTAATAGAGAATTCAGAGGCTCTTGACTAATTGGTGAGGGTATATATGGCCGGACCCAACACAACATCAGCACACAGCCGCTTTATCATGGTCAGGCGTGTCGCTGCTATAGGATGTCGGGACTTACATTTCTTGGATTTTAGCAAGGTGAGAGATGGATACCAGTACCTTGGAAAGTTAGGATGTTTGATAGATAACAGGTCATGTGTCCCAAGGTTGGGAGAATGAGGTTCTGTTTTTATATGACTTTGTCTACAGATTATTGGTGCGGTTTTGAATGAATGAAAAATCGGGACTCTGGGAAGCAAGATCTTGAGGACTGGATTGCGGTCAGTATTGGGGAGAGTAAAGTTGATTAATATTAAATTTCTTTTGAGGAAAGCATTTTTAAAATATAATAATTTAAAGTTGTTCCTTGAGGAGCATTATTTGTCAATACTGGTGATGTTGAGGACAATGGAGTATAATATAAAATATAAATTACAAAATAATAAAAAAGAGGAAACACTAAATTGGATGTATTGTGACCTCTTAAAACGGAGTATTAGTGACCATGATAGTTAATCAGTTGTTGGCTATATACTACAGTGTGTGATATTGTTGGGAATAAGGATACACTTTATTATATATTCTTTTACATATTCTTTTAGACTTGGGGTAAAGCTGCGAGCCCGACTGATTACCAGAAGTACTATGAATGACATACAAGTTACTAAGAATTGATTGAAGCTAATCAATGGTGAGCATTCGGGCCTGGGGAAGGAGGAATGTGACAATATAATTGAGGTCTTCAACATAGTATATAGGGATGTACCTACACCTTCATATTTTCTTCTTCTAGGTAGAAGTGATTGAACAGTGTATATAAAAAAGGTTTTTTGAAAAATTGACATATTGAACTTAGATCATAAGACCTTGAAGATATTGAAGGTATGGGCAATATCAATCTCACAAATGTTTTGGGTGTGACGGAGCAGTGGGCTCTAAAGAAAACTACCCTCAAGTGACTTTTTCATGTTGGATCTTAGATTTATACTGTTATGGTATATTCACGCTTGCACAAAAAGGGTGTAGAATGGAATATAGGCAGGGAGAATAAAGCTTCCCATAATTTTTGTGAATTAAAATGTAATTTCTTTAAACTCAATATCAGGTTATATGGATAAATATGAAGATGGACCTGATTGTAAATATTCTTTTCTTTTGTTTATCATTTCGCAGCCCTGATGATGTCAGACTAGGACGAAACGCGTAGGCTGTATCATATCTGGTTTTCATCTCAGGAACTATGAAACTTGAAAATATTTTGTTCTGTTGGATCAAACTAAAAAACTGGAAAAATTGGAACAAGCAGAAAATAAAGAACTTTTGGATTACAGCACTGGCCTGAAAATTCTTTTTTGAATTTGGGGCACTCCTTTGTTTATTTCAATATGAGAAGGGACTGGGCTAGTGTGCTGTATATTATAATTAATTATATACATATATATAATTTTAAAAATAAACACAACTTGTTTTTTTCCACTGGTAATAAACAAAGGTTACAGGGACGTTATAGTTAGGCTCAGATTTCACTTGTACAAAACCAGTGAAATTCAGCAGCCAACTATAACTTACGTCCCCGCAATGCATGGCTTAGGACCTCACATATTACATCACTCACGGCCCCCCTCCCCCCACTTTTCACAGCCAGGCCCCTGGGGTCGAAATCGCCCTGGGAGGGGGGCTGCGTGCCCCACTTCTAAATTTTGGCGGGACCCTAGGGGTGGTGGTTGCTGGAGACAAATTTGGACTAGGGCGAGGGACCATGTGCGCCCCCTTCACCCAAAATAACATAATATATCCCACTCTAGAGGGATGGGGGCAAAAACAAATTAAAAAGCGTGGGAGACTATGCTCGTTTTTAGGTCTCGCCTGAGAAGCAGCGCATGAGCTGCTTTGCCTTGGAGAGATCTATAGTTGTTGCTTTTCTGTCCGGCTTTTTCTGGAAGCAGGGTTGGTGTCCACCCGGTCGCCCTTAGGCTCCGCCCAATTGGACTGGAGATTTGGGTAGCGGACTGCGTCTCTTCAGACACACGTGTTTATTTAAGTGGCAGACATGCGCGATGATGTGCACGGCGTCTCGTCATCTGGCCATTTTGAACGCGCTCCACCCTCACCACCCACCTCCATTAATGCCACCAAAGCAAGAGGTTACTAAGCAGCCGGTCCCATTTTATCACCCCGGAGAAATAACGATCTTAATGGGAGGCTTCCAAAATGCCACTCAACTGCAAAAGGACTGACAAGCCCTACTTGAAGAACGGACGTTACAAAAACACTGGCAGAGTTTGACTCAAAGCTAAAGCCCCAGCTGTTGAATGCTGCAGGATGAAACTAGTCTCCAGGCCTGGCTTCTTAGCGCCGCACCAGTCTGTTGAGAGTTGGTCTGCTCTGTTGCTACGCGTGTTGCAGCAGTCGCTTCCGAGTCAGGTGTACTCGAGCTCCGGATGGGGCGGACCCCACCTTGCTCCCAGCCTCACAGTCAATGCGCCCAAAGGTGGTGCTGCCTGTCATAAATCACAGTCCATGCCGCCCGGAGCCTGTCCCCATCAGCGAGCGGGCTGATCTAAGCTTTCCAATTTTAATGTTGTCCTGGGCTCGTCCGTACTCAACTGCTCAAGTCCTCTGGTACCTGTCACTGGCAGCCACAAGCAGGCTACGGGTGGAGCTCCCTTGGATTGCCCCAAGCCTGTAACTGCAGGGCTCAAGTTGCCTTGGTCTTGTCGTTGCACAGACCCACGGTGTCGGAAATTCGCATTTTGAAAGCAGAGTCACTAAAGCGTACTGGGCAATCGAAGTTACATCATGCACACTTTGTCCCCACAGGTTGCATGATTGCATCAAATGGTAATGGTTGACCTTTTGCGTCCCTCAAACATTAACAGGCTTGTATTGTCTTGGTGGAAACTACAGAATGTAAACAGGGTCCTTTCACTCCATTTATTCTTGGTGACGATTTTTTACCTCTATCAACTATGGGTAGCCAGGGCAATATAAATAGTCGCAAGGAGTAAGTAAGTAAGTAAAGAATTCGTTCGTATAGCGCACTACTCACCCGGAGGGTCTCAAGGCGCTTGAGGGGGGGGGGGGGTTCGTTATTTATCAAATAGCCAAGTTTTTAGTTGTTTTCTGAAGGAGAGGTGGTTCTGTGTGAGGAGGAGGTGGGTGGGGAGAGAGTTCCAGGTTTTGGCAGTTAAGTAGGAGAAAGATCTTCCTCCCATGGTGGTTTTTCGGATGCGTGGAATCGCGGCGAGGGCTCGATTGGACGATCGTAGTTGGCGGGTGGGGGTGTAAAAGGTTAGGCGCGTGTTGAGGAATTTGGGTCCCAGGTCGTAGAGGGCTTTGTGCGCGTGGCTGAGGAGACGGAACGTTATTCTCTTGTTGACGGGGGGCCAATGAAGGTCTCTCAGGTGACCGGAAATGTGACTGTGGCGGGGTAAGTCTAGGATGAGTCTGGCTGAGGCGTTCTGAATGCGTTGGAGTTTTTTCTGTATTTTGGCTGTGGTTCCGGCGTAGAGGGTGTTTCCGTAGTACAGTCGGCTAGTGACAAGTGCTTGGGTGACCGTCTTTCTTGTTTCGGTGGGGATCCATCAGAAGATCTTTTTGACCATACGCAAGATGTTAAAGCATGATGATGAGATGGCGTTGACTTGTCTGGTCATCAAGAGGGAAGAGTCTAGGATGAATCCTAGGTTGCGTGCATGGTCCGTTGATTTGGGCGCGTTGCCTAGGGCTGGTGGCCACCATGAGTCGTCCCATGCAGAGGGGGAGGATCCTAGGATGAGGACTTCCGTCTTGTCTGAGTTCAGTTTTAAACGGCTATTCTTCATCCATTCGGCTACGTCTTTCATCCCTTCATGTAAGTTGGTTTTGGCGGTGTATGGGGCTTTGGTGAGGGAGAGGATCAGCTGTGTGTCGTCAGCGTAGGAGATGATGTTGAGGTTGTGTTTGTGTGCGATGGATGCAAGGGGGCTCATGTAGACGTTGAAGAGGGTGGGGCTGAGCGATGATCCTTGTGGTACGCCGCAGATAACTTCGGTGGCCTCTGATCTGAAGGGGGGGAGGTGGACTCTCTGGGTTCTTCCGGCGAGGAATGATATGATCCAATCCAATGCTTTTCCTTGTATCCCGACGTTGCTGAGGCGTTGTACAAGGGTGCTATGACAGACCGTGTCGAATGCTGCGGAGAGGTCCAGGAGGATAAGGGCAGCTGTTTCCCAGTTGTCGAGTAGTGTTCGGATGTCATCTGTGGCTGCGATGAGGGCAGTCTCGGTGCTGTGTTTGGCTCGGAAGCCAGACTGTGAGGGGTCGAGGGAGTCGTTGGACTCGAGGAAGGCGGCGAGCTGACTGTTGACGGCCTTCTCTATGACTTTGGCAGGGAAAGGGAGGAGCGAGATGGGGCGGTAGTTCTTAAGTTAAGTGGGGTCTGCTGTAGGTTTCTTCAAGAGGGCACTGAGTTCGGCATGTTTTCAGCTTTCCGGGAAGGTAGCGGTGTTGAGGGAGCAGTTGATGATATCCCGGAGTTGGGGTGCGATGATGGAGTCGGCCTTGTTGAAGATGTGATGGGGGCTTGGGTCGGTTGGGGATCCGGAGTAAATGGAGTTCATAAAGCGGATGGTGTCTTCGGTGCTGATCGGGTTCCAGGCGCAAAGGGTGGTGGTGGGGTGCTTCAGTTCTGTGGTGAGGGGAGTGGACTGGTCGTCGAAGCTGTTATGTATGTCAGCGATTTTACTGTGGAAGAACGAGGCTAGAGAGTCGCAGAGGTCTTGAGAGGGAGTGATGTCGTTGGTGTCGGCGCTGGGATTGGTGAGCTCTTTGACGATGCTGAAGAGTTCCTTGCTGCTGTGGGCGTTGTTGTCGAGTCGATCCTTGAATGAATTTCTTGGTGGATCGGATCAGCTGGTGGTGTTTGCGGGTGGCGTCCTTGACGGCGGTCATGTTGTCTGTGGTTGGGTTTTTTCGCCAGGCTTTCTCGAGGGTGCGGCAGTTCTTTTTGGAGTTCTTGAGGTCGTCATTGAACCAGGAGGCTTTTTTGCTACCTGGCTTGTTGTGTTGCTTTTTCAAGGGCGCTAATTCGTCAGCGCAGTAGGTGATCCATTGTGTGAGATTAATGGCTGCTTGATTAGGGTCCGATGATTTGGCTGGAAGGTTTAGGCTTAGCGAAGTGGTGAGCTGGTCGGTGGTAAGTTTGTTCCAGTTTCTGCGGGGGACTTGTTGTGGGTGGTGGTGGGTTGTGGTCTTTCTGAAGCTGAAGTGAACGCAGCTGTGGTCCGTCCAGTGAAGTCCTGTGACGTGATTGAAGGAGACGTGCTTGCTGGAGGAGAAGATTGGGTCGAGCGTGTGTCCGGCGTAGTGGGTGGGGGTGTTTACTAGTTTTTTTGAGTCCGAGATTTGCGAGGTTGTCCAGAAGGGTGGTGGTGTTGCTGTCGTTCTTTTCCAGATGGAAGTTGAGGTCCCCTAGTAGAATGTAGTCTTCGGAGGGGAGGGCGTGTGGACTGATGAAGTCAGTGATGTCTTCGCTGAATTGTGTGCGGGGTCCTGGTGGTCTGTAGATGAGGGTGCCTCTAAGTGTGGTCTTGGGGTCGGTGTGAATCTGGAAGTGGAGGTGTTCGGCGGCTGTGAGGGTGTCGTCGGAGCTGGTCGTGATGCGGATGGTGTTCTTGTGGACGATGGCGATGCCTCCTCCTGTCTGGTTGATGCGGTCCTTTCGGATGATCTTGTAGCTGTCCGGGATGGCTATTGCGATGTCGGGTGCTGATGAGGCGTTCATCCAGGTTTCTGTAAGAAAGGCGACGTCCGGCGTAGTGTTGTCCAGCAGGTTCCATAGTTTGATGGAGTGTCTGTGGACCGATCGAGTGTTGAGTAGGATGCATTTCAGGTGGTTACTGTCTGAGCTCTGTTTGGCGTTTGTGGATGTAGAATGGGTCCTGATGCCGCAGAACTTGCAGGATTGACAGGTGAAGGGTCCATGGGTGCGTTCAGGGGCGGCTTGGTGGCAGTCGGGGAGGTGGCCGGTGTTGAGCGCAGTGAGGGTTGCGGCATCGTACGTTGGGCGGGTGGAGTGGATAATGCGAGAGGCAGAGGGTCTTTCGCTGGGCGCGGACGGGCGTAGACGGGCTTACATTTGGGCGCCTTCGGCGCGCATAGGGCGCGTCCGCTGCGCGTGAACGCTGCACGCAAGTGCATCTGTCATAAGTGGAGAGTGGAGGGGGGCGGGGTGAGGGAGGAGCAGGTGGGAGTGGGGTGGGTAATGGGGGTGGCTAGTGTGGAGGGTCAGTGGGAGCTGGAGGGAGCGATGGGTGGGGCCGCGGGGGAGCAGCGGCAGGGACGGGCTAAGGGCACAACAACAATGCTGGGCGAGATCACTGGCACAGAACGAGGTCGCAGGCACAAAATAAACAATCACTGGCACAATCAATGGCACACAATGCAGGTCGCTGGCACAAATAGCTGGCACAAAATTGAGCAATGCAGGCAACGATACCGGGCCGAATGCAGGTCGCTGGCACAGATAGCAGGTCGCTGGCACAGATAGCTGGCATAAAATTGAGCAATGCCGGCAACGATACCGGGCCGAATGCAGGTCATTGGCACAGACAGCAGGTCATTGGCACAGACAGCAGGTCGCTGGCACAGACAGCAGGTCGCTGGCACAGATAGCAGGTCGCTGGCACAGATAGCAGGTCGCTGGCACAGATAGCAGGTCGCTGGCACAGATAGCAGGTCGCTGGCACGGAGAGCACGATATCAGGCACAGAATGCAGGTCGCATGCACACTACAAACGCCATGGATGTATGGGCAAAAAGTGCCACTGTTATCAATATTTTAGGTGACTTCAATACTTTCAAAATTACCGTCCCTTCTGTAAAGGAGTCTCCGCTGTGTTTACCAACTGCTAAGCGCTGTGTATACACAACGACTTCTGGCACTGTTTGTCACTGATGCACATCATATCCACCAATTTCGACTTGTACAAAGAGAGCCTAAAATAAACCACTATTTTCTGGAGTCACCACAGACCAAGAGGTACTGTTGATACCAGGAAGATATGAACCTAAAATAACAGATATTGAGTGTATGTAACAATAGCTCCTGCTTTTCGTACCCCACAAATTAACTTGAACCAGGAGGCATTATTCCGCTGTGCAGGTAGCATGAGTTCACCTGTTGAGACACGCATTTGCAATGAAATAGGTCTCGCATTTCGTAAGTTTAAGCTATTGGAAGCGCAACACTGAAAAGGCGGAGGTAACAAAACCAGATTGTAAAGCGACCACAACAATAATGCTACTTACTATCAGAAGGTCTTCTGTAATAACGGATGACAGTGGAGTATATAGGGTTAGAAAATTTAGGCTAGGCAGCAAGAAAAGCTTTGATGCACTTAGGCAGCACTACGGATATAAAAATACTAGCAGGTTTAAAAATTAATTCAAAGGGCACTTAGCCCTTACATCCCAGATGTGTATTTGATCACACTGTGTATATTTCACATAACACTGCCTATTGTGTTGTGACAACAATAGATTCTTAATAGGAACACACACAATAGTCATTTTGAGGTAGTAAGTAGCATGATCAGGGCAAAAACAGGCAGAAGGTAATACCAGTACCACACAGGAACGGTATTTGCCTAGAGAGGCTATTACCGATTTGGAGTGCCTGAATAAAAAAACCGGGGGAAAACCCGCAGTCCTGTTATTTTTGATGAGTAAAACTGCATGGAGTTGCACTTTGCACACTTTTGGGTGAGTAAATTCCATCTGGCAAACAAATGTAGTAATGTCGCTCACCAACCATGTAACTGTAAAAAATGTGTGCTACACTCAATTTTAAATCGGGCACATTGTTTGCCTTAATTAGATTTAACATGCAGCTTAGAGAGTTCTGTTCAGATACTACTATGGGAGACAGATACATTTTTGAAAGGACAGGCAGATGAGTTTTTCAGGAAAGAAGACACATTACGAAATAAACCACAGCGTCAGCACAATGTTAGATGACTAAAGTGTGTAACTATACGTAGACAGATAGAAGGACATAGCATACAATGTGGAAATGAAGCTTGAAATACACAGTCATACTCCGTCCGGGTTATAAACCGTGTGGATTAAGAATGACAAAAACAGGATCTGTGCCAAGAACGCCAGCCACAGGCACAAGGCTTCAGGCAGATGGTAATGTCAATGGAAAAAAAACAGAATGAGTGAGAATTTTAAAAGGAAAGAAAGACTGAACGCTTACAGCTAGAAACAAAAGAAACTACCATTAGCAAAGCCAATAGGTCTCACTAATGTCAAAGCTATTGGCGTTGTCAATAGGACTCTTTTAGCTATGTTGTATAGCAGCACATCTACTGTTCAGCATGGATAAATGTCACAGAATAAAGCGCTATGGCGCGGTGCTCTTTTGTGTGTGAGGAGGGGCAAGACAAACTCAACAAGGGAGTGTGTGGAGGGGGAGGTACAAAGAGACATCACATGCGCTGTTTAGCAGAGTCCTAAAACGGAACGTGTAGTAGTGTAATGTAATTTTTGGGATGTTTTATAAAGCACAAACTCAACCTAAAGGTATTAGAGTGCTTTACCTGAGCACCAGTTTCATTACAAAAGGACACATTCATTTTTCATTCCGATGCAGAGGCTCAAACCTTGTTCCCCACCTCCAAAGCCTGCAGCTACGGACGTTACACCACAACCTTTCATCATTATGGCTATCGGGCTCTGGAGCGGAAAGAAGCGATAGGGACGGGGAGGGTGGGAGCGGACAAAGAAGCGACAGATACGGGGCCGATGGGAGGGGGGGGAAGAAGCGAAAGGGACAGGGCGTATGGGAGGGGGAGAAGAGACAGGGACAGGGTGGATGGGAGGGGGAATAAAGCAACAGGGACGATGGAAAGAAGCAACAGGAAGGATGGAAAGAAGCTACCGGGATGAGGGCAGGTGGGTGGTGGGAAAGAAGCGAAAGTGATGGGGCGGTGGGAGGGGCAAGAAGCAAACAAAAGTGATGGGGTGGGTGGGAGGGGGAAAGGAGTAAAAGTGATCGGGTGGGAGGGGGACAGGAGTGAAAGGGATGGGGCGGGTGGGAGGGGGAAAGGAGTGAAAGGGATGGGGCGGGTGGGAGGGGGAAAGAAGCGAAAGGGATGGGGCGGGTGGGAGGGGGAAAGAAGCGAAAGGGATGGGGCGGGTGGGAGGGGGAAAGAAGCGAAAGGGATGGGGCGGGTGGGAGGGGGAAAGAAGCGAAAGGGATGGGGCGGGTGGGAGGGGGAAAGAAGCGAAAGGGATGGGGCGGGTGGGAGGGGGAAAGAAGCGAAAGGGATGGGGCGGGTGGGAGGGGGAAAGAAGCGAAAGGGATGGGGCGGGTGGGAGGGGGAAAGAAGCGAAAGGGATGGGGCGGGTGGGAGGGGGAAAGAAGCAAAAGGGATGGGGCGGGTGGGAGGGGGAAAGAAGCAAAAGGGATGGGGCGGTGGGAGGGGGAAAGAAGCAAAAGGGATGGGGCGGTGGGAGGGGGAAAGAAGCAAAAGGGATGGGGCAGTTGGGAGGCGAAAGAAGCAAAAGAGATGGGGCTGGTGGGAGGGGGAAAAAGCGAAATGAATGGGGGCGGGTGGGAGGGACAAGAAGCAAAAGGGATGGGGCGAGTGGGAGGGGGCAGGAAGCAAAAGGGATGGGGCGGGAGGGAGGGGATAAAGAACCGACAGGGACTGGGCGGGTGAGAGGACGGAAAGAAGCAACAAGTACAGGGGGCTGGTTAACACTAGCCCAGATCACACCCCATCAGTAGAGAAATTGGGCAGCCGGTACCCTACCTCTGCCAGCAGGATAGGGCTGTGGTGGCAAGATCCCTGTAAAGACAATCAGGGGGTGGAACTACTGTCTAAGATGCCTTTCGGAGTGAGTAACAGAGAGGCAAGCCTGGCACCAAGACATTTGCTACAAGTGGCCTGGGCTATTAGATCATACTCTGCTGATCTAATAGCAGAGTATACTATTAGATCACACTATGTCAACCTGTGTCCACAATAGAGGATGCAGACAATGCCACAGAAGAAGAATTAGAAGCCCTCCAAAAAGAATTCCTTGTGCTAAAAGAGCAAAATGTGGGCCTACAAGGCCACCTTGAGCACCTCGAAAAAATTAATCTGGGAGGTTAAATTTTAGAATCCGGTGAATTCCAGGAGAAGCAGAAAACTGAGGTACTAAAGGATACGTTCTGGGCAATTTGCCCAGAACTATAGAAGACAGAGATCCCGCTCTACAGAACAGACAGTCAGAAAGGCATCAAACATGTTAGAAGTCCCACCTGACATATTAACCTACGTTTATCACCCTAAAGAGGACATTATGGCTCCAGAATAAATGGCAGTCACAACAAAGTTCGAAGGTGCCAAACTATGGCAATCATATTGCAATAAAAATGCAAATTTCTTCCAGTAAAAACTCTTCTAGGAGAGAAATAAGTTAAATACAGATGAGCCAATTTGTTTGTTCAATCCTTCAGACTCCCCTTTATTTGTATGAATGTAGTGTGTATATGTGTGTGTGTATATATGGACGAGTTACTTACCTTTGTTAATGCCTTATCTGGTAGAAGCATGATCTAGCCACAGATTCCTTACCTCTGAATTTCCCAGGCGTCAGGTTGGATCAGGCAGCCTTTTCCTTAAGCAATACCCTTGCACATAGGTAGGTGGCATCGCTCAGCTCCACACGATTTCGTCTGCACCGGTTGCACTGACGTTCAGTTACTTTTCAAGAGTTTCTACGCCAGGAGAACCGAGCAATGAAGTGAACTGACAGTGGTGTGTTTAGAACAACTAGGGGCCTGAAAGGGATCCGCTCGGACCTTGAAAACCGGTCTACTTGGCGGGGAGGATGGGTGGATCAGTAGGTAATCAGCGGCTAGGTCATGGCTCTAGCAGGTAAGGCATTACTGAAGGTAATTAATTTGTCCATCTGATAGAGACATCTAGCCACAAATTCCTTACCTTTAAATAGATACCCAAGGAATACCATCCCTGGAGGAGGAGGGACTGCAGACTAGGTTAGTCCAGGAAGTCCTGCAGGATGGAGCAGCCAAAAAGGCCATCCCTTCGGATTTGACTGTTGAGGCAATAGTGTTTGGTAAATGTGTGGACGGATGCCCACGTTGCTGCCTGGAAAATGTAGAGGTCTAGAACTCCACGCTGCAATGCCGTGGTAGCAGTATTAGCTCTGGTGGAATTTGCCCTTAAGCCTTCAGGTAGCTGATTTTAGGCCAACGCTTAGCAAATTTTGATGCAGAGGATAAACCATCACCAGACAGTCCTCTTCTGCACCGCAAAACCTTTATTTGGTCCAACATAACTCCACGAAGAGTTGGCTGTCCACCCATAACTCTTTAGTGCGGTCAAGGTAGAACAACGCCACTCTTTTTGTGTTCAGATAGTGGAGTTGCTCCTCCTGTTTAAAGAGGTGCGGAGGAGCATAGAAAGTCGGCGAGGTGACTGATTGCCCAACATTGAATTCTGTAACTACTTTCGGTAAGAAAGAGGCCCTAGAGCGAAGCACAAACTTATCAGGGAAGATGGTCAGGTAAGGAGGCTTTGATAACAGAGCATGAAATTTGCTCACCCTCCCAGCAGAAGTTATTGCCACTAAAAAGGCTGTTTTGATGGTAAGGAGCCGGAGGGGGCAGATGTGCAGAGTTTGGAAAGGAGCACACATTAGGAAGGTGAGAACCAAATTAAGGTCCCACTGAGGCATGATGAATGGGGCAGATGTACAAGCCCCACAAGAAATATATTTACAATAGTGGATTCAAATAAAGAGGGTTGGTCTGGCAGCCTCAAGAAGGCAGACATGGCCAAAAGGTATCCTTTAAGAGTTCCCAGAGCAGAGCCCTGCTGGTAAAAGGTCAAATACAAATTTATTCCACCAGCAGGCGTATACAGTCTTTGCAGAGAAGCGCCTAGCTGCCAAAATAACATTACAGACTCCAGGGAATAGGTAATATGCTATCAACTGCCACTGCTCAATCTCCACGCAAGAAGTCAGAGTTGACCGGTCGGGTGGAGGACCCTCCACTGCTGCTGCAACAGAAGGCCCGCCCGAAAGGGCAGCCTCATCGGAGGATCAATGCTTAATTGGAGAAGCTTAGGATACCAGACTGTCCGTGCCCAGTCCGAAGCGACAAGAATGACTTGCGTCCTTCGCTCCTGATCTGCATGAGCACTCTGGGCAGAATGGTGTATAGCAGGCCTGAGCTCCACTCAAGACGAAAAGTGCCTCCAAGCAACAACAACCTTGGAAACTCCAACACACAAAACTGCTGACATTGTGCATTCTTGGCGGAGGCGAACAGATCTAACCAAGGCTCTTGCCACAACAGAACCAGACCTTGCATCCTCTGGATGGAGATGCCACTCTTGATCCACCAGGCACTGGCGGCTGAGTTCATTCCCATTGGCATTCAGGGAACCTGCCCGGTGTTTTTAACCACTGGAAATATAACCTGCTGTTCAAGCTATGTCCAGAGATGCAGGGCTTCTTGACAAAGAGTCCACGAACGCGCCCTGTTTGTTGCAGTCCATCATGGCAGTGGTGTTGTCAGTTAAAACCTGAACCTGCTTTCCCTTGATGGAAGTAAGAACAGCTTTCAAATCTTCACCCCTCCCAGATTCATCAATAAATACGGTGTGATCTGGTTTGGTAAGGGATAGGGGTCTGCCTCTGACCCAATGGCGTTTGGTCAGCCACCACTGCACTACCCTCGGAAATCTGGATCTTGTCAGAGAATTCCCTGATGCTGTGCTCACTGAAATTTCAGGCCTCACTGAAGTGCCTGCAAATGCCATCTGGCATGTGTCACTAGCAGGATGCGGGAGGCCATGAGGCCCAGCAGCCTCAGAGTCAGTCTCACTGAAATCCAGGACAGAGGCTCGAACATCGGTATCATAGCCGGAATATCCTGAACTCGCCGCTCGGAAGGATAGGCCCGAAACTGCACTGTGTCCAGAACAGCTCTGATGAAATAGTGTCGGAGAGAGAGTCAGTGCTGGCTTCGACACGTTGACAGTGAACCCCAATGAAAGCAGGAGGTTCGATGTAGTCTGAAGGCAGGAGACAACAGCCTGGGGCGAGCTTGTCGTCAACAGCCAATCGTCAAGATAGAGGGAAGACTGGAACCCGTGATCTAAGCAGATGAGCTGGAACCCGTGATCTAAGCAGATGAGCTGTGACCATCAACCTGTTGAACACCCGAAGGGTGCTGATAAGGCCAAAGGGGAGCACAGTGAACTAAAAGTGCTTGTGGCCTACAGTGAACCGCAGGTAACACCGATGAGCAGGCAGGGCAGGAATGTGAAAAAAGGCTTTTTGGGCAGGCAAGACATAAGCCAGAGTGAGCATCTTGAACTTTTCCTTTTTGAGTAAGTAGTGGAGGGCTCGCAGATCTTGGATAGGAGGAAAGCCCTTGGTTTTTTTTCAGGACCAGAAAGTGGTGGGAATAGCAACCACAGCCTACTTCTGGCACCGGAACCCTCTCTATGGCTCCCTTGGCCAAGAGAGTCCGGATTTCCTCCTGAAGCAAGTTCAGGTGGTCCTCCGTCAGCCAGTCATAGGTTGAAGGCATGATTGGAGGGGCTGTCTTGAAGGGAGGGAGTAACCCCTTCCGACTATCTGAGGAACCCACCTGTCTGACGTGATGTTTTGCAAATGGTGAAGGTGTTGGCAGATCCTGCCACCAACTGGCCACCCATGATTTTGAAGGCTGGACTAGGAAAGTTTGGAGGCTGCAGGGGAAGGAATGGACTGACCTGACCTCTGACCGCCAGCCCCACAGGGTTGAAAGGAGCGATGCCCACAGCCGTGCAGGGGTAGCTGAACTTGGCCTGACTTGTGGCTGGAATATGGCTGGCACGGCTGAAAGCCCCTTCTGTGGCCACAAGAGGCAGACAGATGACAGGTGGCCACTGAGAGGCCGATGGTCTTGGCCGTCGCCCGCGAGTTCTTAAAAAGCTCAAGGGCCATATCTGCCTTGTTTCCGAAGAGACAGGTGCCATTAAAAGGCATATCCATAAGGCAAGTCTGGACAGCCCCAGAAAAGCCAGAAGTTCTTAGGCAGCCATGGCATTTAACAGCCATCGTGGATTATAATAGCTCTGCCCATCGAGTCGTTCGTGTCAAGCCCAGAACGAATTATGAACTTTACTGCATCTCTCCCGTCAGATACTGCTTGGGAGAGAATGGTCCGGGCCTCTTAACAAGACCTGTGACAGCACTTGCACAACTGTTTCCAACAAGGAGTGGGACTAAGGGCCCAATAGGCATGCAGTGATCACAGACTGCAATGCAAGGTTGGCAGAAGAAAAAAAATTCTTATTGCAACTATCCAGCCTCTTGGATTCCCTGTCCTGGAATGCGGAAGGGAAAGCGCCTTGTGAGGCAGAGGCTTTGACCACCAAGCTCGAAGGGTAGGGTGGTTGGTGAGATATGTTTGGGTCGCCCAGTGCAAGACTATGGTGACGGGTGATTGTTCTATTCACAGTAGCCCATGTTCTGGGCTTGGACCAGGTTTCGAGATGGGCATCAGTCAAAGCCTTGTTTAAACGCAGGAAGGGGTCCGAGGAGGAGGCACTGGCTGCAGGACCTCTGTCAAGATGTTAGTCTTGACTTCCACTAAAGGGAGTTGAAGGTCCAGGACCTCAGCTGTCCTTCTCACTACCAAAGCAAATGAAGTTCCGTCATTCGTAGCCATGGAAGGGGGAGAAAGCAGGCCAGAATCTGGAGAGGTATCCAGTCCACTGGCCTCACCCAAATCCTCATACCAGTCCATTTTGTTCACAGGCTGGTCTTGTAAAAGGTCCAGCGACCCCTCCTAATCTTCCTACATTCCTAGCCCTTCAAAATAGGGTTGATGAACTGACCAAGGTCCCTAGGGTGCCGTCGGCAACACAAACGGCATCTGCAGGGGCTGATCTGGCATCGGGTAGTCAGGTATATGAATGGGTGCGGAGCCGGCAGCATCTGTAGTTTCGGCACAAAGGCCGGCGTTGGGGAAGGCTGCTGTGGAAAGACTGTCGTTGGTCCAGATCCACCACAGATCACTTGGGGGGCATCGGCACGCGATGGTGCACCCTCTGAGTGTCCAGGGCCCAAATTTGCACGAGGAGGGTCAGGTTGTCCAAATATGAGGCATATGGAGTCATACAATTCTTTAAACTGGACAGGGGTCGCTCCGTCACCTGAAAAGGCAAGGAAGCGCAGAGCCGACCCAGACGTAGGCTCAGTAGAACAAGGCCTGGAGCGTTGAGACTCCTCAGTCACGTCGGCCAAAGGATAGGAAGAATATGAAGCACGCTAGGACGTCTTGTGTTTCTTATGACTGTTACCTGACCGACCCGACTACTTCAAGTGGGAGTACAAAGACTTAGGACTCCCGGAGAGGTGCCTGTACCTTCATCTCGACCGAGACCTCCGGGGCCAACAGGCTGGTGCTGAGTGCTGGGCCACAGGCAGCTTTAAGGACCGCTCTCTCAAAGTTATCGGAGCCATGGCCCTGCAGTCGAAGCACAACTTCATGTTGTGGTTGGGCTCCAGGCACCAGAGACAAATCAAGTGCGGATCCGTCACTGACCTGGCACAATGGCAGGCTCCATATGCTTTGAATCCAGTATACTTCTTTGACAGGTTTGGAAAAGCCTACGCACCAAAAATAGTCAACAAAACGTTGATCACAGATCAGCGGTAGCTGACATGTAAAGAAAATAGCTGACGTCAGCGTGACAGATTGGCACCAATATAGGTAACATGGATGTCACTTTCAGCATGGAAAAAGTCACGTGGAGCCCACCAACACCACCAACCAGCGTGCAAGGGTATTGCTCGAGGAAAAGTATTATGGATCCAGCCTGATGCCTGGGCAATTCAAAGGTAGGGAATCTGCAGCTACATGTCTCCATCAGACAAAAGGCAGTGGGCACCGTACAAGGTCAGTGGATGGGGAGCCATGCCAAATGTACTACCTTGTCACACTCCTGGACTAGCATACGCATGAGATGAGGACAGGAAAACAGATAAAATACAGAGATTAAGTTTTCCAAAAAGCAAAGAAGATGAACCAAGGCTACTTGTAAGTAAGGAGATCTGAAATCAACAGCAGAGGAAATTGCATGAAAAAGAAAAGCATTCATTAGCAAGCTGAAGGTAGAAGCAGAAGAGCAAACAGTCTAAGAATGAACACTAAAGATCCAGAAACACCAGACACAAACTAATGATGGCTTAGAAAAGGGAAGAATAGGGTGTGGAAGGGAAGGGGTGAAATAATAATGAAGTGCTGTCGGAAGGGAACTGGGTTCCACCAAAACTTCTATGAATTCCCAGAGGGCAGAAGCAGGGAGTGGACGACTAAGTAAAAATACACTATTTCTTTTTTTAAACTGTTCTTATTGATTTTTTTACAACATACAGCATGGATACACGAGTTGTGAAGAGCAGTGCTTAACCTTACAAACTAACATATATTACAAAGTAAAGCAGATTTAACACCAGATACTATCACATTTTGTTTGGATATTATAACATTTCCATCAATGAGGTTGGGAACCTTAGTTTGAGGGCTGGTCAGGAGGGGGGAGGAGTCTGAAAAAAGGGGGTGGGGTAGAGATCTTATTTCAGCCTATCTCTAAGATTTTAGAGAAGCACATTCACGGTGCACTCTCAATGTACACGGAGAACAACAATCTTCTCCATTTTACTCAGTCAGGTTTTAGGGCCGGCCACTCCACCGAGTCCGCCCTCTTGGGAGTCACCGAAAAGATTAGGGGATTTTTGGATGAGGGGCAAACAGTTGCTCTTGTCCTACTTGATCTTAGTGCGGCCTTCGACACCATCTCACACAACAGACTACTTGCTAGGCTGAGTGATGATGGTGTCGGAGGGAAAGCGCTTGACTGGATCGCGTCCTACCTGAGCAACCGGACGTTCCAGATCTCGTCCTCGCAAGCTCAGTCAGACACCTTTCAGTCTCCACATGGCGTGCCTCAAGGCTCAATTCTGAGCCCGCTGTTTTTTAATCTGTATCTCCGCCCACTCGCCGATTTAGCTGAGCGAGTCGGTTTAGAACTTATGTCCTATGCGGATGATTCGCAGATTATTTTTTCCCTTACAAACGCAGAGCCTTCATCCCCGTCTGCATTGAAATCAGGCCTTCAGGAAGTCTTCAGCTGGATGTCCACCAATCAGCTGAAGCTTAACGGGGAGAAGACGGAGATTCTCATCCTAGGGAAAAAGAGAGATCTATGGCAGGACATCCATTGGCCATCCTCCCTGGGTGCTTTCTCCCGCCCGGCCACTCAAGTCAGGAACCTAGGGGTATGCATTGATGACTCGTTATCAATGAAACAGCAGGCAAACAAAGTAGCTGGTATGTGCTTCACCATCTTGAAGTGGTTACGGAAGATCATCTGGATGCTACCTATGGATACCCAGAAGACCGTAGTCAATGCACTGATTACATCTAGGCTTGACTACGGTAACATCTTATACCTGGGTTCCAATCTAGCTGTGATTAGGCGGCTCCAACTGGTCCAAAATTCCGCCGCCAGGCTGCTTTGTAAGATCCCTAGGACTGCCAGAATATCAAAACACCTTAAGGACCTTCACTGGCTTAGGGTTGAGAACCGTGTCCGGTTCAAAGCATTGACCTACATGTTTAGGATCAAGGCAGGGACCGCCCCAAAGTACCTTCAGAATCTGGTTAGGCCCTATGTTCCTGAACGAAACCTCCGCTCCTCAAATGGAGCCAACTTTGTGGTTCCCAGATTTAAACTGGCCCGCATGGGGGGAAAGTCTTTCTCCCATCTGGGTCCAGTTCTTTGGAACTCTTTGCCTTTAGCCCTGCGGAAGGAGGTAAACCTCGCCAGTTTTAAGAAAGGTGTAAAAACTTGGCTTTTTGATAAATAATTGCAGGCTTTAAATAGGTTGTTTTCTGTGCTGTCGGTGTTTTTCTCAGCTCTCACCTCCTTTGCGCCGGGAAACCCTTTGTGGGTATCTGTGCGCATTATAAGTGCAAAAAAATAAATAAATAAATAAATAAATCCTTGGCCCCACCCTACTGTCTCTGTTACGTCCTCTTAGTCTCCAGCTTCCAGCCCGTAATAGGTCATCCATGAGGACCAGATCTTTTTGAACTTTTGAGGGCAGCCTCTTGCTTCGTAGGTCACTCTTTCTGCCACCATATACATGTCTATGCTGGCTTTACACTCTGTAAGAGAGGGGAGAGGTGGAACTATCCAATGACTGGCAACGTCCCTTTTAGTTACTACTAGCCCCAGGTTGCATAACAAGTGTTTGCTGCGTGGCAAGTTATTTCCATGGGGATACCCAGTAACATATATCAGGAGTCTAATTAGAGCTGTGCATGGAGTATTGCGTTCAGTTCTCCCAGTATTCTCTAATGTGGTTACATTCCCAGAGTGTATGTATGTATGTGACCTGGGGAGCTTTACTTCGCAGGCAATTTGGTGTGTCTGCTCTTCCCATAGTGTGCAGCTGTAAACTATCATAGTAGACCCTGTGGAGGATCTTGAACTGTATTAGTCGAAGTCTCTGTTTTATGGCCACCTCTCTTGGGTGCATTCAGGCTGCCTCCCAGTCCATTTCCTCTAGTGGCCCTGTGGAGTGTCCTCCCATTTGGCACGAAGCGGCCCTAATTTATCTGGGCTATTATTCAATAGTGTTTTATACGTCCAAGAAATAGCTTTATTTGAGATCTCTTCTTGTAGGAGCCTGCCTTTCAGAGGGACGAATTCTGAAATATTTCCTACTTCAATTCCTTCTGCCCTTCATGTGTGTTCCAACCCGAGGCATGCAAAGCACTGATTGTTATGTAGTTGATATGTAACCAGTGACATTTCGAAGGAGGCAAGGTTGTCTTCCACTAGGAGATCTTCAAATTTGGAAATTCCAATTGTATCCCATTGTCTGATGCCCTGGAGGTTACTAATTTCCCGTAGCCTTGTTCGTTCACAAACAGGAGTCTCCCTCGAAAGTTTGGCGTCCCACTTCATTTGCTTTTCTGCCCCTTTCCAGGCTTCTATTACTCCCTGGGTGGCTGGCAGCAGTTGGCTAACGCCCTTGCCTCCATATAGGTAGTGTAGGTAGGTAGGATTCCTAAATTAAAGCCGTTCCATTGAGTATGTGGGGTGATCTCCTGCAGCATGTGCCCATTCATGAAGAACTATTCAGTGGGCGGCCCTGTAGTATGCTCGTACGTCTGGCAGTGCAAAGCCCACGTTGTACTGAGCGCGTTGAAAAGTTTGCAATGCCACTCTCGGGTGCGCTCCGTCCCATAGGAGAGTGCGCAGTTCACTATTTAGCGTTGTGAATATTGTCTCTGGTATCTTACTACATGTATTTTGTAACATGTATAGCAACTTTGTAAGTGTGATCATTTTATACATGGCTACCCTGTCCATGATTGTCAGTGGAAGTGGTCTCCACCTACCTACATCTTCCTGGAATTCCTTTAGGACCCTAGTGATAATCCGGATGCGGATCTTGACAAAGCTTTATATCTGGATAAGCAGGTTCTATGGTCCTCAAATTTGAAGGTACAGCACTTTATAACACTCTTAATTTATATTACACCCATCTAAGCTACATGACTGGGGTATGAGGACGGATAGTAACTGCCCCAGATACCAGAAAGGCCCGGGGGATCTTTTACATATGTTTTACTACTGTGAGAAGCTCAGCACGATCATAACCGAGATCGAGAAATTCCTGGAGGGGCTGCTAGGCACC